>NW_026642052.1:0-585000 GCF_028554395.1 Pezoporus wallicus
GGGAGGGCGACGGGAGGGTCCCCGGGGCTAGCGCCGCTCTCCCGCCCATGAGGGCGGCGGTGGTTCGGAGGAAGCGGGCCTGGGCCGGGCCTGGTGTCATCTCAGCGACGGGCGGTTTTGCCATGAGAACTATTGTTTTTCCCTGTAAATAGGAGCGCGCAGCTCGCTGTAGGCCATGGGGAGGAAAGCGGGGCTCGGGGGTGTGGTGGCCCCACAGCCCATTGCAAGGAATGCGAGGGAAGCAGGGCAGTGAGGAGTCAGTCTGCTTGTGTTCCCACTCTGTTCAGTCCTTACCAAGCCACACCTGGAAGACTGTGTTCAGTTTTAGTCCCTGCTAAGCAAAAACAGGTGGATAGGCTGGAGACGGTCCAGGGAAGGGCCGTGAAGATGATCATAGGGCTGTTGAGCTGCATGGGAAAAGGCTGAGAGAAATGGGTCTGTTCAGCCTTGAGAAAAGAAGGGTCAGGAGGGACCTTATCACCATGTTCCAGTATTTAAAGGGTGGCTAGAGAGAAGGTGGAGACTCCATTTTCACAAGAAGTCGCATGGAAAAGATGAGGGGTGTTTGGCACAAGTTATTCCTGGGGAGGTTCCAACTGGGCATGAGAAAATGTTTTCTTATTGTGAAAATCAGCCATTGGAATAATAACCACAGGGAAGTGGTGGATACCCCAACACTGGATGCTTTTAAGTTGGGCTGCTCAGGGTGCTGGGACATCTAGTCTAGGTCTTGGTTTGCCTGGAAAGGTTGGACCAGATGATCCTTGAGGGCTTTTCCAATCTAGCATTTTATGATACCTCCTCTGACAGTGTCTGGGGAGCTTGGCAGGCACTGAGGGCAAAAAAACAACCTCCTCCCCAGGCATCATCACATGGAAGCCACTGGGCATCATCAGGCCTCGTGCATCTTACAGTAAGAAAGTGGCTCTTAGTTTGCCCACTGCAGGCTTTCTTGCCACCACCAGAGCGTGAGGACATCCTAAAGCTAGCAGACATTTCAGACAGGTTTCTACTTACCATCAGGGCCGTAAGTCAGGAAAATGTACTCATATGAGTACAACTGAAGGAAAGACCTCCTGCTCACATAGTGTAAAGTATGGCAAGAGATGAATCAGAATGAAAAAGACGATAGAAATGGGATGCCAGAGATATAAAAATGTGTTTGGCATATACATCCGTGACCCCTTAGAGTGCGCAGGCAAGAGAGGGAAACGGCAGTACTGTAAAAACATGCATGGAGATTTAAAAGAATTACTAAAGTCAACACAGTAGTGTAACCTGCTGAAAAAAGCAGCAGTGGAAGGCTCTGGGAAATGCAGCCAGGGTTACTGCCAGCTTTCCAACCCTTGACAGCATATTCGGCTGCCTTTCGTCATCTGGATACACAGAAGCCATCTACCAGAATAGCTTGGCTCCTGGCATACAGGCTGAACAGGAAGGAGCTCAGCACCTTTCCTGTCCACGCCATCCTATTTGCTATCTCAGATAGCTGCTGCACAGCTGTTGCCTAAAACTGGTTGGTTTTTACACGAGCAAGTAGTTTTAAAATAGACATGTTTTAAGCTGTGCTGTGATCACACGTTGGTACATCTTCAGGGCAAAAGTGCTTAAGCCTGTAATTAGTCGTCCTGCAGAATAGCATTTGCACACACAAGTGGTCCCACTGATTTTGGTTAAACTATTTGAGTAAGAGCTATTCAGCGTATAGGAGGGTTGTAGAATATTGTCCTGTGTGTTTAGTCCTTGGCAAAAGATGTCAGCTAAGGTTTCCCTTTCAGAGGATAATAGTGATTCATCTTACAATAAGAATTATGCCTTACCTTTTTTACAGGATTGTGTTAAACCCACATACATATTACACCTGATAATTTATTAGCCTATATCTTGTTGCCACACAAGTATAATGTGGCCCTTATACATTGCTGAAATGCAGATCACATTTTGTTGCCGTTTGGTCCAGGCATCAGGGATAAGACAAAATACAAGGCTGTGAAGAAAGGAGGGTTGTGGCTGTAATTTAAGAAAAACTCTGACTCTATGAGTTACAAGGCAGAAGAGAATTTGGTGCATAGATTGCAATGGTAAAAGAAAAAACCAAACCACACTGTAACATTTTCCACTTGCTGCTTGAACTGTTGAAATGTGGGTGAGACAGCACAGTTTTCACTGTAAACGCATTGAAATTGATGGCAGTTTTGCTGTTGACCTAACTGGAAGTAGGTGTAGACACAGTTTGACGTTGCTTTCTGTTATGAAATAGCATGAAACCATATATGCATAGGTCGGTGTTGTCCACACAGGAAAGAAAGCTCCCTTTGGCTGACCACATGCGTAGGGCACGTAGTAAAGAAAATGTGAAGATGTAGAGGTAAGGCACTATTCTCCACTGTAGCCACAGCGATCTAGCAGTACCTCAGATTTTCAGAGCACCTGCGTATCTTTGTATAGGTGTCTAAATGTAGCTTAAACTGTTTTCTGCACACACTGTGGAATCAGTCAGACGTCCAGAAGGGATGATGAACGTGCTAGGTATGTAAGCGCACCTGGGTGAAAGTGGGATACGCTTGTACAAGAGGGTTCAGGTAGGAATTTACTGAGGCTCTGAATGCCTGAAGCTTCTCCCGCTCTTCCCCACCACGCTGTTAGCCTCTAGAAACACAGGAGTCCAAACAAGCAGAGCAATGTGCAGGGGCTGTGCTGCACACCCCACTGAGCACTGCCCTCACCACCTCTTCAGTGCTCAGTCCCCTCCGACTGCTGGGTTCAGGCTTCCCTTGCCCTTCCCTGTGCTCCCTTGGACCCAGACCCAGCATCTCTAACTGCTTCTGAGCTAAAAACCATCAGACTCCATCTAACTGCTCTTTCTGCTCTTAAATGTGGACAGAAGTATTCTGAAGACAGTTGTTTCCAGGTGATCAAGCACAAGTCCACATTGATATTGGCACTTTCTGGCATGGAAGGGATGCTTTGGGAAGAGAGGGGCCACTGAAGCCAGCTGGACCATGTATGCGTCATGCAGTTCTATTAAGGACTGTAGCATAGGGACCAGTGCAGTCACAAAAGCAAGCTGATTTCTCTTCATGGGGGCTCCGGGCTTCATGAGTCATAAACTGTATTAATCTGCTTGAAATGTAAGTGTGTGTGTAACCACATGCACCCCTCCACACACACACACGCAGAGCCCCTACTCATGAAATCTGGAGTAAACCCACCTGCATTTAGGAAGGACAGTGTATGGGTTGGCTCATACCAAATGAACACTGACACACTGACCTGTAGTTGCATCAAAGGTGTTTTTTGTACAGTGTGCAACAATGTGTTAGAGAATACCAAGTCAAGCAGTTTTACCAAGATCATTTTTCCTAGAGTGAATTCAACCAAGTCCTCAGCAGGCACCATACAAATGTCTAAAATACCTAGAATGAGTCGTTCTGGATCTTATCTGTGCCAGGAAACCAGGACTAGCTTTGATGGTGTCAGTGTGGGTGCAGAGGTGTAAAATGGGTGTGAAAGAAGATCAACCAAATTACTTCAAGAACTGAAGGACAGGCTCCAAGATACACACATGCTCAAAGGCTTTGCAGATTTGCATCTCCAAATAGCTTTTTTCCATTTCTAGGAGCAAGCAGCAGAACAGCTGAGTGCTACAGGAACAGCTGGCCTTCAGTGATAAGGGCGAGCTGTCACTTCGTGGTGAAGTTTGAAAAACTGTATATATTTAGAAGCAGAAGGAAGGGCCATCAGCAGCCGCACCCCAAAACCTGACCTGTTTGCGGGTTCTTCACTGCCTGCACTTGGTGATTGGAATGGCAGTATTTACATTTTCAAGTGTTACGATGCCTTTCTGCTCCAAAATCCATCTTGTGGTGTGACTTAGCATGTGAGATCAGTGACATCAGTACTGCTGACTGCCATGAGCTGTGGTGAGGGTGGAGCTCTCAAGTTGGGGATCCATAATTCAAGCAACTTTATTCGCTATTCCCCATGTATGGCATTCAATTTAGAAATAACGAGGCCTTCCATGCTTTTCAGTTTGGGCTCGTTGCAGCCACTGCATGTTTCTATCTTCCATCTTTTAAAATACCTTACTGTGCGTTACCCCTATGTCCTTCACTGTGCCTTGGAGTCCACCCGCTGTTTCCTTGGGTGTTGCAAGGCTTAGATAATTAGCAGAGTTAGTCGTCTTCCTGCACAGGAGGGGCTCTGCACACAGCTGGCACTGATGAGTTTCAGCTCCCTGTCTCAGCTTCTTAAATCCCATTTAATTTCTTATCTCGCCTGGGATCCAGATCATTAACTCTTGTTTCCAAGACACAGAAAACAGAACACCTGAAAGTTGAACAGAAAGAAGTTTCAGAAGTAAGTTTTGTCAGTGCCCAAGCCCAGTTTGAGGCACTGACTGTGTCTACTCTTGTCAAATAAAGCAGGGCCAAAGACCATTCTCCATCCCTGATCTCAAATGGCAGATGTCACTGCAGCCACTTGGCCCTGTGTCTCTGGGCTGCTGCTGGTGCTCATGTGGCTTTTATTCATCTCTTCATGTTTTGTGTGGTTTGCTTTTAGTTTTGGGTGGATTTTTAAGCTCAAAGTGCCTGAAGATGTGTGGCAGCCTGTCAGAGAGCTGCTTTCAGAGCTTAAAGCTGAGGCAATGTGACATGAAGGTATGTGGAGTATTAGGATCAATGAGTTGCTACTACAGTGTTGAGGGACTGTGTATTGCAGAGGAGTCACGTCTGTGCAGTCTCACCCAAAATGCCTTCTGGATTGGTCATTGACCTGTCATACCCCTAGAACTGTACCCAGTTGTAGGCTTGGAGAGAAGCTTGGTCCAAGGGTCATGACAATGGTGTAGATACCACAGCATCCTGTGGACTTGGATGACTCCCCTGCACTTGGGTTGGTGAGCTCTCTACATGATGCTCGCTAGCCCAGCTTGCTGCCTGCTCTTCACCAGTTGCTTGCTGCACTGTTTGAATCAGTGGCTTTCCCAAACCAATTGTGTTTCTCCTGGTTTTGTTTGGGATTTAGTGAGGGTTTATAAAATGCTATGGAACAGAGCTGCTTGAAGTCAAATCTGAAAAAAAAAAAATAGTGCTTCAAACTGAATGCCAGTCCCTTGTAACATTCATTTCTTGTTAATGGCTGTATTATAAAAGACAACATTTGTGTCTTAGTGTCCTTGAGAGTTTGGCTGCAAGGACCTCGAAAGCCTGTCTTCGCCAGCGCTCCCCAACCAGCAAGACATGCAGTACCCTGCCGCCAGGCCCTGCAGCCATTTCTGTGATCAGGCATGAAATTATTCTTAACTGATTGAAGCGAGGCGTACATTGAAAAGCTTGGGAGACACTGATTTGCTCCATCATCCTGCTCCGCCTCAACTCTGTTTCACCTAAACCATGCCTGGCAGTTTTGAATAGCATCGTCCTACAAATCTCTCATGCTCAGAGCATGTTTCAGAAAGCAATAGTATCACTGCTGTCATTTTAAAAGACAAAAAAGAAACAAGACAAAGGCGAAACAACTGGCCAGTGTCACTCAGCAAAGACAGGGCAAGAGCTGGGAGGATGCCTGGGTGTCCCAGTCCCCAGTCCGGCGTGTTCGGCATTATGATACATGGCAGAGGAAGGATTTGTTATATGATTTCAGATCTGAGTCTCAGACATGTCATGGTCTTACTATGTTCCTTTGGCACAGGAAAGGGGCCTTGTGTACATTTGTATTACATTAAGCTTCCAAAAAATACATAGACCAGTGCAGTGCAAAGAGGCTTTGAAGAAACCATGGGTCGGACCCACTTTGTGTTAAAGTGCTGGGGGGGGGGAGAAGGTGCAGGCATGGGCATCTGCCTGAGGTCACTGTTTGAACAAGCTGATAAATGAAACATTTCTCCTTTATCCAATAAAATTTGCAGTTGGGCATTCTTGTTAGGTGGCTTTGATATAAGCATATCATATACCAGTGAAAGAATATTCTGTCGCGCTGAATGTGTATCACCACTGTTGCAGTCTAGGACAGAGAGAAACAGAGCAGGGTTGTGCATACATGCTAGCAAATGGAGCCAAAACCAGTCTGCTCCTGGCAAACAGAATGTCCGCCTTAAGAAGACAGGGAGGCAGCTCTGGACTGTGAATGAAACAGTCAGTGGTGACATAGTCTCAATGGCATCTGTCTTCTCAATATAAAAAACCCCCAACATTTTCTTACCCAAGGTAGCTGCTTCTCTGAATCTGTGAATCATGTCTGCTGAGTTTATAGGAAGAAGCTCCAACAAATTTGTGTTGCTCTCTGGTCTGAAAATCCATATAGATGTGGAAGAATGAGTTCATGTGTCCTATAGCGACCAACAAAGTAGTTAGCAGCCATTAGTTTGTAGAACATTTATTACAGATGAAGAGGCAAGAAAGAAAATGTTCTCACCTGTGTGCTTGGACGTCCAGAGTCAACTGAGACATGAGCTGGGTAATTCACATTTTGAGATGTGAAGGAAATTAGAATTTCCTTCTAATTTCTAGAAGGAAATTAGACCTTAGACATCTAAAGAAATTAGATGTCTTTTCATACAGCCATTCTGCAGGAGTCAAGCTATGTGTATATGTATGTGGGAGAACAGATGTTTGTTTATCAAAGAACGAGTATCTGTAACGTATTTATAGGTCTGCAGTAAGTATGTAAGCAAATTGCTGAGTTCTGTTCCCAGTATGGAAAAATTAATGTGGCTGATGCAAATCTACTACCAGCCATAAGATTCTGTCACTTACTTGTTTTAGCCAAGATGGATCCAAGTGAATCTGTGATGGTAAGATTATAGGTGCATCCCATATGTAACAATACCACTCCATTTCCATAGCATGTCCTACTTACGTATTTTAGACTATTTAGTCAAGATTTGTCAGTTCAGGCCATTAATAGATAGTAGGCAAATAAAATGCTGTTCAGCTGAATGAGGGAGGAACCAGTATTGATCCTGAACCTCATACTGCTAGGATAGTTGGGCTGGTATTGTCATGGTAGAGATAAGAGAGCTTATACATCAATACACACGTTCAAGAGAAGATCAAAGCAGCCCAGGTGGTAAATAACCTGGACAATTGCCTGTAAGACCTAAAATTAGAGATCAGCGCAAAGACTTGGCAGGTGAATAGTCAGCAGATGCTGTCTTATCTCTCTATTTGCTTTGGAAGATTGGGTCTGACCCAAAACATGTTGAAATCAATTTGTATCTTCTCCTTTATTTCGGTAGGCTATGCACCAGACTCTAATCTGTTGTGGGCCTAATTAAAAGATTTTCCTCATTGCAAGCTAATTACTCCTATGGAGAAATGAAACTGAATGTTAAATGAGCACTTGATAGGAGCTGTATTTATAACGTATGGTTTAGAATAAAAAATCATGGGCTTGATTTCACACTGTCTTCTATAGTTTCTTATTCCACATAAAGCAAGTACAATTTCCCACTCTATTTTATTGGTACAAGTGTGAAGAGTTGGGCAGAATGGCTGTAACAAGAGCCCTTCCTTATGTAAAGTAAAAGCTAGTGCAAGCAGGAAATCATCAGCTTTCAGCATCCTAGAGAGGAAGAAGCAATGCATCTAAATGGCAGCAAGGAGGTGGGATATCAGCAAAATGTTCTGACAGTGAGGACAGTGAGGCACTGGGCTGGGTTACTTGGGGAGCCTTTGGCATCTCCAGCATGAAAAGCCTGTGAGAGGTTTGGCTCCAGCCTCAGGCAGGGGATGAACACCCAGAGACAAATACAAGGTACAGGACAAAGATGAATTCAGTGCCGTCACCTTGTGGTGACAGGCCATTTGCTGTTCTTGAACAAATGGCAAAGCAAGTAACATGAAAATGTGAAATCTGCAGTAAATAATTAGATAATGGGAAATCAATCATACTAATGAGTATATAGGTGTTGGCAGACTCTTAACTATCACTGTGCGGATGGAATTGATTTAGTGAGTACTTTTTTCAGGGATTGCAGTAGGAGGTTGCATAGGTCTGGCCAACAATGACTGTGTGTGAGACTTCCCTGTAATGCCTCCCAGCTAAACCTTCAAGGGTTTTGGTGCTTTGCTTGAGGCACTGAATTCCAGCAAAGGGAAGATCTTTGCTCAACAATGCCAAAACACTTCTGTGAGGGCATGAAGGAGAGAAGGAATGGCCTCCAAAAGGCACAGCATGCTGAAAGCAACCTCGTATGCAAAAACCAATATTGATTAGGCTGCTTTGTCTGTTGGGGACCAGAAAGTATGATGCTGTAACATACAGTGATTAGGACCCGGCCTTTTGAGACCCACACAGCACTGCGTTTGCTGAATGTTGTGTTGCAAAAGGCTAAAATTACAAAGGGCAGTCTTCAGGCAGAGGTTTACCATGCAAGTGTCATTTGGGGTGCCACATCCTTTGTGTTGATGCACCAGCTTTAGCACTTGGAGAAAATTTCAGTAACAAGGTGCAAGTAACTGGAGGGCAGGATGGAGAATTTAACTTACTTGGTTTACTTGTTTTCCTTCCAGCTTTCCCCAGGTCTGTTTGTTTGCCTTGTGCTTGGCTCTGTCCCTGATCCCGTCTGTCCTGTTTTTGTTCGCCTTCCTTTGTTGCTGATGGTTTCACGCTGTTTCCATTCCTCTCCTTTCATATGACACAGATTCTCTGCCTGAGCCATGTCCAAGGTGTTGGACTCCCTGCAGTTACAGCACAGACACTCAATGCTGAGGACATGACTTCCTGCTTCACTGACAGTGTCTGCATTGTGTAAGTGAGCGTATGTTTTACCAGCCTACAGAAAAGAAATTTCAGGGCATTACTTAATGGATTCACCTTTTTCTAACTTGTCAGGACACTGGGAGCTCTTAATTTCTTTTTCACTGTTGCTGGTCTTTTGGTATCTACAGGAGACCAAGGTCGCAGTAGTCTAGATGATCTACACACAGTGAGAAGGAGCTTTCTTTATGGGCAACACAGAGAAAACAGACAAGGGTATGAGAAAGTTATGAATAAATTTCCCTATGCAGAGGGAAGTAGAACCACAGAGAAATCCCTGGATCTCATTACTAGAGGTAGTGATATACCTGTAGTAAGTTGGATAACTCGAGTCTAGTTCAGAGCTTTCACCACAAAATGGTCCTCATTCTCTTCACTGGGACCAGTGTAGCACAGGGATGGATTTTCACTTTTTCCCTCCCATTCAGATGTGCTAAGGATGGTGGAAGGTGGACCTATATCAGACAACTACCACAAGAGCACTAGGAGAGGGCATTACACCACTCACTCATGTAGGAAAGTCTAAGTCAGGCCAAGTCACTCTGTCACCTCTCTGCTTTGAATGAAATTATGAGGGTTGTTTAAAAGTGTTGTGTATATTGGCAGTTATCCCAGGGGGTGAGGAGATTAGTAGAAGTATACCCATAAATAAAAAGGTAATTGTAATATTCAGAGTTGCACTGATGAGAACTTAAAGCTTTAACTTCTAATAAACATCTATGAGGAGTCTGAAGGCACCCCAGATCTACAGTTCTAAGGGATTGTAATAAATATCCAAACTCCCATGAACTCAGAAAGTCCCTGGAGGCAGGTAAACTGCAAATGCTGAGCAGTAGTACTGCTCACTTCTGAAATGCTATCATAAACTAACCTATAAATATGAATGAACCCATGCAAAAGGTGGCTTTTGTCAAGACTCGGGTAGTTGGGACTGGTGCCAGTGGAG
Organism: Pezoporus wallicus; assembly: GCF_028554395.1. Classification (NCBI taxonomy): domain Eukaryota; kingdom Metazoa; phylum Chordata; class Aves; order Psittaciformes; family Psittacidae; genus Pezoporus; species Pezoporus wallicus. Next base: position 9,710 of record NW_026642052.1, read on the forward strand.
GCTGGGGCAGGACCTTGTCATGCCTGCAAAGCAGCACAGAACTTGCACCCAAGGGGAAAGAGTTGGTGCTGGGGTACTTGGTCCCTGTTGCCCTATTGTGTGGGTCAACAGTGGGAAAATGCCCCAGGTGATGTCAGGTTCTTGGGCCACCTCAATATATTACACTGTGACTGGCTGAAGATTACAGTACAAGTCTGTCTTGACATCAGATAGAAAACCCCTTTCTTATGACTCATCCTTCTGTTTACAGGCTTGCCTTTGCCTCCCGAATGAAGATACATGCTTTACACTGACAGGCAGTATGATGGCTTAATTAATCAGATGTCAGAAATAATATGTCAGCATGACCTCTGCTTTCGTTGTCTGTACCTTTGACATTAACGCAAACACATTAGACTACCCAAAACGCACACATCTGGGCTGTTTGTAGAGTACGTCTGTTTTATCTTTTTAAAGCTTTGCTTACCTGTGGAGCCTATTTATTGTATGGTGCTTTTTGCCACTTAGGCACTATGCTTAATCAGATTTGTAAATTAATTCTCTCCTGGGGTTTTTCTTTGTGTGTTCAGAGAGCATAAAAAGTGTTCATGACACGCTTCAAAACACACACTGGTTACATTAGTTATCCTTTCAGCATAATAGTTTTATGGAGAACACTTTAGGTTAAAAAACCCCAACAAATTTCCTTTAATCCAGTTTCTTTCCCCCACTTTGTTCCCTAGAGTTATGTTGCATGTTAGTAAACAGCTACACGACACGCAAAGGCTGTAATTGTCTTGGGTTTTTTCTTCTGGAAGAAAAGAGCTACTGTTTTGTTCTTGAAGTATCTGTTACTACTTTTTATGATATATTCAACTGAAAACATTTTCATACAGGAACTTTGCCTTCTTCTGGCAGCTGGAAAGCTGGTTTCAAAGATGAGTGCTGCTAAATCATGGCCTGCTTGCCATTTCACCAGCTTGGCAGTCCCAGCCCTGTGGCAGGGCTGAGTCTGGAAGGGAAAGGGCAGCTTTGATGGGGAGCACCAAACTCTCCATCAGTGCTACCTGCATCTTCATGGATGGGCCATCCCTCACACCCCTCATGTCCCTTTCTTGTCGTAGCTGTTGAAAACACCTCCTAGTCAACTAAAAACTTTTGTGGCAAACATTCCAATATAGGAAAGGATTTAAACAGCAGAAAATATCTCTGATGTTGGTGAAGGGAAGGTGCTTAGCAAGTACTGCAGTGCCCATTGGCAAGAGGAGGACTGCCATGGCTGTTGAAACACAGCCTGAGAGCTACAGTGACAGCAGGCTGCAGCACATCACCTTGGGTGTGAGGGGTTCTTCCCAGAAGTCACAGACAAATGTGGCTGTGGTCTTCTCTTCATGCCAGTGGGACCTGGGGAAAATTTCTCTTCATAATACTGCACGGTCACCCCTGAACTCTCTAGGCAGCCTTATCTACCCCCCTCCACCATGCACACTCCCCCCCCACACACACACCCCCAGTCTCTCAAGCCCTTTGTGTTTCACAGGAAACAAGTAGATAAACCACAGCTTTCAATTTCCTAATTATGCAAAAAAGTTGAAACTCCTAAACCTTCAGAAGCTCGAAAACACTGAAGTGGTTGGAAAAAAAGGCAAAGAGAAGACCTGAAAGTAAATAGGGATTTCACACCGCAGATGTTGAGCTCTCACAGACATCAGAAAGATGTGTGGTGCTCTCGTAGCACATTTACTCTTGGGTGTGTTTGATAGAGGAGGACAGCAGTGTGTGGTAGAGAGAGCCCTATCATTGAGGAAGGACACAGTAGCAGGAAAATCTTTTGTCTGATGGAGCAATGTATGATCGTGAAATGAGAAAACATTGTGTTGAGTTGCTGCGGAGCGGAACTTGCTCAGCTCAGTAGGGAGGAACCTGCTTCTAGCATTGCTCTCCAGCCTGGGGATTTCTGAGAGACGTTTTTGCCCAGACCACTACTTTTCTTTAAGCCTCCCTTTTTCCCTGGATCTGTGCCTGCCTCAGAGCTGTAGGATAAAGACACCCTGGGACTTAACTAGGCCTGCACCCGTGCAGGCACATGCAACTCCAGTAAATGCATGTGATGGAGCCAGCAAGAAGCTGTTACTGCTCCGCTTCTGAGTGCTGCAACCACTGCCTGTCCCGCTGCCTTCGCTGTGGCTGGCAGGACATGTGTTTGTGTTCCTGGGACACCCGGAGAGGCTGAGCTCATCCCATCGGAGCAGCTGCTCATTCCCCTTCTCCCTGGTTTCACATATTCGCTCCCAAATCTTCTTCTTCTTGCCAGTTGGTTCACACACACGATTTAACCCCTTCCAAATTCTGGGAAATGGGAAAGGCATCCAAAGAAGTGCACCTGCAGGGAGGAGTGGGCTGGTGGCAAGTGGAACCAACTGGAGGATCCCTCTCCCCACTGCTGCTAGTAGGCAATGCTGCTGCATCTCATGGTACTGGTCCTTATGGAACCCATTTTTACCCCAGTTCCTGTATTGCAGCAGCATGTACATGTCTCTAGCTTCTCTCTTCCTCTTTCTTTGCTCAGACATCTGTATTTTTCCCTTTTCCTTGGGGAAAAGTGGAGTGACGTGGAGGAAGGAGGATTCCCTGATTCTGGCAAGCTCTGGGAACAAGTGCTGAAGTTTCCAGCCAGATGCCAGGAAACCCATCTCACTCACAAGCACAACACACACTAGTTTCTGCAGCAGCGCCTTTGTTCGCTGGCACATGGTGAAGGTCGCAGGGAGAGGGGAGGTTCATCAGACACTGTTGGCCAGGCTTGCAGGCAGTTTTGAATTTTAGGACCAAATCATGAACCATGGAGGGCTGACTCTGGCAGCAGAGTGCAGGCAGGACTTTCTGCAGCCCGTGCTGCTGCCTTCACGTCAAACTGCTCAGGTCCTGGTTTCTGATATGGTTTTAATATGGTTTCCATTTCATACATCAGAAAAAAAGTGCTAAAATACCAGTTTGAAAGGCAGGGCCATTGTGAGGATCTGAGTACATTCCACCTGGGAAGCATCCTTGGCCTGGTAGAGCCATGCCATTTGTGTGGTGTCCTTGTTGAGGGCCTGTCCTGTCCCAGCTCTGCCCCAGCTTCCCTCTCTGTTCCCATGCAGAGAGCAGAGCTTGCATGTGGTGTGTCTCTGTGACTTTCCAGTCCCTGCTTTATCCGGAAGGATGTTTGTTTCCTGCAAAGGAAAGCACAGTCAGATGTCATTGTAGAGGAGAATAAAACAGGTCTTCACAGGGCCAATCTTTTACAAATCTACATGGACAGATTTCATCAGGGTTTAACTTGGCTCATCAAACCAGACCCCAGTTTTGTCTGTCACTAGTGGACAAGCTCAGGGAACTAATGCGGGATCAAGAAGGTGCTCAGTTTGTTCATGATGCAGTGTGTTACATGAGGCAGTCCCAGTCAGGATGAGCGTTGGTTTCCTTGCACTGAAAATGGAGTGCTAAGAGTGACTACACAGAGCTTTAAGAATGGGAAAACATGACATTAATGCTACGGATACTACACGCTCCTGGTGATCTGCTATTGAACAGTGCCACATGGCTTCACTGCATGATGCTCATCCGGTACATTTGTCGCTCCAATGAAACCTTGTTCCTTCAAAACACCACATAGACTGAAGTGACACAGGTTGTCCTATATGGTGTGAAGTGTTATCTAATGGTAGCCTTAGGTGGATTAGGAAGGTGAGCTTTTTAGGTGGGAAGGGACCTTACCATCCTCTCCTAATGGTGGTCTTTGGGGTGTTTTAGAGAATCACACAGCAGAGTATCACGACTCCTGGTGTCACTTGCAGTTGCTTTGTCAGTATCCACTGTGGAATGGCTAATAGTATCTGTTTCAGCCTGGGATTATCCTGGTTTCTTTTGGTTTTCCCTTACAATGTTACACATAACAAACATTTTTGGCCATGTACATTTTAATTTTTTAAATTAAGGTATTTCTCATAAGAAAAAACTTTCTAAATCTGGTTACTGTTTTCCCTTATTGGGAATATTCATTCAGCACTCACCTTTGCCAAAGATGATGTAGTGCAAGCAGGTGTTACAGCCTTACTTTCAGCCGTATGGAAAATACATTTCATTTCTGACAGTGATCCTGCTGGTTCTGTGGAAGGCTACCCCATGCAGAGATAGGCTGGCTAGATCAAACTGTACTAATTGCAGAGTGATTTGGAAATCTGTTCCACTTGCAAACAGAATGAATCCAACACTTTGTAACATTGAACTAACAAAGGTCACATTTCATAAATATTACAGAGCAATTTTCATAGATAATGCAGCAGGCTAGTTAATGATTAGAGCTGTAAAGTCCTGACGTAAAGCCATGATGAATTAGGGACATATTTTTACAGCTTCTGTTATTATTGCCTCAGGAGTCTGAACCAAAGGCAGCAGAAATAATTAGAGTCCAACATATCTTTAAAATCTAGCCTAGCAAACTGTATCTGGTCTTCTCAATGGCTTTTGTATTAGAAACTAGAAAACTGAAGAGATTTTAGAGTATCAGTGAGATTCTTGACAGGAAAATAAGCATGTTGGTTTCAATCCAGTTCTACTGGATTCTGCAATGAAAAATCCAGCCTCAATAACTGGTGGGAATTGGCAGAGCTCAGGCTTAACAGGAATGCAATTCTCCCTCTTGCTGCAGCTACTGGAGCTGCTTTATCAGGGCAGAAGGTTTTAGTAAAGATCTAGTTCTGCTCCTATGGCTGACCCTAGAGACTGGCACTCCTTTGACTGAGTTTAGTGCTGTTGCTTTGATAGGAAGGTGTTCGAGCCACCTGAGCAGTAATCTTGCTGAAGTCTATGGAATTAGCTCTGTAAGGAGAAAATATTGTACATACTGTATGTTAGAAAAGGTGGTGGAATAAATCCTGGGATTATTCAGAGGCATGAAAACAGAAATCTTGGGCCTATGTACAAACAGAGGACTTAAAACCAGAGAATGTAATTTTCCAGGATTTAATTAGGCATGTTTTATATCCAGTAGCTGCACACACACAGACAATCCATATTTCTCAGGAGGGTTTTATCTACTGTAAGCCATTTGTGTCTGATTCCAAAGGGCTAGAAAATCTTTGTATAAAACTGTGGGACAACTGTTATCCAACAGTGCTGAAGGGTGGAGGGTTTGGGAATGAGCAAAATTCCAGCAGGCATTTTACATTTCCTTCATCCAGAAGAAGCCCCCAGGGGATGGAAAGTGCCTAGTGTCACTCTGTAATACATTATGGAGAGAAATGAAATGCAAAGCCGTTGTGCAACATGCCGCAGTGTCCAGACGCTTGGATGAAGAGGTGGAACCAGTTATGTCTGTATTTGGGAAAGCTGTTTGACAAGATGAAACGTGAATTGTCTACGGAGTGATGCCATTTGGACACTTCAGGTTTTAATTAAAACTATATAATAATGAAATAATTATGAATTATATAAATCATATAATTAAATAATTACTTGAATTTTTAGATGCTGATGCTTTGAGGCCATTCAGAACCTAAACCTAAAATATAATTCCTTGAAAATCTAGTGCAATTCAAGTGGAAAACAAAAACAAAGCCCCAACATTCATGCAAGCAGCAGCTCAGCTAAACATAAACCAACCCGAACTGTGAAAACCAGCCCAAAGCAGCATCAACACCAGAGTCAGAAGAAGCCAAGAAGGCTTTTCCCACAGCCGGACATGGGGGACCCCAGCAGGCAGAGGTTCGCAGGGTCACTGCTCCCTGGAGGGCTCACCCCAACCGCAGCAGCACTTTCTCCAGCCCTGCCTCCATTCCAGCTGGAACGGGCTGAGAAGTAACTGGAAGTTTCTTGTCAGAGCAGATGCACAGCACAGCCAGTTCTTCCATTGACAAACGAGCAAAGGAAAACAAAACATCACACTGTCGTTTAAAAATAGCTTCGGTAAAAATACCACAGAGAGTGCTTTCACCCAGTAGAGATTGGTGGCTGATTAGGGAGGGTTATCAGTATACCTGGTGCTGGATAAAACCCGATCCTGCTGCTGGGCCTTCGCACTGAATCAGGCAGATTGTGAGTTTGTGATGAATGTCCAAGAAACTGTAGAAGTTTTCTGATAACGCAGGAGTTTGAAACAAGGGGTTTCTGCTCCTTGCCTGCAATGCGACTTTAGAAAAGCCCCATGTGGGCTGAAGCTGCAAAGTGACATTTTTGGGGCTGGTGAGACAGAGCAGTTAGGAGGCAGCCGAGCAGGGTTTAGATGTTATTCCTTTCCCATACCCATTCTGTGTTCACGCCAAACACAAGTTGGCTTGGTCCACTACCAAAGTAGGGTGAGCAACACTGTGCATGGGTGATTCCCATCCTATAAATTAGAAGTAAGAGCATTCATAAGGTTCAGCCTATGTTTGGAGACTTCCATAAGTGATGTCTGTGCCTTGTAGCCACGCTCTGAAGTGATAACTGTTGATCACAGGCTTTGCCATGTGATTTTGGGGAAGTTGATCTGTGGAGTGTTCTTGCAGGGTTGTCAGTTCCAATTTTAAAGCAGAGCGTATGCGTGCAACAGTTTTCCAATGGTGAAGATCAAATTGTGTGACCCACTGCGACTTTTAACATTCCTTCTGGTCTTCAGCCTCTTGATTCTGCTTATACAATGAATTCAGGTGTTAAAACCGATGTGTTTTTCTCACTCTGTTTATTACAAAGTACTTAGAGCATCATTTAATGTGCAACTGTTATTTGGATCTATTTGAATTATTCAAATTATTTCACCCAATAGGGGAATTAATATTCACTAGTGGAAGAAAATCAAGCAGTGAACCAAACCCCACCAATTTGTTGAACAAATTTCAAGACAGAAGAAGAAATGGACATGAAGAGAGGAAGAGCAAATCCTGGGCTCTTCTGGGATGGTATAATTTGTTGGCTCAATGCAGTCCCCTCAAGACCTATTTTGACCCATCACTCATCTAAAGCTTCATAGCTTGAGACACTGCTGAAATCCAGTCTTGAAGCATTGTCAGTACTGTATTAAAAACACCCACATTAGAAGTAAAGCAACTGGACAAGTATCTTTGCTTGGCCAAGTGTCATTCTCATGACCCTAAGATTAAATATCTTTCCTGTTTTCATGTACTGTATCCTGACTTTTTTACATGTGACTGCGCTAGCAAAGCGTATCACAATGAAAATATGTACCAAACACATAAAAAGAGACAAACCAGCTAACACAGTGACCTGCCCCAAAGCAGGAAAACCCCAAGCTGGGGCTGCCCTTGCAGCTGGCAGCTACCCACAACTGAATGTGTCCTTTGATGGTCAGGTCACATCATGTGCAGTGGGATTGGGAGGGCCCGATCACTGGATCCATGCTCAGGATCAGCACATGGGATGTGCTGGCTTACCAAAGCTTCACAGTGTGGCCACTTCACTGGAGAGCAGCCCAAGAGCAGTGCCTGGGGTCAGCATGGTGTTCTCCTGCTCCTGGGGTTCAGCTGCTTACAGCCACGCTGTGCAGCAAGTAGGGAGACACAGGAGCCCTGTTTTGGGTCTCCTTTGCAGGATGTGGGAGTGTACATCTGCACGGGGTCATCTTGCACCCCTCCGTTCTCCTCCCTTTGCCCCATCCCAGGATCTCGCCCATGCAGTGTTCCCCCTGCTACTGCTCTTCTAGGCTTTCTTTAGAATGCTGCCTTGGGTAATTCTCTAATCTCCCAGTGGAGGTGGAGGTTTCCCTTCCTGCACAATGTCCATTCCCTGGTGGGATCCACATGGGTCATCACTGGGTTTCCTGCTGTCCCATCTTGAGGCCAGTTTAGCAGAAGGAGGTCATTTGGGACTGTGTTTTCACTAGAGCAGTGAGTTACTGTTCTTCAAGCTGAGGGGACAGCAAGTGACACTTAGGATCTTTCACTCCCAGATCTGTTGCTGCTGCTTCAGACACTGCCCGGAAGGGAAACCAGCTGCCCCCAGCTCACCCAGTAAACCATGAACAGCAAAGGTGGGAAACTTAACAGTCCTGTGGCACAACCAGTTGCCACATCTACCCAGCCAGGACCAGTGACTATTTCACTACTGAGATCCCCTGCAGGAAGGGCAATACTTACACATATTGATCAAAACACCTTTTAGCAGTAGCAGGATACTCGCTGCTCCAAACAGAGGAGGATACATACCAAGCCTTAAGCTACTCCAGGCTTCACAGAACAGCAGGCAGCCAAGTCCATGTGGCTGCACTGGGACACATTGTTTTCAAAGCCCTGTGTGATAGCACCAAGTGGCATAAATCAGAATTACCTGTCACAAGTTGTATGCCTCCATGTCTGTTTCTCCATCACGGCTGAGCAGCAGCTCAGACTCTCTGAGACAGTGGTTGAAGTAGAAGGAAGACAAAGAAGTAGCAGTGCAGGAGAGATGGGGAGATGGCAAAAAAAGCACTGATGTTTGAGAAAACTGGAAATAATCCCACTAGAAAGTTGTGCAGAGGTTGTGTTAGGGCAGGACACGAGCTCGGGGCTTCCTGAGAGCCAGAGCTGGCTCCAAGAGCTGCTTTCTTTAGCATCAATTTCAGAGTTAACATTTGGCTTTTCTACATGAGGAAGCGGAGGACTCTGCTCTGATGTGCACCTTCTGCAGTCCCAGTGTCCAGTCTTCCTTTGAAACAGTCTGCAGAACGTACAGCAGCTTTCAGTTAAAGCTCAGCCCATCCCCAGGGAACCTGTGGAGCAGGGCCAGCAACACATCCTCCTGGAAACAGGCAACATCCATGTTGCTAAATACTTCACATTCCTTCGGGACACCAATCCAGACTTGAAGATGCTTGACATGGAGGTTACTCATTGTAAGACATTTGCCTCAGGGAACCTTTCTGACTAGCAACAAGTCAAAACCTCAATCCAGACCTCACTTCCAGATCCAAGCCATACCCCGACCAGCCTTAACAGCCTAAATGTGGGGAGTCATGACCTGGGAGCTCTGCCAAGCTTTGGAGTCTTAGCCGTTGGCTCAATATCCCAAGCATTGAGCTATTACCACCTGTGGTATTTGAAGGCCTTTCTAGTACTTTATCTCTGCAGCTCAGGCTTCTGTTGTGGTGCCATCCTTCTCTCTGCCTTGGTTTAAGTAAGTCATTGCAAGACACATATCATTGGGATTCTCTTAAAACGTAGGTAGGTGTTGGCTTCTTTTCACCCTCCAGTTTGGGTGAAGTCAACATGCCTGTTCTTCAGTGGGTTAGCAATGAAAAGCAGCGTGGCTCAGACTTATCACCACTGAGCAGCTTCTAGGCCCTGTTGTGGTAACTAAACAACCCTGCCCACATCCTATGGGTCAAATAAGTATTTCCCATATATGAGGTCAAGCCAGTAAGAGCAGATTTTGTAGAGTTCAGCACCAAAATGTCCTATTAAGAACAAAACGGGTTGATGAAAAATCAAGACAAAAGTAATTTGTCCATGAACATGAGGCTCAGTGCTGGCAAGGATCAGAGTGCCAGAGCTCGTAACTGCCCCCTAACCCACCACTCTAGCATTCTGGGGGACAGAGCCTGAGATCAGCATTACCTTTTGAAGGAAGAAGCCCTATTCTTAGCTGGACTCAAGCATATAGCAGTCAGGACAACAACTTCATAAAGGCACTTTATTCTCCCTTCCTGGCTCCTCACTGACTTGTTCCCAGACTTTCTGGGAGCCTCTAGCATCATTTTCATTTCCCCTGCCTTGGCTGATATGCTGCTTCTGTGCAGAGATAACCTCCTGCAAGAGAGGCTTAGGCAGAAAAGAAAAACAAACATCCTAGGTCTGCATTTTAAGACTTACTGAAATAGAATCACTGGTATCACTTATTTCTTACAACAAGAGATCATTTGTATCTGTCAAAACCAAAAGAAAACCCTGAAGTGCTGCATTTCCCCATTCTGTCATCATGGTTATTAAAAAGAAGGTGCCATTTGCCATCTGCTTCTGATGACACTACACCCCAGGTGGTCTTTCCACCAGTTCCAGAAGTTGCCCTAGGGTGCTGCTGTGCTTTGCTCGTTACTGTTAATGTTGGCATTCTGCAGGGTTATGGGAAGGTGCAGCAACACAAAGTTTGACACATCCAGGTTTCAGAAAGAAATGAGACACTTATCTCCCAAGTCTGCTGGGGAAAGAATGAAAAACAAATTGTTCTGGTGACATCCAGTTGCTGGCTATTAATCCCTTTGAGGATTTTGTATTGCTTCCAAGGCAAATACAAGATTAGCCTTTGGAGTAACAGAGTAGTATGGGATACAGATCTAGGGGTTCTTGTTTGTTTAGCCAGTATCTACTTACAACTGTAATTTTGTGCTTGTATGTTCACCGTGAGGTCTAGCTACCCGGTAGGTCCTTACTATAACCTGAGAAGGCCCTTTGTGGGTCAAGCCCCCAGCAGGAATGGGTGCCCCACTGGAGTAACCACTTGTCAACATACAGAGGCGAGCAGGGCAAAAACCAACCCAGCTGTGAGAAGGCGAGTGGGAAATAGGTCTTAGTCATGTGGAACCTTCTTGGCAACTCCCCCAGCTGCAAGGGCTGCCCATCCCAGCTGTGCCCATCGATGATGGGGTTTGGAAAGGAGCGCCGCTGCTCTCAGAATTGCCGCTGTTTTGTAAGAGCATTTGCAGGACCTTCCAGTGCCAGATATCCAGACGTGCTAATGCAAAATGCATTAGCCCAAGCAGCAGGAGCTCCGGGGCTGCTGGCGCCATTGAGTTCCACTCATTTCATCTTTATTATAAATACTGCATTGTCGTCTCATTCTTTTCTCTCACCCTCTCTTTAGAAAAGAATTACAAGGCTCTAGTTGACTGGTCCCTTTGACTTAGTACAGTTGTTAAACCACAGGCATTAAATACCTCTTTCAATTGTTTCAGGCGGATGTAGTTATTTCATTGGGACAACTGGATAAAAACTGTAAAAGCTAAAGAATTCCCCCCCCCATGGCATCTCCACTTTTCTACCTCTGATCTGAATGCAAAGGAATCTCCTCCTAAACGCACCATGTGAAATCAGCCCATCTTTAGGCTCGCTCCCACTCCTCAACTTAGTTTTCTGTGGTTCAAGAAATACTCCAGCCTCAAAAGACTCACTGCTTACTTGTAAATAGTGATCTTTCACCAGGCAGCTCTCAGCTGACGAATGTTAATTGTTACACAAACTCTCCAGAAGATGAGCTTTTCTCCCAGGACTGAAGGGCAGCCACCTCCCAGATGAAACATGGCAGCTGTTTAAATAGCACAGGGTGCCAGAGCAGGGGGTGAGCCCGGTGGTGGGAGCAGAACTGGAGCTGTGCCATGCCACCATGGTTAACACCCCCCTTTTGTTTGGAGAACCTCCACAACACAACTTGAGAGCTTTAACCAGCACCATCAGGAAAATGATGTGATGTTTCAGTGGAAACCGGATATGAAAATTGTGTCTTTGGGCTCATGTTGTGGGATGCTGCCCCTGCCACTGGGGAAAACAAATCCTGGTTGTTGGGGCAGGGTAGGGGTGGGAGAGTGATGCTCTGCCAGCCTGGAGGATTTGACAAGCACCAGAGATGCTGAAAAGGTCACACAAGCCTTGTTCTTACCTTGAGGCAGGTCAGTGCCCAGGATGGGCAGTGCTGCTGGGCTGTGGCTCCCACTGGAGTCCCCCGGGAGCTGGTTCCCAGCTCCCCTTGCTTGGGAAAGGCACGTTTATACTCAAAAGATGTTGCTTATAGCCCCACCATAGACAACAGCTGAAGAGAAATGAACATGCCATCAGCCACATTATTCCTTCCTGTTTAGTTACTGCCGCTTCCCTCCTCAGCTTCTGGTGGCGCAGGGCTGCTCTGTCCAGTGCAGGGTCTTTGGGAACGCCAGGAAGCATGGGAGTCGCCCCAGAAAGACAGAGGGACTCACTGCATCTGCTCATGAAAACCATCCTGATGGGGCCAGCGGCAGTGAGACATGCATAGAATCCAGCTAGTGGATGTTGCCAAACTCTATCTGTATCAGCCACATCATTGCTCTTCTGGGGTACAAAACACTTTTCTGGCCATCAGATAACGTGGAAATTTATGTCTTTCTGGAGGTTACTTTAGGATAATATAAAGGAGTTGCTGTGCTTCCTGATGACCACATGGAGAGCTATCTACTTCTGTATAAGGGTGTGCTGAATTTCTGAGCACTGTATTTAACCAGGGCTTCACGCCGCCCTGCAATCCTTTTAACTGCTTTTGGAGGGGTTTTTGTTTGGTTTTGGGTTTGTTTTGGGGTTTTGGGGGTTTGTTTTTGAGCTTTGGTTTTTGTTTTCCATTGTTAAGATAGCTTCCTGTTACTGCAGTAGAGAACTTCAGTTTGTTTGCTGGTTTGTTTGCTTGTTTAAATAGATGCTTTAGCCCACCTCTACCTGCAGAGTCTCCAGCTGTATAGGACTTCATGAGTTTGACCGAGTGCATTTTGAGATGGAAATAGATAGAAAGGGAGAATGGAGGGAGGACGATGACTTGAAGGTTCAGGCAACAAGAGAAAGTTTTCATTGATTCCTATTTTCCTGAAATTTAATAGTAACATCTTCATTGATTTCAGTGGCAGCAGGGCTGCAGTCTACTTAAAAGGGAAAATAATGGTATTTGACCCAACAAATCTGTTCCAGCCTCACATCTCCTTCCCTGCTTTTGCATCAGCTCCCGGTATCTGGCTGAGCAAACCAGCCATGTGCTATCTCCAGGCTCCACTTTCCCCTTCAACAGCTCTGTCTGGCAACTTATTTCACACAATATGGTAAAACTCCTTCCCCAAAGGGCCATAAGAGCATGGATCCAGTTGCCAAGGAAGGCCACTGATTCCTCTCTGCAAGGGCACTTGGCTTGGCTCACAGTGTCCAGGGTTGTTCTCATCTGAAACTGAGCTGATAAGGGCATTTTCTTTCAAGTGAAGAAGCATAAGCTGTATTTATATGCAGGTAATTTCCTCTTTGTTGGGTTTAGTGTAACAGGCTGGATTTCTGGCCTGTCTCTCCAGCGCTCTCCAACCACACACAACATATTTGCAATTGTCCATGTGGGAGATGTTTTGCCAGGAGCTGGAGAGACGCCACGGTACAGCTGGCTGTGGAAGGCAGAGGTGGACAGACACGGTCAGTCTTCTTTACTCTGCTTTTTCTATAAGGAAGTATCAGGGACCGAGTCACCTGCTGAGCATTCACTGTTGTGTTCATCACAGGTGTTTATGCCACTGACCCATCATCTTGTCTGGGCATATATATATATATGTATATCTATATATCTCTCTATATATAATAGATATCTCAAAAAATGTAAGAAATAAACCATAGCTAATGCCCTCTGAGCTACCTTCAGGACCTGGTGATTTTGCAGGCAAGTAGGACCATGCTCAGCTAAGGAGCAGGAGAGATTGAACTACATGTGTAGTAGAGGAAGGGTGTACTGAAAAAGCTGGCAGAAGAATCTCCGACTATTCATGCCCAGGAGGAGGGGAATATCAAACCAGCAGTACATCTGGAAACCTACCCCATTCCTCTCTGCAGGGGTTTCCAGAAGACAAGACCCCACTTTACAGCAAACTGATAATCATTAGTCTTCTCTGTATCATTTGACAGTTGCAAAGTACCTCGGGATCCCTCCCTGCAGGAAATTTGTCACATTTATTATATTATCTGGGTTTTATATTGCATTCACTTTAATGGCTGCCATGGGAGTATGCTCTTGAGGTTTAAAGATTGAGCTTTTATTTAAATGTATGTTCCTCTAATGTTACACATCTGGTTTTGTTTAAAAGTAATGTTACTAATTCTAGAAATCCTTTTTTTATGGGGTCCTTTATAACAGGTCCATCTAGCTCTCAGGCCCTGGATGTTACCAGCAGCTCCACCTGAGCCAGTGTGCTTTCTGACATCCAAAACCTTCGAGTTTTACCCTCCTGGGAACTTGTGTGTGGTGGGTCAACGTACATGGAGGTTTTGCAGAGGAACTTCCTACAGTCACCTTTGCATTATACTCAAAGTCCAGCAAATACTAAAAAAGTCTCTGAAAAACAGTGAACGTCTGAATGCCTTTCCTTTTCTGGGAGTACTTGGTGCTTCTTCAGTCCTTTGTGGTTTGGACTGGTGTCTTCCAAGAAAGAACTACCTGTGGCCCATCTATCCCTGCACAGCCTTTCAGTTCTAGACAAGGTCTTCTCATTCCCTGGGGACTGTCTGTCCCTTCTGCAGTAGGAACTAATCTCTGTCTCAGTTCTGGGGACCCTTCCCTCTTGTCTGTACCACAGACAAAGGGATAATGTCCATCACCATTTATGACATCTCAGGGCAGAGGGATGTAAAGATATCAATGCTCCATCCATTTGGGGCTGCATATGGACTCTGAGCTACAGCATAGACTGAAGTCTTTCACCTTCAGCATGTAAGATTGCCACCTAAAAGTGTATTGTGCCAGGTTAATGGTTTTTGTCCCTCTCTGCTACTGGTGAACAGTTCTTTTGCTGAGAGGAGCAGTCATGTCTTAACGGTGAGAGCTGCCATGAAGAACTGGGACAAGCCTGGATCCAGAGCTCTGCACAGGGGGAGCAGCAGAGGGAGGTGGCATTCCACAGAGCTCTTTGAAATAGGCGATGGAAATCCTAGTAAGAGGACCATGGTGGCCATTCAGGCAATCAGACCAAGCATAGGAGCAGAAAGAGGTCGAGCCACAGCTGGACCCCTTCATTTTTAAGGACAGCAGGCTCAACTCTTCTGCATTGACATCTGAAGTAAACATGTTTCTTTCCAAAGCAAGTCTACAAGATGCTAGTGCTCATATTCCAGGAGAGGTAGATTAGGCAAGCTGTCAATTAAAAGCACTTGCTAAAGGTGAGCTGTGGATAAATTAATCCAATAGGAAAGCTCCATAGGTCAACAGCTTCCTGCCAAGGCTGGGGAATGTCATACCACATTGCTTGTTGGTATTGCACATGATGTGTGTAGTGTCTGTAGGCAATGTCCCTGGATATGTTAGTGACACCTTTGCCTGCAGCCTGCATGGTGCTGTGGTTCATCATGTTTGAGCTGAAGGTTTGTTTCTGTAATGACCAGAGATCTTGTGCTGCTGAAATGCCCACATGATCACATCATACTAGCAACCTGGATGGCTGTATCTACGCTTGAGAAGCATCTCCTCCTAATACACTGGAAAAGCAATTGTCACAAACACAAGAGGACTTAAAGATGGGTCATTTTATAGGCACTACTATATGGAACTAATATTACGAGTGGTCTGACATGGAACATTACCAAGATACAAACTGCTGGAGATCCTCACAAAGGTCAGCAGGATTTAGAAGTAGTTGCTGGCTAAACCTGCAGGAACGAGTGGGTCCTGCACACTCTGCAGTCTGCTCCATGTCCAAAAGCACCAGCCATGGAGTTGAAGTTGCTGCAAGAGCCACCCACACTGAAGAGGTGGACTCTGACCATTCACAGCCTCTGAAGCAGGCCCAAGATGACTGAAGATCACTTCATCAGCCACATATCCAAATGGTTGGAATAAAGATTTCCTGCCAACTTTGGTACACTGCAAAGGTAGAAAAATCTCTGGTGGGAGGTGACAGGGCGTAGGCACACTTGCATGCAGAGTGACACTTGAAAGTAGAACTTATTCTGTCAGCCATGACCAAGATAAGAAGTCAACCTACATCAAACATAGCTGAATCTGGGGGCATGTTCAGCCTGTGCCCACTGAGTGCCCACAGGACATACATTAAAGTTGCAGGAAACACAAAAAGACATGATTCACACATGCTGTGGAAGAAGCAAATCTTCACACAGCATCCTCCACAACTTTCAGGAAAAGGAATGGAAAAATCCCCATGCTCAGCAATACACTTCACCGGCCACTTCCCTCAGATAACGTTTGGTTGCGTAATGCAATGTTTAAAACATTCTAGCATTGGCTGATGTTCCTCAACCAATCAGTTCACATCTGTTTTTTTTGTGAAACTTCTTCATATTTATCCTCCCAGAGCCTTCAAAGAGGAAGTTGATGTTTTCAGAGATGCAGCAGGAATTCTGGATTAGTTTGGGGTTGGAGTGTTTTTTTTGGGATGAAGAGGAATTTGGGAGAAAAGTAGTTCATATTTGCTCACCAAGCCCTTTGTTTTGCAATATGGATACCAGACATGAATAGGAAAAATAACATAGGTTTCCCTCGTGAACAGAAAGGTAGCTTTTATCCATAAAATGTCTCAACAACAATCCAAGTAATGAAAAGAAAAATCCTGTCATGGGAGACAATTGGTTTGTCACCATTCAGACAAATATTTGTTATGCAAAACCAATTCTCATTGTAAAACGTCAATGCAGGACATTTGGGAATGTTCTCAAGAGCTTTATTCCCATCCCTGCAGTAATACAAAGTGACACGATTCAACTGCCTGCATTGCAGCAATGGGTCAACCCCTCCGAAGTCATGGTGGCTGGGTAGGGAAGCTGCTTCAGCCAGAAATCCCAGACATTTTACATCATGCACATTCTGGTTCTCAGTTTCCCGTTACTGTTTTCTTTCAGTTCAGGGATAATCCTAGATGTATGTTTCTTGCCATCTAAAACCAAGAGAAAAACCACAACAGTATTTTCCATGTAAGCCAAAATCTTTCACATGTGCCAACTGTCAAAGCAGACAAAAGAGCTTTGATCATAGTCAGACACCATAACTAGCTACTTGTTTTAATTACAGAAAGTTTTAGCTATTATTACATGACAGGCTGGCACATTCAGCACATGACATAATTTCATGAAAGCTTTTCATTTCTCCCAGCACAGCTCCAGCCGGAGGCTATTGCGCTCACAGCAGAAGCATCAGTTCAAACCAAGTCAGGGAGAGATCCCAGACAGGGACCTACAACACCTGATCACACACTGAAGCCTGCTCCCAGCCTGGGTGGGAGACCATCATCCTCGGTGCCCCAGCCAGGGCAGAGCTGTGAACTGCCCACAGATCATGTGTTTTCTTTTGTTCTTTTCGTTTTAAAGATGAAACAATTCTAAATCCCTATGTTCTGGGACTATTGCATATTGCTTTGACTTGATGCTTCTCTTTTATTTATAGCTCCCTAGCTGGTTTGGGATGACTGATGAGATAATCCCCAAAATACTGTGTTCTTTTCCTGCATGGATTGCTGCCAGACCACCAGAAAAAAAAACAGCTGTGGCTCAGGTCAGTCCAAACAGTTTCACAGGTATTCCTGGGTTACTGCGTGCTTTCAGCTCCCTTAGAAATACTTCCATTTTGGCACAGCTTTCTGTGAACAAACTTACAAAAGCACTGATGAACAGCAAATCAAAGGGAGCATGACAGTTGTCAAAAAGGCTCTGTTCTGTTTTAACAAATGCTTATGAGGACTCATTTTCTCATAGCTGTGGAGCTCTAATCCTCATCTATTCAACTCATTAAAGGACCAAATTATATCCCTTATCACTACATCTAATTTCAAATTAAATCAAGTAAGCGTATTAAAAGGAATAAACACAAATATTTACTGACAGCGATAACATAGGAAGTGGGCTGAAAGAACGTCTTTCCCTTAGAAAACAGTGGAAAGCAGTGTCAGAGCTTAATTTCAGAGATTTCAGTTTAACGTCAGAGATTAACAGCCATTAAAACATCTTATTAACTCAAGTGCTAATTGAGTGCTTGGCAGGAGTAACAGAGCAGTGCCAACCGTACACATGCATAAAAATGGCTAGAATTTGGAGAAATTCTGTGGCTTAACATTTTATTACTTTTATGACTTGCTTTAATAATATGCTTGGCTGGCTTAGGTGGCCTTACCTACTTCCTTTGTGCCTGTTTAGAAGATGCCATGCTCTGATGGCACACAGTCTCAGCTCTCCTTAGAAGAAGTTAAATCCATTTGCAGTCCTTTAGGCTGAGATCTTCCCAATTTGGCTGGACTGTGTGCCTCGCAGTGATGCCTGAGTTTGCGGGATGAAAGGTGCAAACTGCTGAGCTTTGCGCAGTCTCAGTGCCATGACTGCTGATGTGATGGGCACGGAAGGAGGCAAGGTGGGCACTGAGGGAACAACTGGTCTAGCTATTCCAGTAAAGAACCCATGACCATGCTGACCACCTCCTCCCCAGGACTGGTGTTTGGTTTCCAGAATACCAGATGATTTTTCGTTCTTGTACATAGACATCTATGGTTTGTAGGGAGAAGTCAGACTGACATTACTCCTTCCTCCACATTTGACCTCTAACTGTGATGGTTTTTGATTGCCACACATTGCTTCCCAGGTCCTTTCTTCCCTTAGACCCATAGCCTGAGCAGGCATCCTATCATGGCTTCCAGATTGAGAGAGGACAGCCACAAATTGCTGTACTTTGCCTTGGCAGAAGCACAGAGATTGCCTCCACTCCCTTCCCCACCATTACTCCCAGTGGGAGGAAAGCAACTAGTTTTTCCTGTCCAAGCAAAGCCAAGACATCATATTGCCTGAATTTTGCTTAGGGCTCAAGGGAAACACATCCCGCTCCTGGAAGTGTTGCTCCAGACCTCTCCCCTCAATGACTACAAATAGAGATGGGTGGTAGAGACCTCACTCCTTTAGGGCAAGCCTGAACTTCAAATAACACAGTCTGAATTAGTTGGGCACAGGCCGGAGATGTTACGAGTTCAGCACATTCTAACCACATTACAGATACTTGAACACCAAATGAGAGCCAGCAAAATTGATGAGAAGTTATGGGTCATGAAGTTTGTCATGCATAAACCCACTGAAGGTCTAACCTTGTTTTCTAGCCCTCAGCAGAGACACACCCCAAGTCTTTAGCTACAAAGAAAGCATTGGATAAAGCCAGGATTTACAGCCAGGCTATAGCTGCCCTCACTGACCCAAGCTCTTGACTTGTGTGTGGCTTCAACACGCGCTCCCATACGCTGGGAGTCTGTGCTATTATTGCAGTGAGTGTGGCTCCTCCAGCTCAGCAGCTGCAGGGTTGGTAGTTTTACACAGAGCTGACTGTAGTTAGGAGCCCCTGGAAGATGAGTTTAAATCTGTTAAAGTGCACTTGGTTTGTTTGCAGCTCCAGTGAAGCATGGGTCAGCAAGCATGAATGACCAGGACAGGGCTGGAAGCTGTACCTGGGACAATGTTCCAGCTGTCAGGCTTGCACAGGTACTCCTCAGAGGTTGTAAAGTGCTTCGAGTGGTTCAATGCACTGGGAGCCCAGTTCAGAGGAAGGAGGGAGGTTGTGCTGCATAGATCACCTTTCCCAGCCACCTAGAACTGACCAGCCACCAAACAACCAGTGCTTATTAATAAACTCCTTTAAGGAAATTGGCTGGAGTCTTACTTTGCATTGTGCGGAATGAATGGAGCTAAATATAATCCCGAGTTCATTTCGCTGCATAACAATGCGAGAGAAACTTCCTGTTCTAGCAGCAATCCCTGAGCTTAGAAGTAGGAGTTTCTCTAGGCTGGGTGAAATTCCTCAAATCTCAAGAAACTTTAAGGTCACTCTCTAAAGTCCCCTCTCCTCCCAAATAAAGATATTATTTGAATACTCTGTGTGAAGGGTAACGCAGTGTCTTTATTAGAGCCCAGCTGAAGGCACAGGATGTTTTAATCAATGAGCACGCAGAAACAAAGGTACTTCTTGGCTTAAGACCCAAATTCAATAATTATTTTTTCAGCTGAACGGGAATAAAGACATTATTTAAACATGTATCTGTCATCTCACACTGCCTGCGGCTTGTTGGGTGTCTGTTTCTCAGGAGCACTGTGGCAGCTTCTAATGTAAAGGGGAAAAAATATAACCATTTCCTTGCATGGCTTCATTTGGGATTACATCTCCTTCTGTGGATCACCATGTCAGGAGAGGGTTTCAGGTGCTAACAAAACCCATGGTGGGTGTGCAAGTGAACAGTTGTCTTTGCAAAGAGGCCTGTTTGTGTTTCAGAGTCACAAAACAAAAGGCCTCTGTGTTTGATTTTTGGTGCTAAATGAAGCACAGCCTGGCTGGGCTGCAGGAGAGATGGGATCACTGGAGAACTGGGAGCTCAGCAGTGGCACCGCTGCCAGGGCTGGGACCTGTGAGATTCAGTGATGTAAAAATGCTTTAATCCTGCCAGGCTCCTTCATTCTGCCATTGGTTATGCTACCAAACATCAGCCTTTCTGATGAGTTCTTCAGGAGCAGCTTCGATCCCCCAGTGCTGCCAGAAGGAGCAACCGCCTTGCAAAGACCTTTGCTCTAGGAAATAAACAAAGAGCTAGTCTGTGAGTCATTTTTAGTTCTGCAGGTGCAAAACCTGGTCTTTTCCTTTTGTGACAGTGCCATGCATAATGGACATGAACCCAGTATTGCCAACAGATACTGACCATTCAGCTCAGGGAGCACCTGAGGTTTTGGGTTCCATTCAAGCCCCGCTGGGCTGCACCAATTCCCATTAGAAGAGATGTTCAAGGAAGTCAGGCAAACCACAGTTGTTGTGGTGGGGTGGACACTTCACACTTAATGGGTGGTGGAAGCTTTAGGAGACTGCCAAAGCCAAAGTAAGAAACTTTGGTGGAGCGGTGAGGTCCCTGGGCTCCACACATCTGAGGCTAAAGCACTGGATCAAGGGTGTAAGAAAGGAGGAGACAGAAGCTGGTGAGATGTAGACAGAGGTTTATGTTGGAGATGAAGAGAAGAGAGGGCAGGAGGCCATGACCTTGGGGTAGGAGTGAGAGGAGGTGGAAAACAAGAGACATGCTGGGTACCTGATGAGTATCTGCTGGTGTTTTCCTTGGTGTCTGCTGTTCAGGAGCACTGGGCTTGTGCTTCTCTGCCACATCTGTATGACTTGCATAGACAGACACTGGCATCTGCAAGATTCTACCATGACTGCAACAAGCTATTAATTTCTGGAGGGCTGCAGCTGTACAGAGACAACACACAGATCACCTTACCCTCCACAAGTGAGATCCTACAGGAGAAGACACCTTGGTAGCCTTCAACCCAAGGCAGCAGCACTCAGGTGCAAACTGCTGCCTTGATCATAGTTCCACATGACCTGAACCTGCAAAAGAAACTCAACATTACCAGCTGCTCCTATCCAGCGAGCTGGATGGTCAGGAGCAGCTTTGAACTGCATGTGTGCCTCTGCATCACCTGTCTGCCAAGTGGTGTTTGGCCTCTCAACTTGGAGCATCACCATGTGGCACTTTCCTTCACTGTCCCATGGTTGTGGTTCTCCACATCTCTGTGCGATGTGGCTCTGAGGAGCTCCTGGCATAGAGTATAGGGTGGATTACAATGGGGGAACATGTTGTGGAGCTACCTCTGCTCACTGGATGATGCTGGAGCTTGGGCTGTCCCCTCCGACAGAGGCTGAGATGTTCCAGCACAGCCATGGAGGAGACAGGGCTCAAGAAAGACATGGTTCAAATAACTGAGATGCCTTTTTGTACATCAGACAGGCCCTGCAGAAACTGCTGAGCTGCGAGGAGAGGCTGAAGCAGATTTCATGCTCTTGCCCTGCTCTTTGATGCTCTCAGCTAACAAGTTAATCAGCCACTTGTCATGCCTGATGGGGGAAATAACAACAAACACAACCAGAGGATGGACTGTAGAGAGCAAACTATCTTCTGGCATGTGCTTCTTTAACTGCAACATCAAAGATCACATCAGGACTTTTGTAGAAGGTTGTTTCTCTGAGTTTCTTTAGCTCTGAAACTATGAGGAGTGTCAAACCCCATTTGCAGAGAAGACCTGGGGAGGAGGATGCTACTGAGAGGGCAGAGATGTTTAATATTTCACAAAGGGCATGCACAGACTAACACACAGTTCTCAAAACCTCCTCATTAAAATGCTTTAATTAACACTGGTTCAAGCACCAGCAGACGTGGAGCTTCGTGTGTCTTGAACACACTGGGGGTGCTGGGCACTGCCCAGTTCCCCATGGGAGTATCCTTTCACTTTCTCAGGGGAGGAATGTGTCTTCAACCCCCTCAGTATCTCCTTTTAACACTGGATGAGTTTCCTCATCTTGAAGGACCAAGAAACATTTTTTTTTCACAGGACGATGTACCAGCCCAGTGATCATTCATGCAAACAAAGTCAACAGTGTAAAGGGAGCAGCAGGGATGATCTTTCCCCTTTCAAAGGCTGTAGTTTCAGTTCCCCAATGCCGTCTATCCAGCATCCAGACTAGGCACTCTCCAGCTCCTGCAAAGGGAGTACTCCTCTGTCTTTGGCTATCTTGTCTCTGTTAGGAGGAGGGACAAGAAGAGTGCTTCAGAGCAAGCCAGACAACAGCAAAGCAGGGCACAACCCCACCTCCACAAGGTCATTTTAAAAACAGTGAAGTCACATCCCCAGCAGCTTCCTTCAGTCAGCACTGACGTGGGAGGAAGCTACAATGAGTAAGGTCTGATGGAGCACTCATGCTGAGTGAGCAGCTGGAGGAGGGCATCCCCACACCCAGATTGGCCAGAGGATGGCTCCTCACATCCAGAGGGGCTGGAGGAGGACATCTTCATATCCAGATGGGCTGAAGGAGGGCATCCCCACACCCAGATGGGCTGGAGGAGGGCATCACCGCATCCAGAGGAGCTAGAGGATGGCATCCCAACATCCAGATGAGCTGAAGGATGGCATCCCAACATCCAGATGGGCTGGAGTAGGGCATCCCAGCATGCAGACGAGCTTGCACTTCAACCTGCAATAGATACAAATTTCCATTCCAGAGAAAATGCATTTTAATTATGCAAACTCTATGCGCATTTTTAAATTTTAAGGGGAGAAAAACAGGACCCTGGCTTATCTTTTTGTGAAATCGTTATTCAGTTTGAAATGCATGGATAATTAACAACATTATCATGCAAATTTAAGTGAATTGAGCTTGCTGAATTAAAGTGACTTCACCTACCTAACCATAAGAATTGCAACACGAAGCTGTTGCAACGCAGCTCTGAGCACTGGTTTTAGTGCAGCACTGTAAGAGAGGGCCTGTGGGAGGGCATCTTCTGAAAGAATGCAGACGGTATCTTTTAGGAGGAATTCATCCTTAGGAAACCATTACCAGCTTTATTTTTCAGACTGGGCTGGAGTTTATACACAGAGCCACATGCACAGAAAGAAAATAATGACTCATTGAATTTAAGCCAGATTTTCAGTGCTCCTCCCTCTGCTCTTTCTCCCTTGTCTCGCTGCCCATGAGGCACATCAGCCCTTTATCAGTGGTAAAAGCAAAGTAAAAAATTCTTACGTGTTGCCTCTGAATGGGAGCCATCAAGCTTTTTCAGGATTGCAGTTCTGCAGAGCTCTCGTGTCAGACTTGTAGTCACATGAAAGATACCCACCTACTGAGATCAAGTTGTTTTCACTTCCTGGGATTTTACAGCGTCACGTCTTTGACTGGAAGGTTTCAGACATCAGCGCTTGAAGAGGATGTGCACAAACAGCTCCCCTTGTCAGAAAAGGACCACGTTAAGGCTCCTTGAAAAGCAACCGTCCAAAACAGACCCTGAATGCTCAGGTGATTTTTCCAAAGAGATTTTGGGGTTCCCCCTGCCATTAACTTTGATAATGCCCACACAATAACTTTGATCTCTGTAAGAGATCATGCTTAGGAAATACCTCAGCTCTTGTTCAGTTGTGGCTTGGGTGGAGTGTCCCAGTCATCCCTCCTGGACACTGATGGGGATGTCTGTCATTCTGTCATTGCGGAACAGTGCTGATCGCAGGGACACAACATCGTGGCTGATTACAGACACTGTGTTAATGAATGTTGTCCTTAGAGAGTCACAAACAGCTAAGACTGGATATTTTTTCTCCCCAGGTGCCTATAAACTGAGCAGAGGCCTATCTGGGCTGAAATGCTTTGATAGTACATTGAAAGTGTCAAAACTGTTGTCACGTGAACTCCTGTTTTACTGGTATATAAACTACTATCACATTTGAACTAGCAGTATCACATTTGAAAAAGGTCATAAATGCCATATAAGTGGACAATATTAGATACAGGTTTGAGTGGTTTTTAGATGCAGCACCCTCATTCTCCTCCCCCCTTGCATATCTTAACACAAAAACGTCTGAGCCCAGTGCAGTATTCAAAAAGCTTTAGATGAAAGAGGAAACAATGTGCTCCTTCTTAGAGAAGCAAAGGGATCCAGGAGTTTCCCTCTCCCTGAAAGTCACTGGAACTTCATTTGCCCAAGTGACTTCAGAAAATGGGACTTCAAAGCCCTTCATAATTGTACAGCTGAGAAAAATACAGAAAGGCTGTAACTACCCTAAAATTCTAAACCATTTAATGCCTTTTTACAGAGCACATTTCCATTTATCAACTGTACCCAACGCTTCAAAGAGCGAGCAGTGGTGGTCAGTTCATCTGCCCATCCCTTCCTTCTAATTTTGTCTCCCACTTGTTGAATCTTGCTTTTGGTTGCACATCCATAGAGAAAGACTTACATTTTCCTACGTGTCTGCAAAACACCAGCCACAACACCTGAGCCCTCTAGGTTCTACTGTAATAAATAGTAATAGTAATAATAATAATGGTTCCCAGTGTGGACAGTGTGCAGTGAGGCAGCCAAGAGCCCTACCATGAGCAGCTTTGTACTCTGACATCTAATTACTGGTGAAGAAGAGGGTGGAGGAAGACCAGCTATAGCAGGGGAAGAGGGAAAAGCTCTTGGGAGAAAACACAGGTAGACTTGCTGTCCTCGCCTGTGCTTAATGAAGATGCTGTGACTGAATGCCTTTATGGTCTCACCCCAGAGAACCCCCCTTTTGTCTGTGTAGACTTCATGGTCCCTTTCTGCAGCCAAGGGATTTCTGCAGGCTGGTGTAGACCTTGAAATGCTCTGAAGCACCAGTAGAAGTCATGGGACAGCAAACATATAGGGACTGTTGTGCTGTTGGGAAAGGCTGGGAGATGGGAATGGACTGTACAGGGCAGGTACAGGAAGTTTGCTGGGTCCTGAAACTCCTTGATTTATCACCCTGGTGCAAAGCATCTGTCCAGCACATGGTCAGTTGACATGACACAGCTAAGAAATCCCATGTGGAAATCCAACAGCCTGAGACATGGAGCTGTATTTATGACCAGGGTGGTCCCTTTCACCCTGTGTTTCTGCAGGCGGCTGAGCTGCAGAGCAGAGAGTTGGGAGGGAGGTGGGTAGGTCTTCCTGGTTTATGGGAAAAATCTGCAGTTTTGGAATTTGTTTTCCACTCTGAAGCAGGTAATAAATTTGTCATGGATTGTAATGCCAAAGTTGTTTAACTTGAGGTAGATCAAAGTGTTTGGTGTCTGTGAAAGCCAACATAGGCTGTTAAAATAATCCATTTTCTATAAGACTGAAAGACATTGAACTGAAACATTCCAAAATAGAAATTAAATTTCTTGTTACCAGTTTTTTTTTCTGTTTTTTTTTTTGTCCAAATTGAAGCATTTCTGCAAGAGAATTCATTTCTCAGCATTTCCAAGCAGAAAACACTAGCCCTGAAGTTTCCCACCCCTGGTACTGTTATTGCACCACTGCCAGAATAGCCCCAAAGCATCCAAAGCTGGAGAAGCTGGGGACCCGCAGCTGCTTGTGCTGGCAGCAGCTTTTGGGAGCAGTCCCCGTATGCTGATGTGGGATACACTGGGATGGCCTGGGATACCCAGAGTGGACACCTAAGCATTCGCCCAGAGCCCTGTTAGCGAGGCACACGTGGACGGCTGGTTGCTGTCACTGCAGGCAGAGCTGGAGGGCACTGCACATGCAGCTGCCTCTGCACAGAGCAGTGTCCTGCCAGGCATTTTCTCATCTGAACAAATTACCCTAAAGTGCCTCTAAAACATTCAGTTTGCTAGAAGGAATTGGAGAGACGTGAAGATACAGGTTGCTTTGTGCTGAGCTGACCAGAGAACTGCTCCTGCGTGATGTGGCACAGCAGCAGAAGGTGAGAGGCAGATGAAGACACGTCAAAGACAATGATGTTCTGCAGTGACATGTTGTCCTGGAGTGTAAATTAGGAGCTAGAAGGGCTCAGTAACAGTTCAGCACGTGCTGACAGCAGGGTCTGTTTGTGCATCAGGAGCCGGAGGCAACAGCCCAGCCTGCAGGACCAGCTGCAGAGCGATGCTAAAAGGTAGTCTAAAAATAAAGTGCTTATCAGGGCGAGAAGGGCCAAGTATTTCATCACTCTGCCTCGAATGATGACTAACAGCACGGGCTAGGAGGGTTTCTGGTTTGTTAGGAGCTGTATGGTGATTCACAGTTTGCTGGGCTGGGGCAAATACCTCCTGTTGGCTTCAGCCTTGCAGGAATGTTGGTGTGACCGCTCAGCTGTGTTGTCCCCCACTCAGTGGTACCTCTACTCCTTGTAACGCAGAACAGAAAACACAGCACTTTATAGAGAGAAGCACATAAACCCCATGGAGTCATGGCTGGGCCAACACCTGGAAGAAGCAACAGGTTTGGGGTTAGGTGCTCAGCTCCCCCTTGCCCACCTGCCCTGCAGGGAAAGGTAAGCAAAACATGCCCTGCAAGGGAAAAGAAAGCTTCACCTCATCAGTGTGACTTGACTGACTCTGTCCCCAGCATTTCATTGAACACAGGGGTAGGTTTGAGTCTCACAGGCCTTGCATCCCTGGGGCACAGGGAAAGGGTAGAGAGAAGAGCCTGGCATGGGCAGAGCGCCAGCAGGGTGCACCCACCGCCCTTGTAGCCCTCACCGCAGGCAGGGCTGGCTGTGGGCAGGCTCCCATCTGGCACGGGACCGTTTCAAACCCATGGCCGCACCACACCACGACAACCTACATACACCCTGTGGCACCAAGGGGCAGCAGCTTGCACCCTCGGGCTGCGTTTACAACGGCTAACCCAAAGAAGAGCTCTGCAGCGCGGTTGCGCTGGGTCGCGCACGGACCCGGGCACACACGGATGCAGTGGCACGCTCAGCGCTGCCGCCGCGCCGGGAGCCCTCGCCGTGGGAAAGGCTTTGATGCAAGCGCATCTCCCAGGGCCGCCCGCCGGACTCCGCTTCCCCTTGGGTAACGATCGTGTGAGCAGCGGCGCCGCCGCGCACGCAGGAGCCGCATCCTGTCAGCCCCTTTTGCAATCAGCGGGGCCATCGCCTTGGCCGCAGCGCAGAGGGGTTGCGACACGTGGGGAGCAGCAGGGCTGTGTGGGGCAATGCAGGGCTGGTTCCGTCAGGGTGCGGCGCCCGCTCCTTGCACCCAGGCTTTTACTCTTCGAGGGACTGGGGCTACGTGCATCAGTGGATGGTTTCTGCGAGTAATTCTCCTCTCCGCAGGAACGTGTATCTGACTTTATAATTCGTGCGTGCCTGGGAAGTTCAATCCAGTCCCACTGGAGTAGCAAGCTCAGTGGGAGTTTATTTATTTAAAAGAGTGCATGGAGTAGCATGGAAAAGAAGTAAAAATCTATTGAAAACCATAAATCTTCATCCTAAACCAGCTTTGCTTTTCTTAAAATACAGTCTAGGGAAACTGCCTGTAAAATGCGGGTTCCACGGAGCCTTGGCTTTAGCAGTGCAGTCCCTTCAGAATGATATTCTAGTATAATAATTAAAACATTTACAAAATGAAGATAATCTATGGCTGTTCCAAGTTTCTATGGAAATTTGGAGGCTATGGTGTATGCAGCTGTTCCCAGCTAATGCAAAGGTTGGCTGTAGCTCTACTTCTGAGCCCATTTGTAACTTAGGGGATAATTTATCTGTTCTGTTTACACAGTTCTCAGCTTGCACAGCCCTCGAGTGTAATGTTTCAATAGTTCCCAAGCAAAAGCCTGTCTTACCCTCCCAGCTCAGCCTAAGCAATTAGTGTTCTCAAACTCAATGAGACACCTCTGCTGAAAGGTGTGGGTGCTTACTTCAGTGCTGCAGACACTACATTGCACGAGGTATATCAGAACATCAGACGCATCAGCAGAGAAATGGAAGCACTTGTTCATGCTGGCCCATGGTACCCACAGATGCTCGCTCTGATGGCTCTGCTTCACATTCAAGGTGCAGTTTTGCTGTTGGTGCTGGCCTCAAAACTGCCAGCAGTGGAAGGAGCTGGCACAGCTGGCACAGAGCTTCTGCCAGATCTTTGGCTGTTGGTATGGGTCCATTCTTGTGCCCTTGCTCCTGAACTGATGGTTCCTGCTAACAGGTTTTGGTGAAACAAAAGGTTAACTGAAAACAGGTTAGCTGCACACCAGAGGAAGACGAAAAGAAGGCAATACCCCCATAGGATGAGGCTAGCATCTCAAGGGCAGTCAAATATTTTTATCTAAAGCCATGGGCATTGTTATGTGAGTTGCTGCATTAACACTTTTACAGACACATCAGGAGAGGGCAGTTGGGTGACAAATCAGAAAGGCAGAAACACCCAAGAAAGGATCTTGAGTACTATGATGTAGGACTTTTGGGGCTGACTCCACTACCTGGTACTTTATAAACCAGGCTGATAAAAAGCTGCAACCGCTTGTGGGGAAGCAGAGAGCAGGCATTTTGCACCTGCTCATCGTCGTGACATGAAGATGTTGTACGTTCACAATCTTATCTCCAGTGGCTCTGTAGCTGATGTAAGCAGTTTCCATTTTGCAGTTTTCAGTTGCTAATGAAGAAAATATTAATAACCTCTAAGCAAAGAAAGTCCACCCGTAGAGCTGCACTCCAGCAGTACGCAATGGCCCCAGGGTGCAAAACGTTCAAGTCTCATTGAAACAACAGCATGAAAATCTGTTTTTTACAATGGGAGGGGAAAACTGACAGTCAGGACTGCACAGAAGAAAATCTTTCAGCTGAAGCAGTGCTGCAGCTTCCCATCCTGAACAAATATTTAGTAGCATTCACTGAATGATTCCCATAGCATCAGTTTGAACTCAAAGGCAGAAAGGCTCAGTGCTACACAGTGAGAATTAAAGAAAAAAGCCACCAGCCAAAAATATGCCAAAACACACAAAGCCCCCCAAAGCCAGTGCTTTAATTCCTGATTGCGTTTAATCACTGCAGGACAGCTGAGTTACGGTTGGGATGGAGGCGGTGATGGCTCAGAAGTGTCATTGATTTTAGAGAACAGCTGTATCCAGAGGCCCTCAGTCAGTTCTTAGTAAAAATTATTTGCAAATATACACATCCCACAGTGTCAAAGGGGACTACAACAAAGCTGGGGAGGGACTTTTTTGACAAGGGCATGGAGTGATAGGATAAGGAAAAACGGCTTTAAACTGGAAGAGGGGAGATTTAGGTTAGATATTAGGTAGAATTTCTTCCCTGTGAGGGTGCTGAGGCGCTGGCACAGGGTGCCCAGAGAAGCTGTGGCTGCCCCATCCCTGGCAGTGTTCAAGGCCAGGTTGGACACAGGGGCTTGGAGCAACCTGCTCTAGAGGAAGGTGTCCCTGCCTGTGGCACGGGTTGGAACTGGATGAGCTTTGAGGTCCCTTCCAACCTAAACCAATCTGTGACTCTAGGAAAACACAAAGGAACTGAGAAGCTAAGTCTCACTTCATATGGCAGGCCTTCACTTTTGCTTGCCCCAGCCTTCAGCCAAGCCAGAGATGAAGAAGATTGGGAAAAACTTCTGTGTGCTCAGGGCTGAGCAGGATCAGCTGCACCACCAGAGCCCCGCTGCTCATGGAAACACTTGGAGGAAAAAGCATTTCCTGCCATCCCAAGAATACTAATTTGGCTCATGTGTGACACTGCAAAGGGTCGTGCCAATGGAGAGAAACTCTGCTGATAAGTCTGTGTACAGGGCTTGCAGACCTGTATTACTGCAAGGGCACAATCATGGCATTGTTCATGGTACTTAGTTACAGGGCTTACTTTACAGGGGTTTTCAGTGCTTATAAAAGTTGTCCTCAGCAAAGGAGAAGCGTTGTGTTATTTTCTTGTGGACATACAAATGTGCATATTCTGTAGTACACAGAGATGTAAGCCAGGCTGAGACCAATGTGAACCCCTCCACTTCCTGAAGGGCAGGATCACAGCTCAGCTTTACCCCCAGCAGACACAGACACTTACAGATGCTGTGATGAAGAGCAAGGCCCCGTCCACTTTCTGGCTTCCACTGACTTGCAGCATTGAGAGTAAGGAAGGGGTTTGGATGTGACACAAGAGTTATTTCCTAGGAAATGACAAGATTCGTGGAGCTGTCTGTGCTGAGGGGTTGTTTGCAGGAGCGCAGGTCTCTCTGTGGCCATGCCAGTGTTTGCAGTAATAAATCACTTGTTTGCTCGGATGCATTCCTTATTCCCCATGGTGCTAAGTCACACAATCATGTCACTGTGGAGCATCGATGATTTTCTGTAGTTTGTTGGGTGTTTTGGTCCCCAGCAGACCGTCTGGGTATGCAGGTTTCCTTAAGCCAATGTCTTAAATTTCCAGTTGGATGTTAGCTGGATTTTGATCATTGTCTCACCTGCAGCCTGGTTAGGCTGTGAAAACGTGCCAGCATATGGTTCTGCTGCTGGATTATAACATTGGTCACCTCCATCAGAGCTGTTTCCTCTCCTTTGTGGCACAGGAGGGAGGAGTGAGCTTTCTGCAGGGCTGCCATCCCTCCTGCATCTCCCAGCTCTTCACAGGTCTGAGGGCAGGAGGGCAAAGCCTCAGCCATAAGGGACAGTTCTGGAGAGATTTGCACAGAGCTCCAGGCAGCATGAGGGGGCTAAAAAGCAGGAAGAAATCTGCTGTCCTTTCTGTGCAAATAGTGCTAGGCCTGTGCTGAAATACTGTGCTAAATCAGAGATTTACCCCCCCTGCCAATTCTGCAAGAAGAGAACCAGGTCCTGGTTGCAGGTTGGCTTTAACATGCCAATCCTGTGCACAGGCAATTCAAAGATAAAATATGGCAGGTTTCAGTAGCACATTGGTTTCCAGCTATTCTGGATCAACATCATTCCAGTTCCTGATCAACATCGTGATGAATGGTAACAAAACAAGAATTAAACTTGGATTTAGCTTAGATTAACCAACAAGTCTCCTTCAGACCCTTAAGAAATCCATTAGAAAGCAATTTGCACAGTCTGCTTGCTTTCTGGTTTTCAGGACACAAGCTCTTGCCCTTATGGCCAATCTTGCTGTTTCTGTGATTACACTGTTTTAAACCCAGAGCCTAAAAAGCTCCACATGTATTTAAGTCTCTCCCTGTACATATAAAGGCTTTGTATTTTTGTTTCAATATTATTATTATTTAAATTCTGGTAGGGTATTTTCTTTGTAACTCCTGCTGCTACACACATTAAACCAGTTCTGAAGTTAAATAGCAATTAGAGCAAGCGTTAAGATCATCAGCTGCTCAGGTCTGTTAAAGCAGAAACTATTCTTGAAGCAATCCAAGAAACACATCCCAGCTGGCCAAAGACAACACACCTTCCTCGTGAAGGACAGGGTTTTGTGCAGTTACAAGCAGCTGCATCAGACCACTGAGCTCAAGGGGAGCCCCAGCGCCAGCTAATAACGCAGCTGCAATGTAGATGTGTTCTGGGAGCAAACTGCGCTCTGGTTTGCTTTCCCAAAACAGAGGAGTTGTGCGCAGTGTCCCGCTGTCCTGTGAGCATGTACACTCATCGGGGAGACTCAAGGCAAACCTGCTTACAAACAGCGCAATGATGCCAGACCCAAAACCGTGACAAGAGCTGGGATTCAGGAGTACATGGGCTTCTTTTGGAACCAGCCATCCTCACCCCCACCTGGCTTTGGCTGGGGTTTCCACGGAAAGGGAAGATCCTTTCTCTGTTGTGTACAGAAGACAGGGCACATCCCTCGCCAGGCTGCAGTACTTGCAGTGGAGAATGCATTCCTGATTAGAAATAACCACAAATTCCAAAGTAATTTACAGCTAAAAGGAAGTTTAAACCCTAAAAATGTCCTTTTCTTATCTTCCTTTAGTCCTCTGGAAATTTAATACAAGAAAATCTGAGTTGAAACTTCTCAGATGTTTTGATTCACCTTAATTCTTAAATTCATCTTAAGTCTAAGGGCAGTTGTGTGATGTTCATCCTATACCACCTTTCAGGCAGTACTGCAAACTGCAAGGACTGATTAAGGAGAAGCCTGCATGAACACCCCTTCCCCTGTACAGCTGCTCTCATGGACCTCCTTCAGCATGGTGGGAGCCTGTAGCCATGGTGAAAGGAAGGAGGGTTTCTGGTGTGAAAACCTAACTTTACAATTGCTGCTGGTATCATAGGCACTCACAAGATGCCTTTCTAGGAGGAAGGAGGGAGTAGGACGTGCACATGCATGCAGGGCACACCAGAAGGGATGAGTACTGAAGCTAATGTAAACACAGCCCTCCTGAACATACAGGTTTAACCATTTGTCTGCATTTCTTGAGCTTTTAAGCACCTGCATTTAAATAATTCACACCATATTCTTTCAACCCTATCTCTGTTTTAACATCTCTTAAATTAAGGAACACAAGGGTAACACAGCATGACATTTTAAGCTATTTAGCTATTTACCTGGGGCCCTGGGTTTGCCTCCTCCTGCCTTGGGCAGGTCCCTGCCACGCACCAGCTCCTCGGGGTTTAGTTCTGCGGTCTGCACCCATCTTCCCCTCTCCTGTTTAATTGACAATTCATAAAATGCTGATTCTGCAGTGATTTTGCCATTTTCCTCTGAAATGGAGCATAGAAAGAACTCATTGGCTATACTAATACATGAGATAAAATGGATGGAGACTGCAGAACAGTAAAATAATAAAAACCAAAGACACCAAAACCATCCTTAAAACAGAAGAGAGCAGTATTGGGTAGGGAAGAGATAAGCACCTTGCTCTATATACTTCTCAAGTGCATTTTCTTTGGGGAGAAAACTAAAAATAAGAGTTCTGTATCCTAATACTCTCACGGAGACATTAGAAGATCATTACACTTGTAGACTTTGTGTCTTCCCTAGTCCATTAACATCCCATTCCCACACCTCATGCAAGATTTCCCTGGAGACGCCACCTTCTTTCATCACATCTGATATCTAATAAAGACATAAGAGAATTTAATAACAGACTGCACAGGGGAGACTTCTGCTGGAACAGCCAAGGCTGCTGCTGATGTGTTGAGATGCTGAGGAAGGATAAGAGTGACCAGGAAGCTGTGGGGTGTTTAGTTTTGGAGGTCGTGATGGTGAAGCCACTGATATCACCCCAGCCAGCCTAGACTTTGCATGAAGTGAGTCACAAGACGTTTCTCCAGCTGTTTCAGCTTTGCCTGATCAGGTCTCATTCTCTGTCACTTGGCTCTACACATTTTGGAGGGGGGAATACCTGGTCTGAAGGACCTTGAGACAACACAGCAAGTGAAGGAGACCAAAGTGGTTAGAATGAATTTGCACCCAGTTTAAACACACTCGCTGTATTTAACAGAGTATTCCTGGGTTGCTTAAAGTATCTGCTGCCCTGCTAGAGAAAGCAGCCCCAAAAGGTAGTGTTCGGTCTCCTACTAGAACAAGTATTGCATGAAGAACACAGTGCTTTTATGGCCCTGCTCTCCCAGCCCTGCTATAGTTTCCACAGCCAGATATTTCAGGAATTACCATTGGTTTTATGTGCACAAAGTGAAGCACCTCATGTGCACGCTGACGTGGACAGTGGGATTCAGTGCACCCTCAGCAAGTTTGCCGATGACACCAAGCTGTGTGGTTCGGTTGATACCCTGGAGGGAAGGAATGCCATCCAGAGGGACCTTGACATGCTTGTGAGGTGGGCTGATGCCAGCCTCATGAAGTTTAATCATGCCAGGTGCAAGGTCCTACACCTGGGTCAGAGCAATCCCAGGCACAGCTACAGGTTGGGCAGAGGAGAGATTCAGAGCAGCCCTGCAGAGAAGGACTTGGGGTGGTGGTTGATGAGAAAATGAACATGAGCCGGCTTCAGTGTGTGCTTGCAGCCCAGAAAGCCAAGCTTATCCTGGGCTGCATCAAAAGGAGTGTGACCAGCAGGTCAAAGGAGGTGATCCTGCCCCTCTACTCTGCTCTTGTGAGACCTCACCTGGAGTATTGTGTGCAGTTCTGGTGTCCTCAACATAAAAAGGACATGGAACTGTTGGAACAAGTCCAGAGGAGGCCACGAGGATGATCAGGGGACTGGAGCACCTCCTGTGTGAAGACA
Source organism: Pezoporus wallicus (assembly GCF_028554395.1). NCBI lineage: Eukaryota > Metazoa > Chordata > Aves > Psittaciformes > Psittacidae > Pezoporus > Pezoporus wallicus. The sequence continues at coordinate 43,778 of NW_026642052.1, forward strand.
GGCTGAGGAAGTTGGGGCTGTTCAGCCTGGAGAAGAGAAGGCTGCGTGGAGACCTCAGAGCAGCCTTCCAGTATCTGAAGGGGTCCTATAGGGATGCTGGAGAGGGAATCTTCTTTTTCTTCTCTTAATCTGGAGCTGAGCAAGCATTTTCAAAGCAGCCATCTTGAATAAAACCACCTCAAGTGTGAAAGTGAAAAACCAAGGCAGCAAAAATACCATGTCACTTGTGAAAACTGGCAAGCTACAACAAACCACACTGACCTGATGGCTGGGCCTTGAGGTTCTTGTGGGGCTTGTTCATGCAGTGTCTGCTAGGTCCTTTGTCAGTCAGTTCTAGTGCATCTTTTACAAATCCATGTTCACATATATTCGCCTTGCAGAGATGTGCTGGGACATCTTCTATAAAAGCTTTGATTGCTGGTGACAGGTGATTGGCTTCACTGCAGATTGTCCATGATTCCTCTCAGGTGCGTGTTTAAATAGAGAAGAGAATAAGTCAAGTACAGACAGATGCTTGGTTACAAATATATTAGATATATATATATACTATAAGGTAAATATAGATAAGAAATGGAAGATGTCTATTTGCTGAGAGCTGAACCAGGTACCCAAGGGTGATGTCAACTGTGCCCTTTAGAGCTCAGCTCTCAATTTTGGCACTATTTTGCTAAGAAGGAGAAACATTCAGGATACACTGGTAGCTGCATCAAGGTTATTGGTAAGTAAAGAACTTAGAACCCTTTCACTGCCTCTTTCTCACTAAAGCTGTGAGTTTGGGTTTTGCTACACTAAACGCATCTCAACTTCTTTTTAACTGTTCAACGTAAATTGCCAGATTTCTTACATGCTTAAGGAGATTCCCTCCAGGACGGAGTACAGTTGAGATTCATTTCCAAGCTGTTTTCTGTTTTCTTCCAGCAACATCACTATATTTTTCTTGTTCCTGCACAGGTTCGTTGCTTCCCTTGTTCTGGGCTCCCCACACTTGGTGTCCTCATTCTGCCTGTGCAGATGCATCCACATGGACCTGCTGCATCACCCACTTCTACAGCTCCCGATAGGCCCCACCACTTTGCTGTTGGAGCAGGGACCCACAAGGAAGAAGAGGTTTGCAAAGTCCAGAAATAATCTCAGGGAGAAACAAGGAAATGCTGAGTGTTGGTTACTTGGCAAAGGCTGCGCGTTTGCTGCCGCTGTGGAAAACGCCTGGGAGGCACCATTAACCCAAGTCTCATTGCTAGGGCTTGGCTTGTGTCCACACTGCTAAGGACCAGCACCCTCTGAAGGGCAATGGTTGCCCTCATGCTGTGAGCTCCCTGCAGAGCCTCACACACCCTGGGTCAATAATTATTGTATCAGGAACCTCTTTGCTTTAAAGTTTAAATTCCCCAAGTGATGGGAGGAGTGCAGCCTGCCAGCAGGATGCTTTTGCAGCAGGACGTGAAGGTGTTTGGGGTTTTGCAGCATGGCATGGAGGTTGGTGGAACATGATGCCTCCTGAGATGGTAGGAGGATTGTCCAGGGTAGAGTTTGATCCAGCTCATGACAAGCTCTTCTGTCTGTGCAGCCTTGGAAAAAACAATACTGACAGCCATGTCGAGGTTTCTCCTTGGGAGAAACCAGTTGGTTTGCTCCAGAACAGAGACAGGAGGGAGCTCATATGCATGCCATGGAGACAGCCGGTGAGCAGAGCCTGGGGGAACAGAGGCAGCCAAATTGGCTGTGTAGACAAAAGGTGCTTTCATACCCCTATCGTGGTCTCACCAAGCGAGATGCTAAATAGAGCAAGCAATGAAATTTATGCTCACCGTCAGCCGGGGCTGGTCCCTCACTGCTTGCTCACCACGGTCACAACTATCTGTCTGGAGGTGTTTATGGTCCATGGTTTTTCATCCGCTGGGAACTCCTAGAGCTTGGCCAGATGAGGACAAGCTTTGTGCACTGGCTCTGCAGCTTTTAAAAGTTAATGTGACTCAACAGCAGCTCTTCTTTGTCTCATTCAATTGCCCTAACCTTTGATTTTGGGCCTGTAGAGGGGTTTAGGCTGAGTTTTAACCTTAAGATATAAGATACATTAAGCACTCTCATAAAATCAAATTAAATAGCGCACAACTGACTGATTCCAACAGTTCCCCATCCCATTTATAGTCCACATTTTCACTAATGCAGCTGTGGCTGAAAAGCAGTATAAGACAACCTCATTCTCTATCATACATAGTCCATTCAGAGCAATACATGAAAATGTTTACTTTAAAATATAAATGTAATTATAAAGGTATAATTACAGATAAGACTGTGCCTCTTTGAGCCACCTCAAATTATAGCTTCAAATTATAACAATAAAATAGGGTCAAATAAATGACCTCAATTAATTTCATTACAGAGTGGAGCAAACACCACTCGGCACGGGATAAGCTTACACTGCCTGACCTCATTTCATCTGTCCTCATACCCTGCCACGGAAGAGTGCCTGACAGCACATCAGGTGAGCCCTCCTTCCCAAAGACGTTGCTAAGCAATCAGCTGCAGGGTTATAAATGTTGAGTGCTTAATATACGGTACATGGGAGTAGGGATTAACTTTAGGTTCTTTTCTTTCCAGGTACCGAGGGAACTAGGATGGCTCAACTGAACTGCCCTGAAACAGTTTGGAATCAGAAATCAACCAGATTTAAAGCTGTCATCAGTATCTGTGTACAGACTGAACTGATTTATCGTGCGTGCCATGTGCTGAGTTGCAAAACCTTACTGTATTAGTGATTTAACAGGAGGAACAATTTGATTTGTCATTACTAATAGGGATGTAACCAAATTAGTCTCCCACATACTTTATGCTGATGAGGTCATGCTTAGATTTCCCTTTGTAGATTTATATTCTCCCTAATCAAAGCTAAGAAACATATCGTCTGAGTAACACTGTTATGAAATACTGTAGAATTTTCAGAGGGGTTTAGAAAGCCAAGAAAATCATGGAAGTAAAAATCAAATATAAGCTTTAATATTCAGCCCTATGCTGTACATTTGATTAAATATTAATTCACAGCCATGTGTTGGGTACTTACAACCAAGCTCTCTTGACCCATTTGAAATGCACGGTCACGTTTGTAAACTTGGCATTTGAAAAAGGACAGGTCAATGCTGTAGATCCCGCTTAAATCTTTCCTGCAGTTCTTGCTTAATTAGTGGCCTAACTCTGCCCTTATAAATTGTTGACTTGATCGCATTTGTGGAGTTAGGAAAATATTGCCTTAAGACAGAGCCTTTGAAAAATGCATTCTGTCTGCAATACTTTGTTTGGTTGTTTCTTTTAGCAAAGCAACAAGGGATGAAAGGATGGCAGCTGAATTCTGGTTTATTCAAAGGATCTGACTATTACAGAACTGCCATCTGAATGAGAACATTGGGGTTGGGCTGCTTTGTAGTTGAAGAGAGGAAAAAAGAAATAGCCACTGGGTAGAGCAGCTTCCTGAACAACATAGTGGGATACGATGTGAGATAAGAAGCAAGAGGCTTGTAGTGTGAGCTGGGATTTGGGGAGAAAGATGGTTCAGAATGCTGCCTCTGCTTCTGCCCTGCAGCTTCCCAGATGGTACCTTGCATCCTTGACCATGGCCAATACCTCCATAAATATCAGTGAATGATTTGCTACCATCAGCCCCTGCTTTGATCATCAAATAAGGCCAGCTCCATCCCACGGAGCCAGATTTTCCCCATCCGCAGCCATTGGTTGGTTCCAGTATCTTGCACTGAAATGTCTTGAAGGTTTTTGCTTGTGCAAAACTCTTAGCATTTCATTCGGTACCAGGGCTTTGATCTCCCCACTTGAATACTGCATTAATTCAGAGCTCCCCTGGGTGCAGGAGTTCACAGCATTAGTTAACCTCTTCTGGAAGTCTCAAACATGATTTGGAGGTAATTCTGTGCATTGTGACAGAAACAAAACCTCATCTTTAATTAAAGATAGAATAAAAGGGACTTCTCTCCTTAGCCTAACCAGAATCCAGGCACCAACTATTTGCGCTGCTTTTTCACTGCATTGAAGAATAATTGCAAAGTCAGCCTGCAAGTCTCATTTGTGGTTGGAAAAGAGGACATGTTCCTGAATACCACCAAGCACCTGTGAGCAATGAGCTAGCTAGATCCTCTGCATTCAGATGCAGAGCTGGCTGAAGCCTGAGCTTTCCACTTCTCTTCCCAACAGCTATTAAGTGTGTCCCAACCACTAAGGGGGTAGATGGCGACTATCACCCAGTGCCAGAAGGCAGCTTTTTGCTGGTGGTGGTGGTCACTTCTGTGTAGGACTCCAGTCTATACTTGTTGGGGTTGGTTTGTTTGTTTGGTTTGTTGTTTTGGTTTTTAATCTAATTACTTTTTTGTGTTATGTTTCCAGGTTCTGATCTGTAACCATTCAATGGAACGCTGCAGTCACTAAGGTCTGTGCTTGGTTTCATGCTCATCCTTCCACCCCCATGATTCTTACCTGCCTGCTCCTGGGCAGAACTGAGGATTCTGTGGGGTCAGTCCTGCAACCCTCTGACCATGTCCATGGGTTGCCAGAGCCTAGAGCCCACATCATCTGGTCCGGGATGGGTCCTACCAGTGCTTTACCATTGTATGAAAGCAAGGCGCATCACCACTAGCACATACAGCTTTCTCCTACCACCGTGCTACTGAGGTGGCCTGAATCCTAAGTTAAAGCCACTACCAATGTCTCCTTATCATCTCAATGGAGAAACAAACCCCTCTTTTGAGTGGACAGGGCTGCCACCTGGAGGCACCCCAGTTTTCCTACATAGTCAGTGGAAACAAGGAAGTGCCAGTGCAAGACGGACTGCAGGCTCCAGAGATATCCGACTGGTCACATAGGACATCTGAGCATCCATTTATGCAGTCAGGAGATGGCAAATTTGGCACCTCAGTTAAGCAGATGTTCTGTGCTAGCGCCTCCCTGGGGTTAAGGATTTAATCGTGGAGCAGGGTGGTTATTTGCTCCCAAACCCTCAGGGGTTTTCTCCCCAAGGCCCAGGTTCAGGCAGGACCATCACTCCCACCTCCCCACTGATGTAACACTGTTAAATAAACCAAGACCTAATGCACTTCCATCTTCCCCTGTGACCACAGGCCCCTCACAAACCCCTTCATCATCAACTCTTCTCTGGTCAGTACCACACTCTGACTTGTTCTGCAGAAGTCTTGGTGTTACCCAACAGCACCAGCTTCCCACGGGGACCGGCAATACGTGCAGCAGGGTTGTGACAGGGCTTGTGGCACCACGGTGCTGCCAACGTCAGGAGCTTTGAGCAAGAGGAAACAGCCTCACAAACAGATTTCTTGAGAAGTCAGTGGTGAGGCAGAAACGAAAGACGAAACCAAGTACCCAGAAATTCACCCCATCAGCACACAGCTGCCTCCAACCCATCACCCCTCTCCTGCCTGGGCCAGGGGATGGTCAGCACAGCGCTGCTTGGGGCTTCTTCGTACAATGTTCTGGGCAGCAAAGTAGCAGAGCAAGGAGGTGGAGGGGAGTCGTGGTGGGGCATGTTGCCCCTAACACCTCACCTGGTGTGGTGGCCAGGGTGTTTCCTGCACCTCTGTGTCCTGGCCCTTTTGCAATACCTGGAGCAGTAAGTACCTGTTCAGCAGCAGTAAGGAGAGGGGTAAGGAGAGGAGGCAACCTCCCAGGAGAACACAGGAGATCTGTTATGGGAATTGGAAACCCTTCAAATGTTCACGTCCCATTAGAAAGCCACCACCAGCCTCCACCGTTCAGGGGCATCCCTGGGAGATGCAGCCAGTGCAGCCACTTCAGCAAAAGGCTGCTCCCACAGAAGTGTGGCTCTGAGGGTTGATTGCTTTTTTCCCTAAATAACTAATGTGGGGAAAAGGCAAATGCAACCACGGAATTTCCAGAATCCATGGAAACACCATCATTTTGGCACCCGTTTCTGTTTCATGTGCAACATGGGGCAAAGAGACCCTGATACCTTCACATGTTTTTAGGTTGTGTCTTACTCCACAGGCGACATTTCGTGCACTGTTAGGAGATGCTCCAAATGCAAGCCATCACCTGGCAAACAAATCAATGGCTGCTTCTTTGGTTGCCTAAAGAACAGATTTAGTTCCCCATTCCCAAAGTATTGGATGAGTAAAGGTTTTCCCTCAAACCTCACAGACTTGACAAGGACCTACGGGTCTGTTCCCAGGGGAGCGGCTGTTTTAACTCCTCCTAGCCTGGCAGTAGGAAGCCCTCCCAGCAGGAAGCCAGCCGTAGATCACCATGATGTTAACAAAAACAGAAGGGAAAAAAAAGAGCATTTTCCAAACCTGTCTCATTTTCAGTTTTCAGTAAAAATTATGAAGGGCATGAATTTTTAGGCAGCCATCAAGTAAATTCACTAAGCTGGTGACAGGATTCTGTTCTGACTGTTTTACTTGCATGACCTAGAGCAAATCTTACCTCTTGTCTTCCCTGCCCCTTGCCTTGCTCCTAAGTTTTTTGTCAGCACCAGTTTCACCATGGGAAATTTTCCCTCTTTCCCTGGGTGGGTTTCTTCAGTTTGCCAAGGATTCTGCTTCTTGTGCTAAAAAATCCACATGGAGATGGAGAGCTGAACTCAACCCAGCCAGCAGCGACGGGTGGTTGAGGACTCCAAACCCAAACCTTCATTTGAACATTCACCATCACATCTCTTCCTGCAGAAGCAAAAACCTTCTCAGCTAAAATTGCTTCTTGATGTCCCCACTTTGCCCCTTGTATGTGGAGGGTTGGAGCAGAGGTCAGTTTGACCCCCTCACTAAATGGGGGAACTTCAGCTGAAGCAGAGGATCTCAAATCATAACGTTAAACCAGATAACAGACTAACTCCATCTCAGTCTCAGCTCAAGGTGACAGCATTGTTGCATCCCTGGAAATGATAGGTAGCACCGTAGTGTACCACAGAACACCAAAGAGCACACTTTGCCCATCAAAACATCCTCTCTCCAGCTAGTATTTCACTACCCTCTTACAGTACTTTCCTACATGAATTGCTCTGCTGAGCAATAATCTTACATACAGCCATTAAGGCAAGGCTCTTCCTGTCTGCCCCAGGGTTTATGCAGCATTTCCACTGCTCGTGCTAATGCTGCAGCTCTCATTCAAACACCTCCCTCTTCTTCACTCACCTCAACGCCATCAAAGTCCTTCTCACACCAAACAGCTGCATCTCTGTACCCAACAGCAGAGTAAACCATTGCCAGCAGGATTTTACCCCATTACGTTCACACACTGCCAACGTGCAAACCCCGGCTTCTCCAGTTTGTTTGAAACCAGTCAGTGCCTTTTGAATTATTATTTCACATGGTTTGTGGATCACTCCTCTCAGCATCTTGCTGGGGCCGGTTCCTCTCTCTTCATTGGGAAGCATTGCCCTTGCAGCCAGGGTCTTGGTGCTAATGCTAAAGGAGAAGCAGTTTTAAATTCCCTTTCTATCTGTCCTGAAGACGGGATATTATGGAAACACGGAAACATAAAGGGAGTGTAATACAATCAGCATGCATGGATTTGGAGAGCAAGTATCGAAACAAACCTTATTCTGAGATACATTTACCGAGTCTTTCTTTTAAAAGGAGTGAAGATTTCCCACCCCATAAGAGTTTGCATTCTGGCAGCAGCCCTCCAGGGGAAAATCAGAACATAAGGAGCAAAATAAATAGCATTTTTCCACTCAAAACAGGCCAAAGATAAAAACTTTATCCTCTATTGCATCCATGCGATAAAGGCAGGTGCCCAGCCTTTACTTGCCTTACCTAGAACAAATCTTACCTTTTGTCTTCCCTGCCCCTTGCCTTGCTCCTAGTGTGTTCAAGGGACAGTTGTGCCATTTAACTTTGCTGGTCTGGAGGTTTAGTCATTCCTTAGCAAGAGCAGTGACTTCCATGAATTAAAATAAACCAGTAAAAGAAAAGGTGTCATTTTATTCCTGCCCCAGGTTGAGGGGTTGGCAATGTAATGCTGCCCATTGGCCCCATTGAGTTTTGTTGGGAGACAATGTCTTCATCCCTTCAGTGCACTGTGGGGTTCCCTGGGGCAACGTGGCCACATCAGGACAGTGCTATGAGATGAAAACCATAAGGCCATGCAGACATCCTGTCTGGGGATTTAACATTCAGTTTTCCATCATTTTTACCTTAGCCACATCCACAGGCGTTTGGAAAACCAGCATGGAACTGTCCTCCAAGGATGCTGGTGGACTTATTCCACAGAGAAATGAATCCAACCACATTCAGTGCCCTGGCTGTGGAGATGCCCCTCTTGCACTGTCCGAGGGTGGGCTCGCTGCTCCAGGCTTTGATGGGCAGGATGGAGAAGGGATGCTCTCCGGATGTGAGCTGATGTGCCTGAGCAACAGCAGCAGCACTGGCCTTAAAAGACTTTTCTCTTTTTTAAATAACACATCAAGATTACATTTTTTTCCCCAACTCTGTCCCATCCTAGAAAGAAGCCCCTGTGTAATTCCCATGCTAATCAGATGAAAGCTTGCAAAACACATCTCCTTCAAGATGTAGGGGCATGTATTCAGTTAACTCCGCGTGACCTGTGAATCTGACAGTGACACACGCCATTTAGATCCATGCAAATGAAAACCTTGCCCACGCCACAGGCACACTGTTAGCTTTTCCCATGCTGCTCACATGGAGCTGGAAATGTTCGATGAGTGAAATCTTAGCGATGCATTTCAGCAATAATTCATGTGCTATACATAATTTAGGACCTCGCTGCAGTCCCCCCCGTAACACACGTTGTACAGCGTGTACACAAAGGGCCAGACAGCAGCTCTAAGGAGGCTCTAGGCGTAATCCACAGTAAGAAGAGGTTTGATCCATCTCCAATTTGCACCTGCCAGATCATGAAGAGAGCTAATTGGATTAAAATATTGTAATTATCATTTCATTTATGTGCGCTAAAACCTTAGGGAAACGTTTTAAATGGCAGAAACTTTGAGGATGCAGTCTCTGAAGTCTGCTTCTTAAAAGCCTAATGCTCTCTCCCTCCTCCATTGCCTGAGACTGGAGTTTTATTCCTAGGAAGAAGTGAGCTTGATGGGTGATGTGTATGTAGCTGGTGTAGCACACAGACCACAAAACACTGCTTGATTTGACCACGGTCATATTTATCAAGGCTACTTGGATGCCTTTGATGGTATCAGTTCACAGTGATTGTGCCCAACTCTCCCTGCTGACCCTACCCAGGCAAAATCAGCTTTAGAACACTCATAAAGTGTGCTAAAGCTTTAGAACATGCATAAAGGACTTGGCTCTGGAGTCCAATGGATGCCAGTTGCAGGAGCAACTGTGAGTATGATATAGCATCACTCCCCGTGTCTCCACAGGGAGACAATCCAATGTTCTGGGGGCAAAAAGCTGCTCCTGGATGCCTCAACGAGGGTGAAACCAGGAGCAGCACCCAGCCCCACAGACCTATCTCATAAGTGGGACACACGTCTCCAGAAGGGGCTGGAAAACCACCTGCCTGGCACATCTTCCAGGAGGAATCCACCAGGTTCCCACAGCCCAGCACTGCCATGGCCTCTGAAACAGTGGGGAACAGGGACGATGTGTTGCCTCTGTGCTGATGGATGTCACCAAAGAGCAGGGAAACTACTCACACGTGGTGCTGTGCAATCAGTTTCAGGGAATAATGAAGCAGAATACAAGAAAGGCCAAAAATAACCCAAACCCGTGTCTCCTCACACCTCTTTTGAGGAGATAACTCTGTGTAGGGCAGCAGATTTGCTTGGCAGATTTACAAGCCAGACTTGGGCTTTCCCCACTCCTGCATCAGCCTGGATCACATCTGAAGTCACTCCTGTCAACTTGCTCAGTGGCAAGTTCTGTGTCATAAGATGTCTCATTAACTTCTGTATTTCTTCTGTGATGATGATTCAGGAATAAGCAGTCACAGCCATCATGAGAAATAACATGCAGTGTTGCAATGCTCATTTTCACAATAGCCTTAGGGTCTGCTCTGGTTTCCTGTGGAGCTGACACGGAGCTAATGATCAAGAGCAACTTTAAGCTTCACAGAATGGCCAGGCCTAAGTGTGCAGGAGTTTTATGTGTTCATCAACAGCAGAAAGGTGGCAAGAGAAGAACAAATAGCACCCTTATGAGGGGAAAACGACTGGAAGGAAACTCCATTTTAGAGAGTGTATTAGCCCTTTACATGAGGACACGAGGCTTTGACAAGTCTAGTTTGTACCCGAGGTCCGGCTCATGTCAATGGTGAAGCTGGGGAGCACATAAGGGCAGCTTTAGTAGCTGCGTCAGCACCTTGCATGACTATTGGCAGCCTGGAGCGTGCCGCTGACACATTTACCTGATCTCAAGGTTACGGTTTCGTTTCTGGGGCAGCCAACCCAATACACAATACAATGGATCTGATTTTCAAAGGGCAAGCACCCCACCCTGTCTGGAAACCGGAGACTTTGTAAGACAGATCCTATTAGACAGGCAGAAATCAATGCCTGCTCAGGCATTACTCATCTGGAAACTCTGTCCTGTGAGTCAGCCAAGGCGCCTGGTGTACCTGGCGAGCTGGAAGGGAATCCGGTTTTGGGATTGTTTTTCTTTCCATCACCCCAAAGTTTCCAACCGGAGCTGCACAGGCAGCAGTCAGCATCGCTGGGAAACTGCCCGGCCAGAAACACAGTATGAAACCCATTTCTGGTCTCACTGCACCACAGCTAATGTGTCTAAAGAACGTTTGGCTGAGGAGTTCCCTCTCCCCAGGAAAACAGCAAACAAGCAAACCTCACCAAAGCAAATTATTAATGATCTTCTGTTCAATCCATGAGCCCAAGGGAAAGGAGAAAAGCCCAAAAAGTAGAATTTGCCATTACCCATTTTTTGCTGGGATATCTCCAAGAAGGGCAGCACTCAGGATAGCTGTGTAGAGGCACCCCAAGCACAGTAGGTTCAGTCGCATCAGAATCAGCACTGCCATACAGTTCCTCCAAGCTTGAAGTCAGCAATGACAGGTCTAGACTGGATTTCTCTTCTCCAGCTGGCCATCCCAGAAAACCATCTGATCTGCCCATTTCCAACAGGCATAGCCCGCTGTGGACTGCAATGGAGAGCTGAGCAGCATAGTTCTTGTTAGTAGAACAATCACAACTGCCATAGACGCACGCAACTTGTAAAGGTATCTTACAACTATGAGTGCTTACTGCTGAATTTCCTTGCACTGGGTGGACACAGTGAAGGAATTTCACCCTTCACCAGGTTTAAGCCACCAGTACACCTCTGTACACAGTCAGTACAGCCTCGGGGGGCTGAAGCACACAGCAGCTCTTTCTCATCGCCGCTCAACAGGCGTTTGCCAGTTCTGTGTCCCACTTGTGCTATGAATATATGTTTGGTCTTTCAGGTCTCCACACTTGAACAGCCTTGATATAAAACTATCTTGGCTACAAAAGACAAAGCAGGTCAATGGAAATAAAACTTTCAATGTTTAGCTGTCAAATGCATGCTAATCATCATCTGTAACCCTTGTATTTCTATGAACCAAGGGATGTGACCTAGGTGCTTTGGAAAGGAAAGGATGGCAGCCCATCAGCACAACTGTTGTCTTAGTTTCCTTGAGACACAACAGCAAGTGTCCATTTCCAAAGCACAGAGGCTTCTGATGCCCAGCAGAGCTGCTTAGGTGAGCACCAAAGCATATGAGGAGGCTGACAAAACCCTGAAAGTCAGGGATCCAGCACAGCAGGACCCTCCCAGCTTGGTTCAGCATCACTGCCCTGGACCATCCAGTGGCAGAACTGTCAGGGAACCACAGTATGACTGACTCTCCCTGATAGTGGATGGCTGCAGAGCCAAAGGCTGTAAAACTTCAATGCTGTGCTATTCTAGAGATCCAGACCCAGTGGTGGTGATCTGAGTGCTGCACTCACAAGGATACAATTGCTATAAAGAATCATCTGAGATTTATGCCATGATAATGTTTCCATCACCGCTGGCTGCAGTGAGTTCCATCGCCTGGCCGCAGTCCCAGCCAGGATCAAGGGACCATTTATTCACAGATGCAATGATGCTGTGCAGGGCAGAGCTTCTGAGCACGTGCTGCTTTGCCTCACCAATGACACAGCTTGCCTGCTGTGCTGGCTGCTGAGGGATGCTTGAACAAATCTTTAAGCATCATTAAGTCTTTAGCACGGTTCGGAAGCAGCCCAATCTTTTCTTTGGGCTGTAATGTAGCTCTGTATTTTCTTACCATCCTTAGCATTTACTTAACAATGAGACTTCCCCACCTCCTGTCTTTCGAGGGTATCAGGCAGAGCCCCAGGAGATTGCTTCCCCAGCAGTGCGTTTATATACTCACCCATGAAATGTGGATTCTTCTTATGATGGGACAGGAAAAGGAGGCAGGATGCAACCAGGACCTGAAAATAATATTCTTTAGCATTGAAAGGAAAACATGACAGCTAGAACAAGACTTAGCCTCCATCTGGGGATATGGGATATGATAGGGCTATAATCCAGCTCCAAGCTGCATCAGACCACTCCTCCTTTTCGCAGGGAAAGGCCAAGCAGAAGGATGAAGAAGTCTGCTCAAAGAGACACAGACGGCCGACCCTGCTCCTCTGGGCTTCAGGAAGAGCACAGACACGATGAGGGAGCCATTTGTCTGCCACCCCACAGAAACATTTCTCTCATGGTGTGAACGAGCACCGCGGAGCGGATCGCTCAAGATTAAATTGGATCGAACTGTTACAGCTCCGCTTTCCCACGTGTGGTTTCAATTTAAACGCTATACATTTCATGGCAAGTTATTAAAACCATCTTGGCAAGGAGAACTCCTCTCTGGAAGGAAAAAACACTCACCAGGTTTGCAAGCCCACAGGGAAGCCTGAAGTGAAGTTATCGGTGAGGCTTCCGAGCAGAGGCGGGGGAAGAGCTGAGGTATTTAATCAGTGGATGTCAGAGCGGGAGCCCTGCGGAGCAGCCTGGCCCTGCTCTGCCGTATCAGCTGCTCACCAGGTTCACTGTGGTCAGTGCAGCGGTCCCACGTGTTGTGCCCAGCAGCACAGATGCTTCTGGAGCAGAAGCTGAGCGCTGCTCTGCATGGCGCATTTGGAGGCAGCAGGACCTTCTGGGCTGGATGCATGGAAACGTTTGTGAGTACTTGTCAGTGTAAATTAACAGATAAGCAGCATGAGAGGCCTGGAAATGTCACTGTTCTGTGAAGCCCCATCCTTCTTCTGTGAAGGCTCATCTGTCCAGTTTCTCCAGTAATCTTTGCATGAGGTAGATGTAGAATGTCACAAGGAGTTTTGGTATAGGTCACACAGAGATGATCACAACTCTCATGGACATGGATAGCCAGTTCGGTGTGGCTACTGCTCCCTGCTGGGAAAGGGAAGCCCTCCAAGAGGAACATCTTTCTCTATTGCTCGCTGAACCCACTAACCAAGAGCAAAGAACTGTAAGGAAAAAAGGCCTTGTCCAAGTGTTCGTGGCAGGGCAGCAGGGTAGCAGACCTTCCTCCTGCTCCCCAGTCCAGGAGGGAACACAAAATGCCAGCCGTGGCAAGGACAGCGCAGCAGACACTTGTTCTGTGCTCTCCAAGCTCTACATCAAGCCTCAGAGGACTGAGCTGCAAAATGTTCAAAGCTGGTTTCTGTTCCCAGCTGTCACAACCCAGCAGGAGCAGCACTGGCCCAGGCTGTCCTGCTCCATGCACTTCCCAAGCCTTGTGCATGCTGTTGGAGCAGATGTTCACAAGCCGCTTGGGTCTGCTCTGTGGCTGAGTGGTTTTCCAGCCTGAGGTCTGCATCAGCCCAGGTAGGCACAGGCATCATCTGTGAGAAAATGAAGCACAAAGCTCCTGCCCTCATCCTTATGCAGCCAGCATAAAACAGCCAGCACAGGGGACCGTGGGTCAAACAGTGCTGGAACCTCAGCTTACGGAGGGGCACTGCTAGTGGCTTTGTGGCTATATGGGATCAGAGACTGTTGGAAAGAGTGAGCTGAGGGCCAGGCTCTCAGATGCAGGCACTGGAGCCCTGTGCTCAGCCAGCAGTGATTAGCTGGGGAGCATCAATCCAGCCCCCGTGTCTGAATGCACCTATTATTATTATCATTATTATTATTAATAATAATAACCAACACGGCTGCAGGTTCCGGGGCTGCAAGGGCTGAACGCGGCGGTGTTTCGGACTCGTTAGCCTCTCTCGCAGCACTACACCGGGCGGCCGCACGGTGTCACACTGAGCCCGGCTCCCGGTATTTAGGGGGCCGAGCCATCCAGCTCCGGCCGCACGGTGATGCGGCTGGGCCGAGGGGTCAGACGAGAGCTGCGTTTTGTTCCAGAGGGGTTCGATGCTGCCTTCATCCTACCCGGGAGTGATGCTCCCAGCCCAAAAGGCTCGGTGGCTTCACGGCGCAGCTTGCGGTCTCCAATGGGTTCACGGAGCATTAGAGCTCACATGGAGTGTCTCACTTGAGCAGCAAGGCAGGAGCACGGGGGAGCCAGGGCTTCCTTCCGTGGCATCATCAGGGAGGAGAGGCTGCTGAGGTGCTGGTGCTTGTGCCAAACCCCACAGCCACAATGCTCCAGCACAAACAGCCCCACAACCGCACTAAGGACAAGGGCTGCCAGGAGCCTCGGGGGAGAAACGTTATCCCTGTTAATGTGCCAGGTGGGAAAGCTCTCAGGACTTGAACTGTCTGCGTTTGACTCGAATATTGTGCTTTATGTTCGAGTATGGAGGCTTTAGCACTCCCGTATGGAAGTTAAGCAGAGAGCGGAGGATGGGGTAAGGGGGTGGCTGGTCTGTTCTCCCAAGTAACAAGTGATAGGACAAGAGGTAACGGCCTCAAGCTGCACCAGGGGAGGTTTAGATTGGATATTAGGAACAATTCCTTCCCCAAAGGGTGCTCAGGCATTGGAACAGGCTGCCCAGGGCAGTGCTGGAATCACGGTCTTTGGAAGTGTTCAGAAATGCATAGATGAGGCACTTAGTGACACGGTTCAGTGGTGGACTGGCAGTGCTGGGGTAATGGTTGGCCTCAATAACATCAGGATCTTTTCCAGCCTGGTTGTTTCTATGATTCAGTGGCTCAGTACCCACTCCCCAATGCAAGCAGCTTCCACACAGCTCACACACTTGACCTAAAAGTACATCTGACTCAGTAGAGGCAAACCCTGGTGCTGTGAAGGCAGGTAAAGCAGGCTGGGTTATGGGAGCACTGCCTGCTCCCTGCCCTGAGCTGCTGGGCTGTTACAGGAGGAGAAGCTATGATTTGGCAGGAAGATTGGATAGGATAGCTTTGCTGCAACTTAAACATGAAACGTTTGCTTTGCTGGAAGATGCCAGACCCGGCTTTAAAAACCCTCAAAGGTCCCAAAGGAGAAATTACAAAAGAGAGAGAAATAAACCTGGTAGCTGTTGGATGCAATCAAGTCATGCCCCAGCAGAACAGGGGGTGATGGTGGAGGTGGGAAGAGGAGCAGTTTAGCACATGGCAGAGTTAAAAGGCTCACAGGGATCTGTAAGGGCAGTGCAAGGGAGCTCTGCACACCCAAAACACACTGGAACAGCGAGGAGCCGCGGTGGGAATGACACAGCGCAGCAGTAACGTGCTGACTCAGCAACACAACCTCCTGCTCCTGTGGGTATGGAGCCACAGGAGCGCGGAGCTGTGCTGGCAGCTCCAGTGCCCGGGCATCCCCCGGAGGAGCCCGTGCTGGCACAGGCACCTTCCACTCTGCAAACCGGTGCAGGCAACACTTAGCACAGAGGGCTAGTGAAACAAGGAGATAAAATACGTTTGGAAAGAACAAACCAAGCCAAGAAGGAAAACCGAGTGTCCTGGGAACCGAGGCAGCTTGGATGTGCTTACACAGCCTGCGATCCATGGGACAAGCAGCTCAGATGCTTCCCTGAGCAGCTGGGCAGAGCCAGCCACCACCACATGCAATTAACTGCTTCATTACCATCTGAGCAAAACAAGCCCATCAATCTCTGCTGCCTTTACCCAGAAAAGAGACTGACTTCGAGACAAACATCACCCTCCAGACTGCAGCCATGACCAGCAACCTCCAGCCTGGCTCTCTGCAGCAGTCCTGGGGAGCAGACTTCAGGTGTCCTCCCCTCTTTCACACCCCAGCAGTGAACCAGTGCTCAGCATCCCCATGAGCTGAGCCACCTTCAGTGTCAGCAAATATCTGCTGAGGTGGAGCTTAGACCCCGTGGGATGTGATGAAGATGAGAGCAGAAGTCGGCCTTCAGAGGTGCATCCTGACCACCAGTGCCTGTGCTTGCTGTATGCAGCAGGTCTGGGAAGCTTTAACCAGGCAAGTAAAGGTCAGAGAGTGCTTTTAGGATGAGAAAGCAGCCTGCCAAAGGGAAAGGGAGCCTACAGCACATCAGTTGCTTTCAGAGGACCAGGAGAAGCTGTGATTTTCAAGCTGCAGCTCAGAGGCACTACAGGCCTCAACTTACATGGCACAACACCCTTCTTTTACAGCTGCTTAGATGTTTCTCACAAGCTCTCTTCTTCCTCCCAGACACATCTCCAGATAAGGGTTCAGGTGGCAAGCAGAGAGCAAAAGCTCCCCTGGCATACAGGAGGAATGGGGAGGACTCCGACATCCAAGGTTAAGCTTCAAAGTGCCACTAAAAACAGACTCTGGAGACTTCAGCATCTAAGACTACTGAGAAGATTAAGTTCTGAGTACAGTGAAGAGAACTGCACTTACCTCTGTTATGAGGTACAAGTGAGTTATTAGAGGGATTATTCCTGGTTGTTTGAGATAACGAGATGGGACAATCCAGTCTTGCGTTTCCAAGTCTTTTAATAAACTCTTCTGTAGGACAGAGATAACATACCTACAGTGATGACTTCAACATTACCTGTGTGATGGCACGTTAGCCTGCTGGCATTGTGGTTAGCAGGGGAAGCTAAGGGGCACTGCATTGTGCGGGGTTGAGGGAGACATCGCTATACAATATCCTACAGACTCCACTACAGCACAGTATTGCAATGCCTGCTGTGGGGATGCCCAAACAAATGCTCACAACAGTGCCCTCAGCCTGAACATCTCTGGAGGAAAGAGAATTGCCCATAGGCTGAGACAGGGGCTTGGCAGAAGTGGTGCAGGTCCAGCAATCTGCTCCCTTGGGCAGGGGAAGGGCCCAGCTCCTCACTCCAGTCCCATTGGGCTGAGGTGCTCTGCTGGGTGAGAATATGAATAAATCCCTTTGGTGCAGGATGTTGACTTGCCTCTTCTGTTGTACCTCATGTAACGTCTGTGCAGGGTTGACTGCGGTGTTCTACGCCTGGTTCCTCAGGCAAAAGAGCTCCCTGCTCTGTGACAGGGGAAACTGAGGCACAGAAATGATTTTGGAGCCTGATGCAGTGCCCCTGGAAATGGCTGCAGAGGCTCTGCCTGAGTCCCAAAACTGACCTAATTCACATGGGGAACAGGGACATGACTCCCAGCTCCCCAAATCTCAGCTCGCTGCCTTCATCGCCCAGGGTGCAGCTCCAAGGGCTGTGAAGGCAATCAAAGCAGAAGGATCATTTCTTCTTTAGCTGCAGGCTGGGCTTGGGAAAGCAGTGCTTTTACAGCCCCAGTCCTGCTCAGCTCCCCATGTGGCACACTGATAGCACCCACAGACCTGCTCGGTTCTTTGCAGGAGTGATGCTTTCAGTGTGACACCAGTATTGCCAAGTGCTAAGGAAATCACAGCTAGCTCACAAGGATGGGAGAACTGCTGTTGGCAAGCTGGGAAGCAATTCCTTTAGCTGATTATTAATTGCACATAAGGAAATTTTTGCGATCAGGGAATCTTCCTTCCCCTTTAGACACTGGGCTCACAAGTCACAGCGTTACCTCCCCCTGCTTCCTTTCTCATAATGAGAATCAGAATGATTTAGTTGGAAAGGACCTTAAAGCTCATCCAGTTCCAACCCCCTGCCACAGGCAGAGGCACCTTCCACTAGACCAGATTGCTCAAAGCCCCGTCCAACCCGGCCTTGAACACTTCCATCTTCCTTGTGTTTGATCTGTTACCTTGTTGTAGATTCTAGTGATCTTAAGGAGAGAGTTCACACAACTGCGAGTTCAATCTTTCAGCAGCTGACCATCCACACAAGAATTAGCCTCTTCTTCCTCGTGTGTTCCAGTTGGCTCAGCTTTTAGCTGTTGGTTCCCATTAGACACTTGCCAGCCAGATGGAGGAGCCGTGCTTATCGGATTAGTGTACCCAGCACAGGCATTCACAGGGCAGTTGTGCTGTGTGTGCAATTAGTCTTCTCTGATACACTCATAGACTGCAAGCCTGAGGATTTCCAATCCCTTAGTCATTCCCGTGGCTTTCCCCTCACAGTGAAGCACTCCGGAAACGCTGTTTCTAGCAGCACGCCAGCTCAACACCTTCCCCTGTCCAGGCACATCTTCCTTTTTGGCAGGTGCTTAAACCAGTTTATAAATACCACAAATAAAGCGGCCCTGCAGAGGCTCTCAGAGCATCAGCGCTGAACCCCAGCAGCACACAGAGCACCAAAGGAGATATGATTTGGCAAGAAGCAATTTCCTCTGGCAGCTAAAGCCGTGACAACATCTGAGCCTTGGGAGGGCACTGGAAAGCCTCCAGGAGCAGCAGAGAGGGTTTCATCACACGGTGCTGGTGTGCTCCGTGGCTCCTGAGCTGTTTGTGTGCAGGGGAAGAGATTTGTAATGGCTTGGTTTAGAGTGAATGATTTTTCCGTTTAAAACCAAACTAATATGAATGATTGGTATTTATTTGCACTACGCAATTAGATCACATTATGAGAATTATTTGTTGCATGAATGGGAATTCGAGATTAAGAAATTAACACTGTTTTTTTTCTTTTCATTACTTACTGCAGCAAGCAAGGAGAAAAAGGATTAAAACTATGATCAAGCAGAAACCAGCAGCCTCTCTACATCCCCTGCTCCTGCCAGGGATGAGTGGATTTTCCCTGGAGCTGCTTGAAAATGCCCTCAATGCAATAGGTAAGACAACATCACTTTCCTCATGGGATTTGATTTTAGCAAAACAATGGGGAAAACAATCCCCTTGGGCTGTGTCCCTTGGGATGGCGGCTCCTTGCTTCTACTTCAGCCTGGCCAGGGTTCTGCTGCTGCTGCCCCACCAGCTCCCAAATCACAGCTCAGGGCTGCATCCCCTGCAGGCTTGTACCTCGGGGTGACTGGGTCCCGCTTTCTACTTGGGTGATTGTAGTAAGCACCACCAAGTCTCTGCCTAAGTAGCCCCTAAGCCTGCCTACTTTACACCAACTGATTTTTGGTTTCTTTACTGCAGTAACTACTATGCTCTTGTGCCAGCGTCAAAAGTTGTGTGGCGGCAGCATCTGAACGTAAATCTGCACCCAAAACTTCAGCTTTTCACAGTGGAAGTTTTTGAGACTGATGCTAGTCAGAAAAGGAGCCATGTTTCAAATGCTGTCTATGGGAAAGAAATAGGGAAGAATTTTCCCTGAGAGTTTAACTCCATTATTGTTCCTTTAATGAGAAAAAAAGTGAGAAAATAAAAGTAGGAAAAAGGCAGAAAGGAGAATGTGAGTAACAAACTGATGGAGAAAACACCTTCAGTACAGGTGGGCAAGGTTTTCCTACTTTGTTCTCCAGACAAAGCTGATGTCCTGTCCTGAAACAAACTCAAACCTGTGGCAATTAAGAGCTATAATATTGTCCCTGAATGAATCTGTGGCAGCTTTATGTTCTTTTTCAACACACCTGGGCCAAATTAGTTGAATTTCCATATTTGAAGAGAGCTTTACACAGGGAGCATAGCAATTTGTTTCATTAGTTTGTAAAATGAGGAAGACTCACTTGTAGGCAAAGATGAGCTACAAACACTGCCTTAAACTTTCAGTATTCGTTCCCTTCTAGAGAGGCCATTTCCCTCATTAGATCCACATTACCCTTTCCACTAACGACAAGAAGTCCTTCTAGACAAAAGCAGACATTTCAGAGACCGACATCTAGGACTTTTCCACCACTTGGGCTTCCATCTCCCAGCGTTTGAGAGTCAAGGGATCACAGGGTTGTTCCCTTCATAAATATAACTTGCAAAAGTGATTATTTTCCTGTTTATAGCAATTATTAATTTCCAGCTTTCTGCAGATAAGCCAAAGAAAGTGGAATGAATTTAAAGAAACAAGATCAAAATAACCCCCTACCAGCAGGCTTTACTGCTGCACAATAAACATTGTGTGCTAATGAAGCATCAGTCACAAATGGTCGTGGACAGAAAAAAACAGTTATCTGTCAAATGCCTCAAAACGTGATCTCAAATGCTCCCCAAACACCAAGGGAAACATTATGATACACATCCTTTGCTGATAAAGCCCAGACAGTCTTGCTGCTGTTCATGCTGTTGACAGGCAACTTCTCAGGACTGAGGATCTATGTCTGGGACAACCCATGGCGGAGCCACCATCCCAGCCCTGAGGGATGGCTTTCTCCAAACAGCTTTAAAAGGCTGAGGCACTTGAGCATCATTTTCAGACATCTTTTAAGACTGATGTTTTACAGGACATCAGAGAGAAGCCAGCACAAATGCTATTCAGGACTATTTCTTCTCAACATCTTCCCCCAGTACTGACCAGCCCATTGGTACTGCAGCCTAATTCCAGCTAAAAACCTGAAAGTTGGCCATTGCTCAGATATTCCCTAGAAAACACTTACCTCAGCACCCTCCCTGCTGCTGTTTTATTTCTTCTTCATTATTAACTCAGTGAATAAAAGTCATGGTGCTAATAATGTTTTACTGCTCTGTGAACAGCTACGTAGAAGTGCAAAAATAGATTAAGTCTTTCTAGAGTGAGACATGAGTTTAGTACCTGGCATAGGGCTGGTTGCAGAAAATAAATCTCTGCAATATCTAAGGTACTTAGAGCTAAATGCTGGCTGGTTCTGCCATTCCCAGGCACCATGATCCCTCACATCATGGGCTGTGTCAGGCATCTCATGTTCATGAGAAAGAGCAAATGGCAGCATCACTCAGCAACAGTCCCTTTGCAGCTACCCCATGCGTGGGATCATTGGAAGCAGCAGGCAGGAGGCCTGAAGGTCCCACTGTTGGCTGCATCAACTTTGGATGCATGAGAATTTCTCTTCTGCAGACAAGCTCAGTCACAGACTTAACAGGCTGGTGGTTCTTTGCAGAGAGAAACTGAGAAGACAAATCAACTTCATACCTTTGAGTGAAACATGTGGGAAGATCATACTTTACACTTCAGAGCCTTCATGTTTAGTGAAAACAAGAAATGAAATGAGTTCATGAAAGACTAATTGCCCAGTTTGTTTTATGCATGAGCCCCAGCATTCCTAACACATGCAGTTACAGCTTGTTTTCAAAGAGACCAATTACTTCATTAAAACATCAACTTCACACTCGCAGATTTGCTATAACAAGTCTTATCCTCATCATCCTTTTCGGCCTAATATTTTGCCATTTTTTTGGTTTAGGAGCAAAGAAAAGAGAGCCAAATAAACAAATGAGTCTTTGCAGTATCTGTAAGTTACTAACCGCTATTAAACCCCAGGATTTAGGATCCACCCTTTCTTCTCCATTAAGCAAAGGACTACTGCGGGACTTCTAACCCCTTGGTGCAAGACCCACGGCAGCTCAGGCAGCCAGGAAGGACCATTGTGGCAGGATGCTCTTGCAGGTACAAGGACACCAAATGAGGGTTTGAAAGGAACCTGTACCTGGGAATTCAAAGGGCAAGATCAGAAAGCAATAGGGATGAAAGCTCCTTGAACTGGCTAATATTTCACTATCTGGAAGATACCCAAGGAGGCCACGTAAAACATAAGGTTTATGCACAGCAGAAACTGAAAGCTGGGTAATGGGGTGGGGGTAAAGGGTGAAAGAGGAAATAGCTAAAGAACCCTCAAAAGGAAGCCTACAGAGATTTCTTCCAGACAAGCAATGTAATTAAAGCAGAATTCAGTAAAATTTTATCATCAGGAAACAGAGTTCACAGTAAGCACCTGACTGCGCAGCAAAAATCTTTGTGACAAAAAAGGACGTTTGAGTGATCACAATCCCTCTGACGAAGCAGAAAGCAGAACCCTGCACAGGGCTGGAGTACTGCAGTCTTGGCACTGGGGGAGTGATGCTGTCGGGGGTTGTCACGGAAACTGGAGGATGCAGACCCAGCAGCTCTGACTTTTCATGAACAACAGGAGTTCAGCGGGAGTCTGGTGGTTTCCCCTAGCGCCCAGGAGGATTGTGGTGGGGCTGTATCTGGAAGCTTTCCTACAGCCAGGCCTCCTGCTTCCACAGCCCACCCTTTCATATCCCCCCACCACTCACAGGCACAACCACACGCACCCACACAAAACCCTGTTTTGTAACCTCCTGGGTTAGGCAACACAAAGGTCATTTTCCTCACCCGTTGCTTCCTCCCAGGGTTCCTCCTCACAGAGCTGCTATGTGACAGCTTTTAAGTATTTTTGAGTTTTCTGGACAGGAATACAGCCTGGAAGCAGAGGGGATGTTTTTACTGGTGTTCCTTTCATTGCAGAGGGAGCCCATATATCCCATCTGCCTTTACCGACCTGGAGAGAGCAGGAAACGCTGTGTGACTTGTGCAGATCTAGAAGGCTCACTTCAGAGCTCACTGTGATTTTGTTTTTCCCTGAAGACAGCCTTGATTCAGAGGGGTCTCGCAGGAGCCTCCAATACCAGGTGAATTACTGCCACCTTTGGCAATGTTGATCTTACCTTATTATCCCATATTGCTCCTGTTGTCATATCCCAAACAGGACAACTGCTGCGGAAGGCACTGTTGTAGTTTGGAGAAAAGAAAACTCCTCCTTCCCCAACTCTGAAGTGATATAACTTTAATTTTAAAAGTCCCTTTAGGATAAATTTCTACTGTTCATTTATTTATGCACACCTATTTCCCTTAAACATTATGTATGTTACTTCAAATGCAACTTTAAACATGTGTGCAGGCTTCCCATACAATTTTCCTGTTGTTGCACCACCAAAGCTGAGACTCTAACCTCTCAGAGCTGTTAACGTGGTTTTTCTCCAGTGAAATGGCATCCCAAAGCCATGCATTAAGTCCTCTAGGAAATAAGGTTAATTGTAAAACCTGCAACAGTTGTATCTCACACAAGGAGCAGAAAAACTCAGCACTGGGCATCTATGCTTCATACAAATAACTGCGCAGCTATTTTAACTGCAGATTTGTATTCCCCACGGGAAAGATGATGCAGATGTGACAGGGGCAGATCAAATATGCCTCACATGTGAAGTGGCCACTGACACAAGTTATTTTGGGAAGGGAGATTTTCAGCCAGTGGCAACAGATAGCACGAGGCAGTAAATGACAGGCTAGTGCTCCAGCTCTGATTTACCACCCCCTCTCTATACAGGTGACTTCCGTTTTCAAATTCAAACTCATTGCTTTCATAGTACTTTGCAAAGTGAGAAGGACTTAAGGCCATCTTGTTTGACAGGATGGCAGCTGTCACTCCATGTAAACAGACCCCGAAATGAAAGAGCAATCCAGCACGTGGAAGTAGAAAGTCCTGACACTTTAATTATCTGAAGAGATTACAAGATGAAAGCCTTCCTTGAGGCAAATGTATATTAGTATCGATATAGTCGTTGTGCTTTTCAGTAAGAGAAATAGGAGTCTGTATTTACATAAGAAACTATAGTGTCTGAGATCTTTAAATATCATATTTATGGAAATGATTCTGAATTACAGCATTTACAAAATAAAAACAAGCTTGAATAAATATTTAGTCCATTAAATAAGATTTTCTTTTTTTCACAGAAGCAACTTTTTGTGCATATTTATTTCACAATTGAAGTTTGTTGTATTTTGTTTATCCTATAAAAGAAGCATTAAATTTGTTGTTTATTTTTTTCTTTATTTTTCTCTAAAAATAAACCTGCAATAATCATTGCAATGTGAAGCCTGAGATTTAAGCCTGAATAAGTATCATTGCTTGCACCACATGACCCACCTCCCACCAATCACCCAACTCCACACCTTTCCAAACTCTGGTGAATGCCGACACTCCCAATTCAAGGAACCCACGGGAAGGATTTCAGGGAAATAATAATAAAAATATAGCTAAGGTGAGGATAACACATCGTAGCTGACATTGTCTACAAACAGCATCATAAGGCTTGTGCATTACACATAAACTAAGTGAAGCTGTTTTATCTGGTTCAAAACAACAGTAGTGCCAAACTGTTGTACCCTTATATGGCTCATTAACACTGAATAATAAACCACTTAACAAAGGGAATATCCCCAGAAAAATAAATTAACAAAGAAAAATCAACACTGGCCAGTTTCGCTTTATCATTTTGAATGACAGCCCCACGGTTGGCGATACTGCCAACAATGTCCTCATCCTTTTTTGTGTTTATCACTTTGAAACACAGTGTGTACCACTGCGAGTCAGGAAAGGGGATACAGCAAAGAGCTCTTGATCTCATTTCCTCTGTAACCACAGCACACACTGTCTTGCTTTTCATGTGGCTAACTCAAAGCATGTCCAAACGCCTTTGAAACCTCAGTGCTCAGGGTGCTCTTACTGCAAATAGTTTGTGCAAGATCATAGCACGAATCCATGAGTCTTATTTCTTTCCCCTTCAAGTGGAGATGAAAACTAATGCCTGGTGTTTCAAATAAATACAAACATCTTCTGAGTTGTTAGCATGAGTGAAGTAACAGTATGCAATATTTTACACAGTTACTCTGCCAAATGTGGACAAGAAGTACCCTTCTCTGGCTGACTATTCTGTAAGACCTTTTGAATATATCACTACATATTTGTCTTTTAAGAACCATTTAAAAAAAAAACTGAATACAGGAGAAATAATTTGTCACATCTACTGAATTTTGCTGCTAAACTCTTTCAAAAATACGTATTTTAATATTTGGTAACCTGAATATTTGGTAACTGAAGTTTGTTAAGTTTTAAATACTGATATAGAAACCAAAGCTCTCTGTCAGGCTTTTATTCATGGGATTTAGTATAAATTATGCAGATTACAAATAACTTCCAAAAGCCCAAAATATGGAACTGGAAGTTGTAAAACTGAACTTCAGAAGACAACTTGGGAGTTATTGCTCTGCTCAGTACATGAAAGGCATCAGAAATATACTGCTTCAGGACCTTCAGTGCTTCCTATGTGATTCACAGAAGATTTTGCCTTTGTAAATATAGAATATGGACTTGAAATTGTTTTCTTTTAATTCTAGCATAGGTAGCAAAAATCTAGTAATGGGAAAGTTAAACCGCAGCAGGAGGGAGAGCGCTGACACCCACAGCCATGCTGGTATTCTGGTGAGCACAGAAGTGTCCGAGCTTTGGGACCGATTTGCTGGGATGGACTGGTTAACTGGCTACTTGTTCCTAGCGTGTAAGGTAAGCAGCAAGGCTTGTTCGATTCTTGGAGCCCTATTTCCTTCCACACAGTGCATTTGTTCTGCATATGGCATCGTAACATTAATGTTATAAATTCATGGAAGACTGTACTTTAGCCTTAGAGCTACAGTCGCTTCATACTTCCTTTTAGCAGCTTAGTAAAATGCAATAAAAACTGTCTGTACAAAATTTATAATAATGGATGTCAAAGCCTACATGCCCTCACGGGATCCCTCTTTCAAGTTAATTCTTGGCTTAGGTCAAATATATCAGTCCGTGTAAGACTCCATGACACACCAGTGGTTTAATACATCAGATACCAGCTTTGTCACTATAGAAAGGAGTGACATGGAACACATAACAGTGAGTGCAAACACGGACAGGCTTCATCTGACCATAACGAGGTAATGGAGCAGAGTGGGAGGAACAGCGGGAACAGAAGATCTGAAAAACAAAAGGGAGATTTCACTTTAGTTCCTTGTAAGGGCTGGATGGGACAAAACGGATTTCAAGAATGGGGAGAGAAGATGCTGCTGGACTTTTGTGTACTGGCAACACCACCCTCCTCAGCACAGCAGATGCAAGCCCTCTGCAGGCAATTCATAGCCCAATAACCAATTAATCTGACTGTGCTGAGCCTCTCTGACACAGGTACCCAAGCACTACCATTAGCCAAGGCAGGCTTGTCTGGCTCTGCAGGTCACAGGGGAAGGCAGCTCCACCAGAGATGAAAAGAAGCATCTCTCTCCCTTGGTTTTAAAGAAAGACTAGGAGAATCTTTGTGATGTGTGTGTAATCTCCAGAGTTCCCGCTCCTCCAAGCCAACTCCAAAGTTAACAAAAACAGCTTCTCCACCCTCTTCATTTTTAAGCTGTGCGGGAGCCAGCAAGCGGAACAGGACTGCAGATCTCTGGCTTCCTGAGGCACATGACTGCTGTTTAATTCCTCACTCCCTCTTCCTCCCCCACAAACTCACAAAGCAGCAGCTCTACACACCGCAGTCAGCCTGCAAAGGCTTAGGAAGAGAGCAAAGGGACACACCATCCCTGCAGCTGAGCTGTGTTCCACCCCTCGCAGTGGAGGCTGCTGCAGCTCATGAAAGCTTACAGCAGTAGCTCAGAGTGCCTTTGGATCTGGGGTGTTTGTTCCAGGGTCTCAACAGGGCGTTCTGATTTTTAGCAGACAAGTGCTTATTGCTGTATAGAAGTCAAAACCTCCTCCCCACTTTCTAAACATAACCTGAGCAGTTGACAGTCAAGACACATGAAACCACTTCTGACTGGAGGACCCTATGGAAGTGCACACATTTTGCTGTGCAGCCGAGTTTTGTTGTACACATGAATTTGCTGTTCTCTTTGGCAGACCTTCTCACTTGTTTGACTGAGTCATTACCTTGCCACAGCTCCGACAGTGGTGCTTCCTGCGAATGACTGTGAAAGGAGCCTTGCACGCAGTGCAGTAGCTGCAGACTTCATCTGGAACCCAGTCAGGAGGATCTGTCAAAAACACAGCAGCAAAAGGGAACATAAATCAAAAGGGAATAGAACCAAACACGCAATTACCAAATCCTCAAGGGACTAAGGAGAATAAAATGTAACAGCAGCTGCTTTCATTTGAGCTTCTCAACGTGCTTTGTGAACAGCTGGGCGAGATCAGGATACCCAGGAAGGCTCAACTCCCCCTTTTCTGCTAAGCTCTCACCTTTGGTCCAAGCACAGCAAGTACTGAAACAGAACACAGCAGCTTTGCAGTCAAAATGAAGTATATTCTATTCAAATGAAAGTGGCAGGGAAAAGGAGATAAGCAAAATGAAGTATGAAGACAAGAGACTATTAGAGCAGAGCTGGATCACAGGTGTTTTTGTCAATGCACCCAATGCATCAAAACAAGCTTAGAGCTGAGATCATTCCCAGCCTCTTCAGCCCTCCCTGCAGAAAGGCTGACTGCTTTTCTGCAATTATGCAAGCAACCCTACACATAATGAATCGAAGCCTGATTACTGTCTGCTAAACTATTAGGACTCTTACTGGAAGTCACCAGTAACTATAGCAAAACCACAAAATCAAGTGTACAAGACTTAGCAGAGAAAGAAGTCAACCATTATCCCAACCAGCATGTTTCAGTTGTTTATTTCTCCTGTGAGCTCTCTAACCTCTCATTAAAGCCAAGCAGGGAAATGATTTGGTTTTGGCAAAGCAGAAGGTATTAGGCTCGCTTCTGTTGAGATGCTTCTGCTAGCGACAGGCTGACCTGACCTCAGAGAGTCTAAAATTACAAGTGCAGAAATGACGTAGCCAATGGCCTAACGAAGTTGTTAAAAATCTAATGAAGGGCAAAGCAAGTTTTATCCAAGAGGAATCCAAGGACACAGCAAACACAACGGCTGGATGTTATTTACTCAAGTTCCCTATATGCATCTTCTCTCTGAGTGTTATTTACAGTATGCAACCCATGCAATTGCTGATTTATAAACCTGACAAGCAAAATCCCTGCCTCAGGGAGCATATTATCAAGCAACAAAATATATGGTGCAGTTAATGCAAAGGTCAACAGGGCTACAGCTACAGGCAGAGAGAAGATAATTAAATGAAAAACCCACTGCATTGTTCAAACACAACCACGACCAGTTTTCATGTGTTTGTCATATTGCAATGTTTGTCAAATTAAAAGTAAAAAGGAGCTAGCATTCAATGCAGAAAATGTTCAAAAAGCAGATTAATAAAAACAAAGAGAACCTGGAATCTTGACTCAGCTTTTACAGGCTCCTCTGAACTATTTTGGAAACTGAAGTATTTCAAAGAAGCAGTCTTTCATTTAATGAACAAACTGGTCTGATAAAGATCACAGCTGTAGGGACAGCAACCAAAACCAAAGTCTGTGTGCAAAGAGATAACCGATGTGGTGAAAAAAACCCAGAGATTGCATGAAGCAGCTTTTACCTCATCCCTGGGAGCAGTTCATGAGAAAAGGTTCTGTGGGGACACAAGGCTACAAATTCCTACTTCAAACGCAGGCTCCCTTCAGCAGCAGGGAGGAGCAGGACTGCCACATTAAGTCAAAGCATAAAGAGCAAAGAAACTAAGATGTTTTCCTTTCCAAGTCTTGCCCCTCTCTGTAAACTCACTAGCTAGTACATAGTAGGTGAAACTTATTCCTAATACTAGTTTAGGATGTTGATTTTGAAAGCTTTCCTGATTCACAGGAATCTGATCTGAAACCTTGGCAAATCTGATGGCCTTGAAGCATCTCCACCCAGGAAGTTCCTTGGGTTATCACATATAATCTAAACACAATAACTGAGCCAATAATGATATTCCTGTTTAAAACCTGCTGTTAGACTACTTAGTCATGATTAAGTTTTTCAGGAATTTAACTATCCCATTGATACTTACTAATTAAGACAGCAAAACCCAGGAAGTTATTCAAACTCTGTGCTCTCGGGTCTCCCTCCCAGATGAATGCAGAGCTGATGGAAGCAGGTTTGGTAAGATGCTTACTTTGCTACTGATGCTTTATCAACTGCATTATCATGTGGGCTACCATGTTCACCTTTACCTAGTTCCTGATTTTAATAGTCACAAAAAAAGACACAAAACACAGGCCCTGCAACACACCAATATGAACTGCAACTTCTGCAGCAGCCAGTACCTTAATCGCTCCTTCTCTTAGATTAGTCCAGACACATCATAAGCTAACACAACTCCATCACAAAGACACTGGAGCTCAGCAGAAAATATCTTTCTACTCAGGTATTTACCACTTGGGCTTTGGTTTATTTTTTCTTCTGTTATTGCCCTTGAAGTGCTATATCGAAAAAAATATTTGTTTAATTGACCTTGCACGGATTTATCTTCAGTGCTAAATAAAACTGCACCCCCCGTGAGAAACGGCAAATTTAGTTTGATAAATAATGACCTTATAAACTCATAATAATCCTACAGTATATAGTTCATAGTTCATGGTTACAGAATTACTTGACTGCCAGATGAATTAATCAGCAAACTGTATTTATAACTGCATTTAAAAAAATCACAACGTAGTGGTATTCAGTGTATAAAACCAGTATAACCCTCTCTACAGAATGCTCTCCCACATTAAAGGGACTCTTTCCACCTCCACGTTGCCGTCATGTCAGCTGATTCACTAAATGAATACATCAGTGGAGTGAGCTAAAGGGCACATGTCGCCCCAGACAGTGAGTCAACAACATAAGGCCCTTTGACAGGGCTACATGACCAGCCCCATACCCCGCTGGTTCTGGGGTTTAATGCCCTCCTAGCATTCCAATTGCTGTCACCAAGATCTGCTGCACTGCAGCACACCCCCAAATAGTAACACTTAGTTATATAACAGCTTTTAACATTCAAAACGCTGTACAAACGTTAATTGCTTTGCTCCTCATCACCCAGCTACAGTCACTAAGCGTGTCGGGAGAAATCGGGAGAGAAATGTGTTGCCCAAAAATCATTCAGCAGTGCAGCCTTGAAATAACATTCAAAATAAGGAACTTTGGGCCATTAGCCCTATGCCTTTGCTTCCAGTCATGACTGAAAATGTCCTTACACTGAATACAAACACAGAGACTTCAATTTGAGAGTATGCACTTGGAAATTAAACACAACCCTGGCTGAAGCCAGCGTGCTCGCATTGGCAAGAAGGATGAAGCCCTGAATGACTCAGTCTCTGAGCCAGTGCGAGCCTCAGTGGCAACAGAATCCCACCCTTTGGTCACCTTCATAAGCCTCATCTCACCCAATCTTGGGAGCAGCCCTTCTGACTTAACATATATTAATGATTGAGTCATCAGGCTTTTTATAGAGCAGGTTTTTGAAATACTCTCTGAAGAGCAGTCTCACGAGGGGATAAAGCTGCAACACAAGGAACAGAGTGAGTTAGCATGAGCCTGAAGACATGCTGGAGGCAGGGCAGCAGCATTGCACCCGTAGGCTTTTTATGTTATAGTCCTTCTCTGGGCTACGCTGCTCCATTAGCTCTGCATGCTGCAGCAAACGGAAAAACATTCAGTCTCTACAGCACTATCTGGCTGTGCTTCAGGGATTTGTACAAGGAATAGAGGGAAAACCTTGTTTGTGGGCTAACTGGCCCGCTGCTTTATCATGCAATGTGAGTTAAGAGAAGTCTGCTGGGAAAAGGATGAAGACCATTGCACAAACATCAAAGAGGAGGAGGGAGGGAGGGAAGGGATTAAGGAGACAGAAAGACTGCAGAAATAAATTTTAGGAAGAAACATTAAAAGCATGTACAGGAAAAAAAAAGTCAGGAAAAGAAACAAGTATTTAGAGAGACAAATTTAGAGGAAAGGAAAAGGCACAAGATAAAATTAAACAGGGCAAAGACTCAAAAACACATTTTAAAAGGAGAAACAGTATTCCCAACTCTTAACTATTAAAAAAGCCTGGCATTATGATCTCTCATAAAGCATGGATTTTTACGGTCTTTTTTATTCGTTTTACGCTGTATTTTTTACAATTCACCTTTACATGTCTATGCAACCTCATTAGCTGAAAAAGTTCTCTTTAAAAAGTTAAAAATCTCACATAAATCCAAGATGCTGGAGCCTTGAAACACCCATAATCATGATGAAAAACATCGCGAGACACTGTAAACTGTTAAAAAGCACATGTGAATTAATGTTGCTTAAGTATGTGCAACAGACCTACTGCTGTTTCACCTAATCCTACGAAAAACAAGGAGAACATCTCAGTGTCCCAGAACAAAAGAGGAAGAGAGACTGGACCCAGGTACATCAGTAGTGTTGACTGAAACAACATTAGACCAGAAAGCTTAAGTTTATTCAATGGTGCTGAGAAACAAACTCAGGTGAGGAGGAAACGATTTCCACAGCTGTTGGAGCTTGCAGAAAGTTTAATGTAGCAAATCTAGACTCTGGTACAAAACAAATCAGAAAGCATGCACACACCGATTGCTGACGAAGAGCAGCTATAAAGCCCTAAGCTTGCACATTGTCGCCAAACAACTGACAGAAAAGACCCTTTCTGCATCTTTTGTTTTGATCAAATATTCCTAATGCGGATAGTTCCTCCTGCATTGATGTGCATTAGATTTTAGTGCACTTCAATCATAACCCTGAGTATGTTTTTACCAAACTAACCTGAAGAGGGCTGTTCAGCAGCCTGTGGAACTTACACTGCTACAGCCGTCAAAGCGCATTACGCTCACAGCTGCAAAAAAGGTCAGATGGGCTTGCTGGAGCTCTTCTGGTGAAAGCAGGAATTCTCACAGTTTCAAGTATAGAAAGTAGAGAGCTCAGGTGGTGTGACTTTACCTCTCACTTCAGCTGCTACCGTAAGATGAACCTTTTTGTCCCTTATCACACAATTTTCCGCATGTCATTGTGGTTAATCTCTGACTTTCATATAAGATTTCTAGGAGGCAATTGCAGCAAAGTAATCTACCCCTCCTCAGTAGATTCACTGTTGAGTGCAGCTGGCTTCAAGTTTTTCAATAGAAATAAATTTTCTGCTTCAAAAATATTGTTTGATGAAAATTTCAAGGGTGAGGAAGAAAACAGGCACAGACTTAATAGCTTCAAGTATAGCTTTTACCAGGCAGCTTTCTTAGCATGGAGCTTCTGTGCAAATCTAGGCAGGTTTCACCGAAGTATGGAGCTCTGCAGACTCGAGCTCAAGTATCTGCTCTGATTCAATACAACCTTGAATGGCAACATCCTATGTCAGTTCTGTACAAATACATGATGAGCAGCTCATTCTTTGGCCAAAATAATTATTGATGTAAAATGGAACAACTGAGATAGAAAACACTGACTTCCACTGGGGTATGGTTGAAATCTTTACTTCAAATCAGACAGACTGGAGACTTGGATCTTCCACACAAACATTACTAGGGGTCTTTCTCTGTAAGAGCTACAAACCAGTATAAACTAGAAGCAAGTTGATAATGAAGGCCTACGTTCTATACACCAGAAGAACAGTCAATATATGTATTTTCAGGACAGACTAATTCAAATCTGATCAAAATCCCAGTTATGTCATTGTGGAGCTGAATAAATCTGTGCTTTACAGTAAAAGTACAGTACCCTGAGAAAGTTCTTAAAAAGTCAGATCAAATTAATGCAATACAACCTAAAACGTGATCAAAATTTGATAAGTTTACATGCACAATTCAGTACGTCCAGTTGATTGCAAAACATTGCCTCAATATGGAAAACTGAATGCTAGATTCTTCTCTTGCACAGAGTGAGCAGAGCTGCTGAATAAGGTAAGAGTAAAAACTTACGTGGACAGAATAGGTTTGGCCATTGAACTGCACAACAGTTTAACTTCTTTCATTGAGGAGGTTCTGCTGGTCATCATTATCAATAATAGATTAGCCACTGCATATAGAGGAGGAAAAAAACCCTGAAGTATTCAGCTAGAGTTGACAGCTAATTCTAGAGTCACCATGATTAGATTCTGCACATACAGTATCATGGGTGGGTTTTTTTGACCCTGTGACTTCTTACTGCAACAAGAGCTCAAGTCTTGTGAATATAAATTACTGAATTATGCTTGTGCTGCTGACTGGAGAGCAGAGAGGACTTGTGGCTAGACTAAAGTGGGTGGGCTGGAATATTATGAGATGGAAAGAGATCAAGGAGAAAGAGCATGCTGCTGTGCAGCAAACAGATCCTAACACCATTTGGCACAAACAGATATTTGTACTGGCAGCCACAGCAAATCCATTATGGCTGGAGTTATAACTCAGTGGTAGCAAGCAAGGCAGTTCTGTACGGATGCTAGAGGGATAAGGGGTGAAGATGAATGTATGGTTGCAGAGAGAGCCAAGTTGCTACAGCAAGTATTTTCATAGGGCACCAACAGCTTCATGATGCTTTCTGTTTTTCTTTCAAAAAATCTTCTGATGCTTATTCTTAGACAACAAACGTAAATCACTTTCTTAGCCCATCATGACATTGACCATTAAAAACATTCAGCTTCCCTTAATCGCAACAGATGAATCTTCCCGAGTAATAAATCACCCTAAACCACACGCATGGTCAAACCCCCAATTTGCCAAATTTCACTATTAAAAAATCATTGCACTCACAAAGATAAACATAATGTTCCCAAATATGGTGACAGGGACTTACGCTTGATCACATTTACAAATTGATAAAGAAACAAATACATAAAATCCCTTATCAAGACCAAAAAAAAAAAGCTACTCTGTGTGTGTGTGTGTGTGTGTGTGTATCTGTACACATATACAGGAACCTGTTGGCAAAGACAAAGCAAGTTTTGTGCTGGCGTTAGAGACATGATACCAGGCACATAAATGGCAGAAGTACAAATAATTATGCTTCCTCAAAAAAGTCCTAGAGCACTAGGACAGCACGGATGAACACACATCACAGGCTCATCTGTACTCTCAAAAATGCTTTTGTTTTGGAATGCCAATTAATCTGTAGTTTATTGTATTTCAACCTTCAGAAGGTCACGAGATTTAACTCTTACACCCTTGCCCATGTCAGCTGCCTCAAAGTAAACATTCATATTGGTTTTACAACCCAGACCAGCTGGTGGCTTTTATGTACAATATGAATGAGAAATCTGACAAAACCAAGTGATTCATCTTCATAATCTGAGTAGAGGCTGGAACCTTCTGTAGAATCTTAAAACCATTTATTTTTTCAGGTTGCTGGGCTTGCCTTTTTTAATTACCATTTATTGTACACACTCTAAACATTCAGCACTTTTGGTAAGAGATTTTTATTTGATAATTGGAAAATGCTTTCCTGGCAGGTTGCTTGTTGGACTTTCTCAGTTTGATACATGCTCCTGTGCTACCACAATGTCAGAGCAGAGGAGCTACTGATGCACTCATTTGCTTTAAATTGGTTTTCCTTACAGTTGAAATCATTGAGTGATGTGAAGTCTAGAAATGATGTACCAGAAATGATATAATTAATTTTGGTGCAACACTCAGACTTTGAGATGACTCCTTTAATGGTGATAACTCCCATTAGTGGCCTGTGCCCAGATTTGGTCTGAAGGACAAAGGTATCAGGCTTGCTGCAAGAAATAGGGCACAATGCTCATGCAGCAAATGTTGCCTTAACCACCAGACATCTTCCACCTGCATCCAAACATCACCCAATATCATGGGCTTTTGCTTCCACAGTTACTAGCAAAAATGAGGTAACTGGGGAGGTGATATAAGGGGGAAAAGATACATGGCTGCTGAGGTTAAAATACTGCTGTAAGTTTATGCCTCATACTGACTGCCTTAAGGACAGCAAAACCATGTATACCGTTAGCTTTCACTGCATACCTCAGTAGGAAAAGTCTGTACAGTGCTGCCAGCAATGACAACATGGGAACTAAAGGGACAGGGGCCTGGAACATGTGGGGCATGAGTGGACAGACTGGGTGTTTCTACAGATTCCACAAGTTCAAACTGACCCACTAGAGACACCCCTTTTTGTAGACCTTCCATGGTTTGTTTTGGTTTGGAGGGTGGAGCTCATCTCCACGGTCCCCAGCACCCTCTGCCTCTCTGTGATACAGAAAATTCCTACCCATCACCAAATTTTAGTGCCAAGTAAGAGTCTTACTAGTGTAGTAAGACTATACTAGTCAGTTTACATGGTCAGAGGAGCTGTACCGATTTGTCCAAGGAGGTAGTTACAGCATAACTACTTACACACAAGCCAAGTAAGACTCCTAGTGAAAGTCTGCAAGGAGATTGATTCAGACTTCCCAGTGATCAGGCACGGATATCAAAAGCAGAGGACCTGCAGGAGCACTGGCTAAATGGCTTTGTTTAGAGGCTGCGTTACAACATGGGAAAACATTGTGCCAAGGCAGGCAAGCTTGTTCTGGCACCCATGTCTACTTATTCAAAAGGGACTTGGTTGTGCCATAAGGCTCTGCTTTCCATCACGCAGGCGTACATGAAACACCTGCAGGCAGGGGGCTGGTTTTGCTGTAGTAACCTGCATATGCTATTAATACTGCAGGTTGGGTTTCACCATTTGCTTAGGGTCATAACTGATACAACACTGTCTGTGCACTGCAGGGACCCTTGTAAGTCTAAAGGATGCCCTTTACCACACTACTGTGTGGCCATAACACCATGTAACCACCCAGACTGTTGTACTCTATTTCAATAGACAACATCCTAAGCCATAGGCTACACTTCTCCAAACATAAAACCTTCCCCATGCCAATAGCAGATGACATGAAGAGCTGAATAAGATGTCAGGGAAGTGAAGACTGCCTTGACAAAATGCACATCCGCTGTGAGAAAGTTATTCAGCATCCTGCAGTTCAGAACACCTTGCTTTCAAGCTCTGCAAGTCAAATTCACTGACAGCATCAGGCATTGATCCAAACCAAAAGAATATGAACTGAAATGGTAGAGAATAATAATCTCTTGCATTCTTTTCCAATATAGTCTATACATGGTAAGGATTTTGCTTAAAGATTTGTTCTTTACCGTACCTTCTGTGACATTCTGAATTATGGCACAAGGGAAAAATCAATTAAAATGACTACTGAATAGCTCTTTATCTGCCACCAAATCATCTTCCTCCAGAAGAGAGGATATTTCTACACTGCATTATACATGAATTAGCCCTGCTGTTCAAAACAGATTAGAGAACCTTTGGCCTGCAGCTTCAGAAAAAGGGTGAGCAAGAAAACCATGGGGTTTATATAAGCACAAAATAAGTTATGTAGCATTACTCTAAAACCTAATCTTGAAGAGCTTCCCCTGCCCCATGATTTCTGATCTTTATTACAAATGACATGAACCAGCATTTCTGTGGGTCACACTCCCATCCTCTGCTTACAGGCAGAGACTGCTTACCACTTAGTTCTCAGTTATCATGCATTCAAAACCTCTTGCTGGAAGAACAATAGTGTTTGTGGACAAATAGACAACAGTAGATCAAAGTTTTAAAGCAGGAAAATTACTGCACACTTGAATTTCTGGGAAGCTCAGATACAGTTTCACAGTTGATGGTTTTCTTGTATTTCTCACTTGACCACAGAGATACCACAGCTCTGATAATTGGACTCCTGGTGTGCTGAAACCACCACTTAGCCCTGAAGATCCAAGCTGATTGCTTTTTTGTTTGCTCTATCTCATACATCTACTTCCTTGTTTCTTATTCTTTGGCTGCAAGTGATCCGATGCATTTTAATCCCGTTTTTTTTAATACATTTACCATACCAGGGCTATAGTCCATAACTGATTCCTAAGCACTCCTGCAACAGCTCAGATTAAAAACCAGAGAAACAAAACCTTTGAGCTCTCAGAATTGCTCGAATCTCAATCAAAACTTTGAGACTTACATATGGGCTTCACTTTTAACATGTATGCAGCGAGACTGGAGTAACCTCAGTTAACTTACCTAAAACTAACTTTTTCATTGAAGTAATACGGTGAAGAATATGAAAACAGTAGCCAAAATATTTTGATCAAACACAAAGTGAAGGAAAAACAAGAGGTACTTTTACCATGGGGGAAAAAAGAAATCCACATATAGCAAATGATACAAAGATCTCTTTAGATTTGGCTAAGAGGACCTTTCTTAAGGCTTTGCGTCTTACACAGACCTCAACCTTGTCAGATGTAATACCATACACTGCACTGAAACCTTTTCTACACAGAACTTTCCTCGACTGATATAAAGGAATTCATAGTGGATATGACAGTTTGTAGATCAGTTTCATGAGGCTGTTTGAAAAAACCTGAAACAAATATGCTCGAGTTTATCATTTGACTTTGTCTCTAAACCATACCATGACAACATTTTATAGTTACTTTCCAGAGCCAAACACTGAGAGTTTTCTTCTCATTTTAATGATTTTTTTTATATACGTATATACATCACTTGCCTCATTTTATTTGAGAAAAAAAAAACGTACCTTCAAAATCCCCATCTCTGGCTTTTGCTGCAAGTTCTGAGGATGAAATACTTTCTTGACATAAAGCACAATCTTCCAATGCGGCACTCCTTAAACCCTGATTAACTGTAAAACAAACCAAGAAGTACTTGAATTCTTCTTTTTCCAATTAGCACTCAAAGCATTCATGTTAGGACATCTGGATTAGATTATAGTAGCACCTATATGCACCTTCTCAGACATCTTGCCTTTTTTTTTCTTTACCCTGACAGAGAGTGATATAAAAGTCTCCGCTACTTTTCTTTGGAATGAAAACAGAAATGAAAGATGCTGTTATTACAGGACATGCAGTCCTCTTAATTCTAGCAGTTTAGCTGCATCCTGTATTTTATTTCCCAATTCTTAACTTGGATCCCTTATAAAGAATAGATTATGAGAACTAACTAGAGATTCTCTACGTGAATCACACACATGCGTATCCCAAAGAGAAACTTCATCCCCAGGTGAATGACAAGAGTCCCTGCCTTTTATTTATGCTGTCATTTTGTTTATGCTTACTTTTGTCAACACCTTTGATTTTAATGTAATAGTTCATCCATTAGAAATTAATCCAAGCAAGTACTATTGACTAACATATATCTCCTAGTGATAATTTTTTACAGCTCCAGGTTTTTTATTACTCTCATTTGAATGTTCAGGAGCTCTTTGATGCTCTCTTTAATAATTCTGTCTAACCCTATTTTTTTCCTGCCAATAAAAAACTCCAATCTCTTTTCACATTATGGCATCCTGCTACCATAAAAATGTGGAAGTTTCAACCACAAATAATAGAGGACTGTCATTCATGTTGTGTATTATTCGACTGCAGAGTTGGGTTGCATCAGAGGTTTGTCTGCTAACTTTAACCAAAAATTCACTACAGAAAACAAATGTTTATGTATCTTTACCTTTCTTTTGCTTTTCCTTGTCTTCTGTTTCAGGTTTGGTCGCCATAACTTCAAACAAGGTCTTTAAGATACTTCTCAGATCACTAGCATAGTTTGTCTGCAGCTGGTCAGCAACACCTTAGGAGTTTGAGAAAACAGATAAACCATTACTAGGCTATTACACCAGCCTTAAAAAAAGTATTTAAATTTGCCTGCTGCTATCAGTAATGGCCTTATATTTATTTTTGAGGGGATAATTTACTCATGTTATGAATAAAAATTAAGCATTTAAACTAATTTTTCCCAATGGCAAAGTCACATTCTGGCATTCATGCTAATTACAATTTGATACATATCTTCCTTGTATTTTGCTACGAAACCCTGAGAGATTCTTTTTGCATCAAAATACAACCGCTACATCAAATTTCTTCCCTTGAACACACAGGGCATCACCAAGAAAAAGAAAGCACTTCAAAGTCAACCCTGTTGCACACCCTAACTCTTCATCACTACAGGTTTAAGATGTCTGCATCTCGATTCTGCAAGTTCCCATCAGGCAACAGGTCCTTCTAGACCTGCAAGTAAGGGCCTAAAACAGTTTTCCTGCAAGGTAATGGATCTCTAGTGCATTCTATCATAACTTTACGTGCAGCAAAAAAAAAGAAAGATTAATAGTTTTCATATTCAGAACAAAAGGCAACTCTCATACCTGAGATACAGACAAAAAGGCGGTGAATAAGATCATTACTGCCATGAAATCTGGATCTGATCTTTTCTCGTGTGGCAATTTTAGCAGCCTGCAAAGCGAGCTGGATTTCTTCCTGATCGATGTCATCGGATGAACAAGAACTTGTCATTAAACTGCTGTCAGAGGGAAAAAAAAAAGGGAAGAAAAGTAATGTGAATCTTGGCGCAGTTGTTCAGGATGTTCAGCAAATCCTAAGAGGTTTATGACTCAGGAAAGGCTCTACAGCAAACTGGAACTAATTGCTGTAAATTCTTGTTGAAGTTAATCAACATGCAACTGATCACCATCAGGTTTGATTTTCACTCCGTGGCATAGCTGCAAAAAAAAACTTTCAAGCAGAAAATCACTTGTCTGTATTTTATTGCATTTTCCTCAGCTATCACAAAGTGCTGCACCATTCTTCACGTTAACTTCTAAAAGCTCAGCCCTGAAACCATAACTCCACCAAAAACCTGAAAGGGGAGAAATGACCTAAAAATGCGAAGGTCAGTTCTGAAGTCAACTTTGAAATTTATTAGCGTGGAAGCTAATTTGAAAAAAAACGGATTTCTGAATTACATTACCTTGAAAGAGTGAGAATAGAATCTAAATATAGCCTTACATAAAGAAAAATGGGAAGAACAGTGATAAAATATAATAGACACAGTAGAGAGGTAGATTAGTCTCCTTATATACCTAACCGTAGGAATTACTGAAATGTCAAACTATTGTAAAAGAGTGGCTCATCTGCTCCAAAGAGATGAAAATGTGTCGCCAACTGTCTCCTACAGATTTAAATTTTCTTTTAAAAACCAAATGCACAGTTAGCAGCAATTTCCACCCCTTGTTCCTCCTCCCCCTTGATGGAGAGAAAGCCTGAAAGAACCCAAGACCCCAGGGAAGCTTTGGTAGGAATCCAGTTGCTTCAAATATCAGGAATTACTTAAACCATTTGTAAATCAAGATTATTTTTATTTATTTAGTTTGTTATTTTTAGTTAACTTAGGAAAAAGTAGCACTTTGCTGATGGAAAAACCCTTAAGTGGGAGTAAAGCACAGGATGTAATTACACTGAAGCCCTAAGGATTCACTGCGTTGACCAAAGGAGATGTGCCTTTTTACTCTGCTACAGTCAGAAACTGAGGAACACTAAACCATTTTCCCCACATACTGGAAAAAATGAATCTCGCTAATAATTACAAAAAAAATTTAATTGCACTTTGGCTGGCCAAAACTCCAGGCTCCAGTCTACTATGCAGACAACTACTATGTTAAAAATAAGTTACTGACTGCATAAATAGCGTGCATAATGAAGGAAGTAGTTTCTAACACGTTCTGAGTTAAATCTGCTCTTATTAGGTGCCAAAACATTCAGTACCTTGCAGATCCCATCTCTACGGCAGCGTACATGAACAGTTACTGAAGGATAAAACACACAGGTAACACCTGTACTTATTTACGGGATACAGTTTTGGAGTTCAATGTGTAGTCTACACAGATAATCCTTTAGAATG
This sequence comes from Pezoporus wallicus, assembly GCF_028554395.1. Classification (NCBI taxonomy): domain Eukaryota; kingdom Metazoa; phylum Chordata; class Aves; order Psittaciformes; family Psittacidae; genus Pezoporus; species Pezoporus wallicus. Next base: position 84,285 of record NW_026642052.1, read on the forward strand.
TAAAAAGGAAATTATTAGACCACACAATCTGAAAAGCACTAGTAAAAACAGAACTGAAAAGAAATAAATACTGGAGATTAATAGAAATATCATGGAAGATGTGCAGCGTAAGTACATTAACTGGCTTCCAATTCTTTCAGAGACACAGTAAAGAGCAGGTCTGCAAGCAACTCATTTTGTTAATGTTACCTATTGCTAATAACAAAAGCAAAATCTTGTAAAAAGATGCTAGTTCTGTTTACAGTTCCTTCAGCACCATGACTGATGAGGTTTATTAAAGGTGCTGAGAAGCAAGTGAGAATTCTCTCTTTCAGCTTTTCCTTTGCTTTTCCGAAAGGGATATATAATATATATAATAGTAAGCCTGTCCGTGTAGAAAGGTCTGTGTTCAAGACAATGAAAAGGTCATGTAAGAACATGTCTTATGAAGGAGTAAAATGGAAGCCAGGAAGCAATTCCTGATTTGTGATGGTATGTAGTTAGATGATTGCCTATTCACCCAAACACTCACATATACAAATAAAAGTTTGCTTGCAACACAGCCAAATAAGGCTTACTTTTTTTCCCCCCTTGTATTTAAAATAACTGATCTTACAATGATATACACATTTGCACTACAAACTGCTCTCCAAAGCAAGCACGGACCTCACAGCAGAGACAAATTCAGTCTGTGTCTATAATTCTACATCCCCAACAGAACAGTCTCCTTCAAACTCCCAACAAGCACAAACCTTAGTTCAGGGGAAAGCTGGGGCACCGATTCAAAGATGACACTTCCCTCCAAATCACAGTTGAAGAAATATTTCAAAGTAAGGTGTTAAGTGGGCAGAGAGCTGTGAAAAGTGCTTCTTAAGTATCTAAACCACTTAGTCCTTTTCTGTTCTGCAGAAGAGGAGAAAGGCTCATTCCACAATTCTAAGCTCTGACCAGTTTTAATAATAGTGGTTGCCCTTCCAAGCCTCCTCCGAGTGGAAGGAATGCAGTTTTACCTACTTCCTACTGCCTCCAAAGAATGTGTTTCTATCTACTTCTGTTCCAGACTTTTCTGCATTAGATTTTGTGGTGTGTTGTTAGGACTGCTCATGTCACACAACACGACTAAATGGAACTTTTGGATGTAAAAATCCCTAGTATAGAGCACATACACAGTGCTTCAGCACTGTGGGATGGAAGGTCAGCAAGTAGGCACACTCACATTTACAACATACTTTCATATGCACAGTCATGTCCATATACAAGAGGTTCAAAAAGTGGATATTTTGTATTCAGGATTGCTTATGCCACTGCAGAGAAAAGTGAACGCTCCAGGATGATTTAAAACTGAACCTAAGAACCACTGCAGAGCTGGAATCAAGTACACTGCCTTTACCAACAGGACCAAGTCAGATTTAGACAAAAATTACTCTCAAAGAATGACTAATGACCATCTGTTCTTTACTTTAAAATACATCTTTAATGTTAAAGAATGTAGCCAGAAAATTATTGTAGAGGCAATTAGAAGCACTGTAAGAACAGAAGCTTTGCAATTGTTTCAAATAAGCAGCAAAAGAGACAGCTTTTCTTATACCAGGGCATCCCAAATGGCAGTGACTGCATCTATACAAATATTAAATATTCTTGTGATTTGAAATTGATATTATAGAAAATAAACCTGAGGTTTGATCTACAGAGTTCATCTGACCTTTTCTCCAAGTTACTCTTTCAAAGAAGTTCTTTTTTTAGTTCTACAAGGAATATCTTTCCTATTTTGCTTATCTAACATGCATAATTTGGTTCAAAATTCTCAGCTGATATGAGATGTATAGGGAGCACTTCATTAACATCAGATTACACTCATATCTGGAATGTTTCACTACCTGTATCGGCAGAATCAAGTATCACTGCAGAATACAAACAGCCTTAGTAACTAACTAGATGTAAGTCCTCAATTCTCTAAACTTCTGAGTTACCCAAGGAATTAGGTTAAGAGGAGATAAGACCAAAACAAGCACAAACATTGTCAAATGTTTATCACATAAAAAATGCTTACCGTGTATTTTTCTAAACATTGCAAGGTTAACACATCTGAAGGTGAATATCAAGAAACAAGTTACGTCAGATTCCAACAGTAAACCTGAAGGAACAGATACCCTTTGGCAGTTACAATGAATTAGCTTTTTACCTAACTCAGCCAGCATCTATCTAGCAATTTTAAAATTATTCTCTATTTGTCATATTAGAAGAATAGCAAGACTCTTTCAACACTTTAAAGATGTATCTCTAGATCCTTGCTTGGCTTGACTGTGAAATTTAGTCAAATATGTACAGGCAAACAAAAGCCAATAGGGTAATTGTACACAATACCATCTTTCACTTGTGAAACCCATCTGCTTTACAGCTTTTAAGTTCCAAAGGATAGTTGTGATCCAGGTCAAGCAGTAGTATCCATACCAATGGAAAACAGGACTGTGGAACAAGAAGGTTAAGGTTATCACTGACATTTTCAGAAGTGGCCAGTCACTTTAGGTGAAAATGCGTGATAACATAGGTTTGGTGCTGTATGCGTTGGTCATTGACACTCATGCAAAAATCAGTAAAAACAGCAAAGTCAAAACCAAACAACCAAGGTCAATTGATTCAAAGTTGGTCTCAATGTAAATATTTTGCACTTGTACCCAAAAATACTCGATAGCGACCACTCAAATATTTCTTTCCAAAGCATTTGGTTCATTAAACCTGAAATTTGCTCTGAACTGAATGCAGAATGCATGAGAGACTCTGAAAGAATTTCTCATTACTCACAAACAAATCCTCAGAGTATCGTAAGCATGCATTAAATATAAAGCAGTGGCAGATAAAAAGAATTTAAATGCTCACTGTATTGAATGAATACAAAGAAATAATGTTTCCAAAAGAGTTATAAACTTTTCAAAAAGTGGTTTGGTTTCGTTCCTTTGCCTTTAGAAATCTTAGATCAAAATCAACAGATAGTCACTACTTGCAAAGGAAAAAGCCCCAACATAACTATTCCAATGTATATGATGCAATCTTCTCACCAAATTTAAAAGGAAAGTAAAACCACTCTATAAGTCTCTGATTTCAGGAAAGGTCTTTGACTGCAACTAATTATCAGGTATAGATTTTAGAAGTGGTACTTTTAAACTGAGAGAGCTCAAGTTCCAGCAAGACGAAATCATCTCAACCAAGTCTAAGAGCCAACACTTAGAAGCTGTATGAATGATACTACAAATATATACTAGGAAAGTATTAACACATAATTCCGTGACTAACCTTACACCATTTGTTATACAAGTACCCGTGACATCAGTGATTGCTATTTACTTGCTCTGGAAATCCCCAGACTACACAAGTGTATGCATAAGTAAGACAACTATTTGCAACAAAACAGTTAACACCTTCCAGCTGTAGTGTGAATTCAAAGTTTGTGAATCCACTTCATAGTGAATTGAAATCCCATGTATTGAAAATGGTACTATTCTGATGCAGAGGTTTACCCATTTTGCAAAACTAGAAGGATACATTTTGAGACAGGAAAATTTCGTATATGCTATACGGTATCTGGTGAGAGCCCTTGGACAGTAGGGAAATGTGAAAACTTTGCAAAAGGTTTTCTAGGATTTCACACCTTCCTACTTACGTAGAACACCACTGGGATTATAAACCTGCTGAAAGTTCTTACAAATGGAGAGTTGGCCAAGTCTTAAATATCAACTATAGCTATTAGAAAGCTGATGAGAGACTGCCCACAAATTATAAACCAGTGCAGTTCCTTGGACTTCAGTGACATCAGCTCATTCACACTAGTTGGCTTTAATGTATTTGTCACATCCATTACTTAAAATGTCACACATTTTGAACAACAAAGATAAATACATGCATAGCCATATCACATACATGAACTTCCCTATACATATGTGTGTGCATTTGGAATATTCCAGTTCTTACAGTATTTCTCAAAAAACATAATCATGAGCTCCCTTGGCTTCCATCTCTGTTCATGAAGAATTTAGCACAATGGCCAACTTATGCTCAGTGTACAATAACATTTTTTATTCAATCTATGGTATTTCAGGTTTTCTCCCCCATTTGGATTTTTTTTCATACTTTAAAGTAAGTAACAAATAAGGCAAACCCAAAGCTTTTTCAAGCAAATCTACGTTATTGTCTGCCCAGAATTTCTAAAGCTGCTTTAGTAACTGATACATTCAACCCACTGTTGCTCATGCAGGCTGTAACTGGAAATCCCAGTGCTAACCTGTCAACCTGTCTTTCCTAAGCTATTAGTCTTATAGCTCACAAGGCTGTAGTCAATTCTGGGTTCCAATTTGCAAAAAAGAACAAAACTACTTCAAAGGTGATGTAAAGGATCAGCCATAATAGCTGGGGAAAGACAAAGACTGCATACATGAGCAATGGCAAGAGGAAAATTATAGGGGTTTGGGTAAGAGCAGTATAACTCCATGTCAATAAGAAAGAAAAAAAAGCCGAACAACAAACTACTTCCCATCCTGCTTTTTGCAGTACCTCTGGCGTTTTTTTTTGGATGCTCTACAAGAAACACGATGACAAACATGTTAACCCCCATTGGTTACTAACATGTACTAGTTCTGATATGGCTGGGAGGAAAACTATGAGAATAATGGCTTCTTACAATTATTTCAAGTGAAGGGGGTGGCTACACACTCAATTTTAGAGCAATTTAAACCAAATCCAGAACATGTCTTATTATATGGGTAATAGCACACAGTTATTTAGCTAAGGACTATATTTGAAGGAATGACCCCAGAAACTACATTTAAAGCAGACTAAAAAAAAAAAGCTTTAATTTAGAACTTTATTTCTTGTCTTTCTAACCCTAAAATTTTATTAAGTGGGTTTTAAACTACAATCCTTTAGATATTTTCTCCCTATTTTAAAAGAAAAGGCTAAAGAGGGAGAAAAATAACCAATAACCAATCAACCCTGAAAGCATTCCCAAGGCTTCAGAACTTTGTCTCAAGAAACAAATAATACAGCTCCATGGAAATCCCTCTACCAGGTACAATCTACCTAGGCACCACCAAAAGAAGTGGCCTTGATTGGACTACAGTAGTAGTAGTGCCCAGCTGGATACATGCCAAAACATGAGCTAGAAACCCTCATCTGCTGTCAACCTTTTGAATTCCTCAGTAGGGGGAGTTATCTTTCATATACCACATGGATTTGCAGAAGCCCCCTTCTTTTGTGCCAGAGGAGATGGGCAATCTGAGGCTGGCTGATTAACATAAGGAATTTGACTAGTAAGACTAGCCCTGTGTCCTAAATGATACCTTCAATCAGAAAAAAATCCTGAGCTTTGAAAACTACTGAATTTGAAATCAATGGCAACAACTTCCACTCTGCACCCTGGCAGCTTCTGCAGCTGTCCACTCCATTGGAAGACATCATCTTGAATCCTTCCTCAGCTTTTCAAAGCTCAAACTGCAGAGCAGTGCTGTGCTTTGCGCGTTGGACTTCTCAAAAAACCAGAATTTCTAAAGCTACTTCAATAACTGATACATTCATCCTACTGTTATTTGTGTAGGCTGTAACTGGAAATCCCAGTGCTGACCTGTCAACCTGTCTTTCCTAAGCTATTAGTCTTATAGTTCACAAGGCTGTAGTCAATTCTGGGTTCCAATTTGCAAAAAAGAACAAACAACTACTCCAAAGGCTATGTAAAGGATCAGATGCAATAGCTGGGGAAAGACAAAGACTGCATACATGAGCAATGGCAAGAGGAAAATTACAGGGCTTGGGTAAGAGAAATATAAAGATGCTGTTAAAGCAGCATCTTGCTAAAAAGATCCACTGTAAGAAACCCTACACAGAAAACTGGCTTATTCAAACTCATTACCACTTTGGCCTGGGTTTTCAGAAGAATGCAAAGATGCTGTACTTCAAACGGGAATTAAAATAAACAACACTGCCAGTGCAGGATTGATCATCTTTAACAGTGCTCTCTCCCAAACAGCTTTTTCAGCCATAGGTAAAACTTCTATAAGAGTGCTTATGAACAAATAACAAAAACATTAGTAATCAACAAGGCTCCTTTCAAACCATCAAATTTAAATGTCTGATACTTGCAAGCTACTACGTTTATTGTTTCTTTCAAAACCTAAACCAAAAAGGGATAAAAAGTGCAAGATAAAGCTACTGTAAAATTCAAGACAAAATAGAACAGAAAATATGTTAGAATATTTCTTAGGTTCTGCTAAGATTTTCTCAGCTCCACCATGACGTTTTTTCCCCTAATGCTTCCCTGTAATCAAACATTCATTTAAAGCTCTCAAATGTTCATTCCCACTGCAAAAGGGCAAATAATAAGATTAAAGCACAGAAATATTTGAACTTCAAAGAAAAAAAAAACCAACCAAAAAAACCCAACGCCTGAGCTGGAAAAACTGAAAGTGAAAAATTGAAAGAGCATAGCACTTCTGAAGGATGTAAGTAAGTAAGTAATATCAGCCCTGCTATCTGATACAGATAAAGAAATGCATCAGTCCCAGCTTTTACACCTTATCCAGAACTTGACACAGGAACAGACCTGGATACCTGATGCTGGATACAAATACTTCCAAGGGCAAAGAGTGATTTCATACAGCTCTTCAGCAATGTCCTCTGTGATATGCAAGCAAATATTCTGTATGGCATAGTAAAAAGTGAATTAATTGTGCATCCGATGCTCTTGAGTTACAACTCCAGTGTGTGGCAGAAATGAAGATGGAAAAGCAGCAGTGAAAAATGTTTTCCAGCAAAAGGAACTCTGAGGCATGGGGAAACTTATTAGCACAATGTTCACATATCGGATCCATCAATTCCCTCACAAAGGAATACAGAACAACCAACTGAAGAATTAAAGCATCCTAAGGTCTAGGAGGATCCCACAGGAATTTGGTATCCAGCCGTGGGAGTCAAAGCTGAGAAAAGCTAATTAAAGTATTAGGTGGAGCCTTCAAATTTTAATTAGAAAATAAAGCTTTTTCTATTTTTCACCTTCAATTGCTGCTTCAATGTATGAGGAAATCCTCTTTTTTTCCTCCAATATAATTGTGATTTTACAATACATATTCATTTTAGGCATTGACAAAAGCTCTGCAAAAAGTGCAGTTAGTATAGTGATTTTAGTTAATTATACATAATCTCAAAACTCCCAAACATGCTATTCTAAAGGTTTTTTTTGGCAAAAAAGAAATCTAAAATAAAATCTAATTTCTGAAAGCCAGTAATTTTTGTTCTATTTGGACCACAGGGAACACTAAGTGACATTCAGCAACAGATTTTTTCACATCATTGAAATGAACACTATTATAAATGTGGCCAAATTGCTAAAAATGAAAATTACAAGTGAGCTATGTAGAAGCAAGAACATAAACCCATTATGATCACTTTGTGTCAGTCTCCAGCCAGATGATACGCAAATTCGCGGATGTAACTACTGTTACTAGAACAGACTTATTACCTCTGCCACTGATGCTAATCAGCTTAAAATCCTGCCCTATCTCACTTGCTTTACACAACTGAATTTTCACCTTCCCACTGTAAGAAGCACTTGTTAACAAGTAGTTCACACAAACTGCCTGCGTTACTCCTTGAGAAAATAAAATCTGCATCAATTACTTGTTACAGAAGACAAAGATGTGCATATAATATAGCAAAAAGTTCCTTGTAGAACTTCCTAAAAGGGAACACTCTAGCTCAGAAAATGCTGCACCATTTGGAGCTTTGACTTTTTTTTTTTTTCTTACAGGAGAAAGAAAAAGATAGGCATGAAACACATCAAGAAGAGTCCTGGCGATGAAAAAACAGACATCTGCTTCAGTCAGATATGTCTCGCTAACTAAAGTCATAAGCAAAAGCTGACAGACCTCATCAATGCTGACTTTTTTGTTTTGCTGGTACTGCTCAGCTGGTTGCTGGGGCAAGGGGTTTAGCAGCAAAGCAAGAAGATTGTACATAGCAGCTTGTTTATGACTGTGTTAATAGTGCCCTCACACTGCTCGAGTGACAGTGCTGTACAAATCAGCACAGAGTCAGTGCCTAGAACATACACAGAGAGTCTGCAGTTCAAAATCATTAGGCAGGAATGGCATCTATAATGGAAATCATTCTGATATGCTCAAGGTATAAACCCCTTTTCCTCCAAACTGTTCTCACTGAGATCACAGTACTTGTAAAGGCATCACCATCAGCCTTCTGGTTCTGAGCAGTCTTTCTATAAAGAAAAGCTCTACAGAAGAGGGGAAAGAAAATCCACAGGAATTCACTGATCAAAACAAAAATGACAGTACCAAATATTAATGCAGAATTAATCTGTCATTTTGCATAGCTTAAACAACTATAATCTGACCAGGTTAACTGCAAAACAGAGATCTGGAGACACAGCTGATTAGGTAGACTCTGACACAGCAATTAAAGCACATTGTTATTGCATTTGTTGGCCTCCACACTATTCTCTACAAGATCCACAGAGTAGCTGTAACCTCTTTATTAAAACTTGTGGACATGTAATTTGTGCTTTAGCTTTGATCTTGGGACCATGGAAAGAACTGTATTCTAGTATAATTCACAGTCTTGGCAAATGAACAAGTTATTTTTCCTTCTTGCATCCCCTGTGAGGCACTGAGTTCTACTGATGAAAAAGCACAGTATAAAATCCGTGTTTTGTACAAGCACTTTGCTTGGCCTGTGAGAGGGGCAGGAAACCAGCTCACAGGTCACACTCAGGAGAGTGCTGATCAATGTCTTTTTTACTCAGGCTGGCAGCCTGTCGCAAGTCAGGGATCCCCACGATCATCAGCTGGACCCATCACACTGTTTGAAACCATCATAGATGGTCTGGATGATGGAGTTTAGACCACCATCACCAAGTTTAGTAATGACACCACACAGGGTGGCGAGGTGGATACATTAGAAAGGAAAGCCGTATTACAAATAGACCTGGACAGGCTGGCAGAGCGAGCTAACAACAACAGTATGGTTTAACAAAGACAAGTGCTAGGCCCTGTAGCTGGGATGACAACCAAAGACCTGGGACAAGCTGAGATCTGTGTGGAAGGGGCCCGTGGGTCCTGGTAGACAACAAGCTGAGCAGAAGTCAGCGCCACTGCAGCAATGAAGGCAAACTGAATCCTGGGCTGCATCTGCAGTCTACCAAGCACTACCACTCTACCATCTACCACTCTAGCAAGCCTTGCAGGCCACACCTGGAGCACTACTGTGTTCAGTTCTGGTCTCCAGAACTCAAGACAGACACAAACCGGACAGGGTCCAAAGGAGGGACCTAACCCTTCAAGAAAAAACTGAAGGAGTTAGTTCTTTCACCCCCTGGGGAGGAACCTCATCAGTGTTCTATTATGTAAAGAGTGGTTACCAAAAGGACAGAGGTTCTCTTGTTACAAGGAGAGGACAAGTTGCAGTGGGAGAGGTTTCATCTTAACATAAAAAAGGAATATTTTAAACTAAGAACAATCAATCACTAGAACAACCTCGCCAGGTATGTGGTAGAGACCTCATCACTGGTGGTCTTCAAAGTACGAGTGGACAAGATGCTAGAAAAATCTCATCTAGGCTCCCTTTCCCAGGACAGGTTGGCCCAGATGATCTTCTGAGGTCCCTTCCAACCTGGGCTATTCTATGGTTCTATGAACTGACTGGCAAGGTGGCTTCAGTCTCCTGCAAAACACACTATTTCTGAAGCAGGTATTAAAAATTTAATCTTACCTATATACTGAGATAACCTTCCCTGCCTTTTTTTCACGTGTGTGTTAACAGGGACATACTCAAAATATGTAACAAAATAATCTATATTCTCCAACTACATCCAGCAAGCCAAAGATCTTGGGCTCTGCCCACATGTACACAAATACAGATATCCTAACACAAATAGCCAGATAAATACTGCACTCTTATTACTGGCAGAGTCTTGTTTTGAGTCACAATATACTGCACATACCTCTTTTTACAGACTGTAAAAAACAGGCTAAAATTTCACCACCAATTTTTGTAAATGCCTAGAACTGTACAAAAAGATACCATAAACCCCCAATATTTAAGCCACAATGACATATCTAAGAAAAGAGTACCCACTGAACAGGGAAGGCATCTATTGTATCATTAAGGTTAGTTTTAAAAGTGTTTATATTTAGAGTTGTCATTTATTAGTTCATTATAACCTTACAATGAAGAAGTAGGCTTTTCTATGTACTCAAGCAGGCAAACCTGAACACAGATCCAACAGTATTTCTTCCTCCTTCTACTCTTACACCAAGAATTCCAGCAAGGCTACTGACTGTACTTCTTCCAACACTGAACTGGGTAAGATTCCAGCAGCCTGTATTACTAGCTGCCTACTTACAATTCAGTGAGTTCTATCAAAAATGGTTCTAAACATTATATTTATGAAAAGAAACCATTAAAAAAAGAAAATCTGGATGGACTGTTTCCTGAGACTAATCTAAACAATGGACCAACTGCCACTTCCCTGCTGTTACAAACATCACATTTTCACTGCAGTCAGCAGCATTACTGCAGTCACACTGATGTAACATAAGACTTCTGCATAGTACTGCAAGTCTGCATAAAACCAGCTTCTCTGAAACCTTCTGAAATACACGGAATCCATTTATCCTTGGCTGAGAAAGCTGACTACTGATCTGGGCATCTCAAGTGTGGATACTGCTTAATGAACATTTTGTAGAAAATCATCTTCTGAACTGGGCTGAGCTTCTTGATCATCAGACCTCTGAGACAAGAAGGTGGAACCTTCTACACAGATCAGGTACCGAGGAAATAATCAACCTTTCCTTCACAGAATTATTTGAGAAGTCCTCTGTACCTTGTTTTTCCCCGCAATTTGTGCTCTAAAAACCTTGAAAGTTTTAAAATGTGTTTCAAATTACTGTGTGAGCACAGTCAGTAATCAAAGTATGCAACCAAGGTTCTCATTTAACACTGAAAAATCTTTGGCCCAGACACATTTCAACAAATTACATGCTTAAGCAAGGCTGCTTCTGTTCTCCATTGACTAAACAGGGAACCTTCAGCAACATAACTCCTAAAATATACCTAAAGGTATATCCGTTTGGTGCCTAAAATCAGGTGGGATGATTATAGCTCTAAAAATTACACAGCAGTGGTTGGTGATGGAGAATGTCCAAGGCAGTAACTCACAGGCTGATGTGAAGCAGCCTCCTTTAATAGGTTCCAAATGTTTCCTACTGTCCGAACAGCTTTTTCCTCCCAGTTAAAACCAAAATGGCAAACCACGACCCATGGCTTGAATGGTGCTCTGGGATCCAAGGAGGGCAAATTTTCTCCCTGGTTCTGCATTAGGAAAACAGTAAGTGCATACATATACTGAATTCCATATGTACAATACCTTACTGCTTTAAATCCATTCTGTCTATGATATTTAATACATTCATTCAATGTTCCTTCAACACGCTGCTACTCTGGCTGAACTGTTTTGCTACCAGACCCCACCTGTTTGAAGACACTTGGGTATATGCAAAACATGCTGCAATCTGACAACACCACTGTCAGCCTCAGTATTGATTATTTAACAGCACAAAGGAATTACTTATGACTCAAGGGAGGTTGAAAGGCTACATAAATGTATTTCAGGAATTTTATGTTTAGCTAATTATTTTTCAGATAAAATTGCCAATGTCACATATAAATTTCTAATTGACTTAGTTATGTCACAAAAAAGCCCTTTAGAGAGATTGTCTTTGTAAGGAACGTGCCTGTTGTAGTAACCAAATGGACAGAATTGTAAAGTAGCTGTTTAATAGCCAAATAAAACTCTTTAGGTAATACACGATAAAAAACCACGGGAGCCACTTAAAAATAACATATTCCAAAATCGAATACAAACAGATGCACTGAATATTGTATTTCTATGCACATACATCTAGGAACATACTACTGTAAAGCAGTCAGACTTCTTAGCTTTTTTTAAACTAAGTATTTTGAAAAGGGAAATTCATCAGTGTAGTTAAGTGGGCACTTAGCTTTTTTTAAATTGGACTATAAAGTACAAGAGCTAGATATCAGATACAGAAAATACACAACAGACAGGAAATCTTGCATGGCACCCAGGGAAGATACAACTGCAATACTAACAAAAGCAGTATATGACGGCCTTGAAAAGAGGTGAACACCTAATGAAGACTTATTCTCCCTGCTCCAGTTACTCCTGAAGAATAACTGAGGTTACTTCTGTTGTCTGTTCAAACAGCCCTGTGTGAAACAGAATTTAATATACATAGTATTAGAAGAGGGCAACTTTTGCATGCAGGTGAATTACATTTTTTTTGAATAACAGTCAAAAAGAAATATTTCAAAATGAAAACCATGAAAAAATTGTAGTTGCATCTTGTTGCCCTGAAAAACATGAAACAAAAAATTGAACCTGAAGATGGGCACATCCTCCCCAAAATACGTATTATTGTATGTACTATTTTCTCTATCACTATTACAAAAAAACATTTTACCCCCTCTTTCTAGCCCTAAAACTAGACAACATTTGGAATTCCTGAAGTTCAAATGATGTGTTGGGTATAGGTAAACAGGTGAAAAAGGGAGGACAAGCAGCAGCGGAAGAAGATGTACATAGACTGAAACACTGGCATTTCAATCTGCCTGTACCAGAGTAAAAATGTTATTGCACACAATGCAATAATCACATACATGCATGTTATGCAAACACTATAAAACCCAAATAATTTGTAATTTTGCTTTATTGTGTTTTTCTGCCCTAAACATTATTCTTCTACTATTCACATTAAGTGCTCTGAACTCTCATGCAGTTTTGGAAGATACAAACATAAACTAATATTCTTACCAGTTTTGGCCAGCACCACTGTGGAAGTTAAAGGATTGTTAACTGGAAACTCCCCTCATTTTAACAGGCAAAACAAACCAGAAAAAAAACATGTTTCCTAAAAAGCCAGGACCTAATTAAGACAAGTATTTGGTACTTTTCAAGCTGAAACCTGAAGCCTCTCTTCAGAAACACCATACGGAGAAATAAATGGGAGTACATAGACACTGATAATTCATTGCTGTAAGCATTAGAACTTTTCTGTAAGTAATTGCCTCTCAATTGGCACAGCACTGAAGAAAACTGCTGGGGAAAAAAAGAAAAAAGCACCTGCTGTTCAAAAGGAAGAATTCTCAGAAGTGTTGCTGTCACTTCACTGTTAGTTCAATGTAAATTTTTAACCAAGCATAACCCAATACAATTTGTCAAATCTGACTGCAAGTGATGTTATTACCTCAGAGCATATATGCTGGAGAGACTACATGTAGTGACAGAAACACTCTCATAGTCACTGCTGGAGATGGAGCTGAGGGGGGAATCACGTAAGCCATCCTGAGAACTGAAAAAACACATGGAAACAAAATGAACTGCTGAAGCCAACAAAGGTAAAAACAGAGCATGGTGATAACGCATGGCTTGTCATGGCTTATACAGAAATAAGAGTAAAGCTGTATTTGTTTTTTGACTCTTCATAAAATGATACAAACCTATTCTGCCTTCTTCCCAAAAGGACAGACAATCTGGCAAAGTCAGCGGGGACACATCTTGTAAAAATCTTCACTTTAAATCATGTCATACAGTTAAAATATTCAGGAAAGAACCGAAGATCTTATATTTTCATGGGGTACAGCATGCTCATGCTGCTATGTGTGGTTTAACATTAGAGAAGACTTAACAAAACGGAAAGTTCACAAAGTTGCTGTGTGTTTCGGGCCAAAACACCTTAAACATTAAGCTTTAAGGACATCTGAAATATTGTGACAAGTCTGATCTACATTTTATTTCAATGGGAAGGAAAACACCTGAGAAAGCAGAAGGCTGATTCTTCAGTGAAGTAGATGAAGATAATACCCTAACCCTATATTTGCTCAGTCCCTATGACTGCCATATATGTAGCTCAGATTTGGGCTTTAAACCAATATATGATCAGGAAGAAGCAGTCCCATGGCAAACCACTGACAATTCACTAGAGGAAATCCACTAGCTGCTAAGTAAAAGGATATGAATAATTTACATGAACGGTACGCCAACTTGTCTCTGCCATCCCTGGTCTAATGAAAAGCCCTTAAATTACACATTATTTTAGATCTTGCATCATATTATCAACATAAACTGGGATTAGAAGATAAGAAGCAGTTTCATAAGCACTGCAGAACTAGATTGAAAAGACCATTTTTTTGTTTCAGTAACAATTTACTGTTCAGCTACTGGAAATTCCACAAGCTGAAAAATATTAAATTACACTAGATAAGAAAATATGTGACCTTGAGCAAAGGTATCAAAGCTGTATTGGCTCTAGGCAGTGTGGAAGAACTATATGAGCCTGCTGAACTCAAATGTTCAGTCAACAGAAATCTCTGGACAATGCAGAGAAATCTAAGAAATATCTTCAGTTACAAGAGAGGCAGTTATATAGGTCACGATTGTTTTACCTTACTTCACAATTACTGGTGGATCTTTTTATGCCCTTTTGATTTTTAGGCGTATGAGCGGTTCATATTCAAATCAGATATGTTCAAAATTCTTCTACCAAATTTACCATTGTAGCTATTTTTTGCAGCTAGGAGTCTGGAATAATGCTGAAGGGATATTCTTCAAAGCAGTGCACAGAAGGTATGTGCTCTAATCCCACTAAGAAATAATAGGATTTGTTTGCATACCTCCCACTAATTACTTGAGAAACATACCCCTTCATGTTCCTCATTTCTGATTGCCAATTTGAAAATAAATCCCACGTGTGCTGTGCTTTAGTTGAAAGGAGAGCCATCAGAACCGGAAAATAATTTTATCAGACTTGAACAAAAAACTATTTAACTTTCATTCGTTTTATGTAATTTCCCTTGCTAATTCTGCTCATTATAGAGAGATCTATGCATTTAAACAAAGCCTTACTCTTTTATAGCTCATCACCTTTACCCATCCAATCTTACAATATGGTCATGCTACTAAAATGTACTTTTACTATCTGTTTTATGGCAGCTAAATGATATTAAAAAACCCATTAGCATGTGATTTCACAGCATGATTGAGCAGGTGTGATGGTGTGCTTCCCCTCCTCCCCTTTTCTGCTTAAGCAATAGCCACCAGCAGCAGTTGCGACTGCTGCACCCGGATTAAGTTGTACTCTGGGGAGACAGACAACACAATAGCAAGGAACCATAAATCTTGCTCAGTGACTAAGGACTAGCTGAGCATGTGCCAACCAAAATACGGCTGCTCTGCAAATATGACTCTAAGTCAATCATCTTACTCCGTAAATACTGGCCAGCCCAGGGCCTGTTGAGCTCTTCTGCACAGCAGTGGGCTGCAAAACAGGATCTGCCCTTGAGTACGGATGGGTACTCCTCGGGGTTCAGAGATTTAGTAAGTGAATTGGGAATAAGTGTGTTAAAACACTGAAATCATAGCTAAGTGACATAAACGATTGATTGCACATACATAATCCTTAGACAAATTGTTGATCAAGCCACACCTAGACTCCTCTCTTGGAAGAGGTTTAGAATACAAGGGGGCCCCTTTCTGAACCCCATGACTCAATGGGAGGGTCTCCCTCACAGTTCTGACCTTGTTCTCAACGCAGTAAATACTCAAGTGCACCTTGCCATCAAACCCCATTAAACCACTGTTGCAATTACCATTGGGCTTTGACTGGTTTAAAATTCATTGTTGCTTCTCCCTGGAGGGTGAAGTGCATTATTCTTTCCATGACAGCAGAAGAAGATGTCTTGCAAAGATGGAATGTGTTGTTCAGAATAAAGTAATCTTTGAACAGCAGAACCAGGAAATAAGAGCAACTAGCAAACTCAGCATCTTCTCTTATTCTCACATCCCCACCATTTCCAGATTCTTGCAGTGTTACAATCCTGCCAGCTGATTTGGGCAGCGACACTTGTTCTGACACACGTCAGGTCTGCTGTCCTTCAGTGCTTTCTGTGAAGCTCTGTCTGATGTATTTGATATCAAGTCAAAATATCTGTTACCAATAAGACAAGAAAAATAATTATGAAACTATAACTCACCATTTTCTTAGGCTCTGGTTTTATAGATGTTTTGTTTTAAAGAGTTGGATGCTTTCAGCTCATGCATAATGTAAAGGAACTACATGAACTCAAAATTCTCATACATTTTTAGGGAGTTAAATGCTCCAAGTAAAAACAAAACCCAAACAAACCACCACCCTAAGTACTATCTCTCTATTAAGAGCAGATATTATTTATTGTCAACATTGTCCCAAGTCAGTCAGTCTCTCCTGAGCTAACTTTGTGAAGTGGACAGTCCAACACAAGAGAAACAATAAAGGCAGCACAAAGCACTGGACCTTGACGGCAAGTAAACCTGATAAGTAATCTCTGAACATGATGGCACACAAGCGGCTTACGTTATCAAGGATCTCAATGCTATCTTGATTTTCATCTTCACAGATGTTCTCTGACCAACTTACAAGCCTCACCTCATACCTTTTCTCCATATATCTTTTCCCCTCATTTGAATCCTGTCTGACCTCTAACCAGCCACTAGCTGTATAACTTCTCATCAGCTCCACTATCTTATCTTTTTTTTTTTTAAAGCCTTCTCTTAACACTGTTTGCCATTCTGAAGTGCTTCATAAGGCCTTAATTTTCCAGTACTCCATCTTTTACCTGGTGCACAAACCTGGCCATCCTGAGCCAACCACTGATTTCAGGATTAGATATCCATCTGGTCAGTCATCATTTGGCAATGTAAACTGCTTGGACACACTTGACAAAGCATGCTCACAGAGGTTAGTTTGTTGTTATAAGGGATGTCTAGTTTAGATAATTACAATGTGCAAATGCTTTTTTTCACTCCTGTGTACCAATACAGATGGAATTTTCGTACCAGAAATATTTATGATTTACAATGTTTATTTCTGGTTCCTATTCAGGCTGTAACTCTTCAGATAAGAAATTCTGTGTTTATTTAGTACCAATAAATAGGAATCCAATAATGGTAACTTAGGTTTATATCTTCTCAGTGCTATACTAAATAGCTTTAAAAACAAACAAACAAACCCTAGCCTCATCCCACCAAAAAAAAAACAACCAACCTCCAAAAAACCACTCCTTACTGCATTCCTTCTCCATACACACAGACTCAGGATTAGAATTTTCTTCTCCTTAGTGTCTGCCTGAAGATGGGCTGAGCTTTTCCGAAGATGCTGGTAGAGCCTGAGGTGAATCGACCTGCTTTTCGCAACTCATTGATTCCTGTTTTCAGCTGACGATTGCTCAAGCACGCACATTCACGAGCACAACAGCAAGAGAAGGTATGTGCATATGGACACATTCTGTAGCTGACAGCAGCTCACCCTTTCTTCCCATATCAGCCCATAGGTGACCTGACCTTCACATCTCATGCTCATTTGAAACTAATGCCACGTTGGATTGAGTGGGATTCATAGGAGTGTTTGAACTGTGTAAATTGGCAAAAGCTTGTTTCATTTGTGAGGTCTTCAAGGCCAACAGGACTATTTTAAAGATTATATTCTAGCACAGGATAAAGCCATCATCCATGTTCATCAAAACAGAATAAACAGAATAAAGACTTGAGGCGACAGATCAAAGTGACATGGGGTGATGTGGCTGCTTCTTAATGGAACACTGGCAGACTGAACTAATGAACCATTTAAATAAAGCTGTTAGCCATTTTTTGTAACTATTCTAAGTAAACCACCAATCTGTATGCCACCTTTATCCTGGTGTGTCTGCTCTTTTCTACCCTAATGTGTTTCCAGCCTCTTACATTTAATAAAACCTCGGGCTGTTTCAGGGGATAGTTTCTTCATGAATTCAACTACTTGAATTACGATTACATTCCACATTACATCAGTTAATTAGCACAGATCTCTGCTTATCTCACTACATGAGCTGACTTTAAAGCCTCATGTCACCTGCACCAAATCCACACAAGTAAGTGGCTTTTAAAGCTGTTTTACCTGCTACACTCATTTCTGGATTCTGTATGCTGAGAGTTAATGTACTTCACTGTTGCTCCATTTGATATGTAGACCTAGTGAAAGGGAAACTGGTATTATAAAACACTGACACCTTTTATTTGCATGCTAAGGCTTCATAACAGCAGTTACGAAACCGGATACAGCACAAAAATCACCGTTCAACAGGCAAGTTCAAACACTGCCACTTTTAATTTGAGACTTGTGTTGTTAAAAAGAAGGGGAGGAGGGATTGAATAAACTCATTTACACTGAATGTGAATTTTGCCAGTTGTACAAAGAAGAAACAGAATACCAGAAGGGGAACAGAGAAATTTCAGTCAACAGCAGATAAATGACTGCTTAAGGGAAGTTTTGCAGTTGAAAGGCTGATATTTTGTTCCCAATCAACTATTTCCTTCTTGCTGATGAGAAGTTTTTTTACTCCTGAATAGCTAGTTAAAAGACTAATCAGTACAAGACAC
This sequence comes from Pezoporus wallicus, assembly GCF_028554395.1. Taxonomy (NCBI): domain Eukaryota; kingdom Metazoa; phylum Chordata; class Aves; order Psittaciformes; family Psittacidae; genus Pezoporus; species Pezoporus wallicus. The sequence continues at coordinate 102,787 of NW_026642052.1, forward strand.
TAAGCAGACATGGTTTTGTTAATGTGAACATGCACAGCTGTCCATTAATTTTTATAGAAAAGCCAACTTTGACAATTTTCCCAAGTCTTACTGTGATGGGAGTATTATAGGGAAAGCATGAATGTAAAACACTTAAGTTAATTTGCATTGTAATATCCATTAATCTAGTTTTGATAAAGAAGCACTTATAGTTTATAGCATTTGGTGCTAGCCATCCCCAAAATACAAATGCTTCTCTCATGCATTTTTAAAGGTGGAATGACTTAAAGTTACTGTACTGAAAATGTGCACACACATCACATGTTGCTAAGGAGCGAACAAAATAAAATACAGGCAGAAAAATCAAAATTAGAAGCCAACTGCATAAACCAGGGGTGTTCATCTTTTTACAAAGTCATCCTAAGATTCTGAGGAAATAAATTTTAAATGTAGTACAATATAAACTGTTCTAATATGTAAATATATTACAATACATACAAATTTTGACTACAGAATTGAAACACTAAGAAATGGGACAACTTGAATACCAAGCTGGAGAAGAATAAATTATTCATCTTATTCTAGAATTGCAATACCAATCAGCAAACAGCAAAACATGCTTTTCGAAGGGTGCTTCATTCCTCCTCCTTACACTGCAAAAGCACATGGCAAAAGATTCTATTTTTTAAGCCCCCACAAATAAATGCGAACAGTGCCAGCTTCTAACAGCTGATGGACGTAGCTAGAGCTTGCAGAAGTTCTCACTACCAATTTCAGCTCTGTTTGCCAATTCTCTTGTGCACTATAAAAGGCTTCATGTAGAGTACACTCACCAAACAGATCAAGGAAAATTACAAAAAACAAAGAAAAAGAGTGTAATTTAAGTTAGACATACTAGAACTGCAGTGGAAAGGAGAGCAACTACATTTAGCAATCCTTCTATCGGAACTGTTTTAAGGTCAGTATGTAGATAGACAAACACAATAGATCCAGGTATTTAAGACTAAACCCTGCAAAGAGTAGCATTACGTCACAATGTGGAATAAGCTGCTGAACTTCAAAAAACGTATGGAAGAGCTGGCAGTTTTACAAGGACTATTCGATTCTGGACAGAACAGAGAGCCAAGTATTTCCAACCAACCAGTACCCCACTACTCACTCTGCAATTTTCTTTGACCTGGCAGAAACTATGACAGAAGAAGCAATTTAAACATCTGTATAGCTTGCGTCCAGTTGAAAAAGAAGGAATACAGATACAGACCTAAAGATTGGTTTTGTTGTTGAACTTGCATCCTTTTCTACCCTAAACATACAAATACTGCTTTGTCATAGTTTTAACTTCTCTACTACTCTAATAATATTTCCCTGATTTAACAGTTTGTTTTGCTCCATGCAAAACTTATCTTTACTTATCCCATTGTCCCTTCAGTAAATCAGATACAGATTAGATCTTTGTTAATGCTTTTCTCATACTTCATCTCAGTAATGCTACTGCCGAAGACTCTGTGTGCCCTTAGTGTTTTATGCCTTGGATTCTTACAAGCAAGTAACAGAGAAAAACATAACATCAACTATGACTTAAAAACTAAAGTAAGGACACATCAATACCCAAATCTTAAGTGGAAGAGTATTTAAACTGTACTTTAGGCTCCAATGAATATTGAGGCTACATAGAGAAGCCTGAAATATTAGGTATTTCAGATTTAAGGATTAATTACGGTAAACCTGTCCAGATCATTGAAATTATACCTATAATGTCAAATTGCACAATGTAAGAACTGATTTACTAAAAGAAACCATTTGTGTCACAACATACACATTTGACAGCTGATTCAGACAAGGGATAGAAAATTTTCTTCTAGTCGGTGACTTAACAGTAACTAGAAAGTAAATACATTTATCAATTTGATGAATGAGCATACCCTGCAGCTATCCCACGTATATTAGATTGCTTATTGTTCTAGCTAATGGGTCCATCATACTGAAAATAATCTTCTGTCTCCAACATTTCCCCTATGGTTAAATTGGCATTCACAAGCATGTAACAAGGAGCAGTCGCAGAAGCCTAATGTGATCTTCCAATTTAAAAATATCACTGAAAGAAGCGATTAGTCACCGCCCAGGCAGCATGAGTAAGAAAAGGTCCACAAAGTTCTGTTTTGTAACTGAATTCTCTCTTTTACCGATAACATGACTAGTGATTCAGAGGCAAGAACTAAATCTATATATAGATATGAGAAAATAAGGATCTACACATACAACTTTTTAATGTAGCCCTCAGTAGATCCCCAGCATCTCCATCTTTCACAGAATATAGTAAAGGACTTAATATTAGAATGCTTCCAAATAAAGGAGCAACAATCTATTAACAAAATACCTCCATCCATATTTTTCCGCTTCTGCAAAGATGGACTATTTGCAATTAATAACAGGCATATTGCGGTCTCAATAACAAATAGAGAGAACGACATATAATCAACAAAGTAACTGGAACGGGCTATGATGGAAAAAGACAAAACCCACTAACTTGTTAACAAAACATTCAGAACTATTCACCCAGGAGTTTTAGGAGAACTCAAGAATGAATCAGATGAATTATTAACCTCTCATTTAAAACTTCCTTGATGCCTGGAGTTTCAAAGGTGGCAATCTCTAAAAATAAGGAGGACTCTAAGGGGATTCAAATACCTCTAGTTCTATGAGCCTGGTGTTCATACCAAGCAACTTAATGGAATATATCAAATGTTAAAATAGGTAGACAATAATGAGAAAGTCTGCCTGAAGTAACATGGCAAGGGAACCTCTTGGGAGCTCTCTGAAGGGGTCAAGAAGCTTGTGAAGAACGGTGATTCAACGGGTAGGCTCTGGAATTCCCACTAAGTTCTGTCAAAAGACTTCACTAAAGGCTTTTGAGAAAACCGAGGAGTTATATCATAAGAGGAAGGAACCCAAACGGAGAAATAATTCTTAACCATAAATAGGGAGGAGCCGCTAAACAACCACTTCTCAGAAGCTTGGGAGGTCACTGCTGAAGTTCTTTAGGACCTTATGGGTTTTGTTTTCACACTTAATCTGAAAAAATGGGAAGTGCAATGAAGTCTGAAAGGTTGCTACCGGTGCAAAATTATTCAGGGTAAAAATATCAAGAGCAGACTGAAGAACTGCACAGGATCCTAAAGTCTGAGTAACAGGTAATAAAATGGCAAGATGAGGATCAACTGGTAAAAACACGGAGAACAATATTAGCATCATGTAAAGAATGACAGCCCCTGAGCTCAAGTGGGGTCTTGGGGACCAAGCAGACAATTTCAATAAAACATAAGCTCACCACTTGACAGAAAATCCAAAGTCAAATATTGGGAGCTACTGAAAAAACAAGAGAAAATAATTACAGCACTATGCAAATCCATGGTTTCCTTAAATCTTTAGTAAGTGTAGTTCTGATCCATCTACCACCAAGAGGAAATAGCGCAACTGAAAAAGATTCAGAACAAAACAAGAATAATGACCAAAAGTACAGACAACTTCTGATCAAGCAGGCTGTGACTTTCCCAGCCTGAACAAGGACCCATGCAGGTGAACTGTGACTGAGTTCTACAAAATCACAGCTGGTGCGGAGAGGCCATGCTGCAACCAGTTTGATGAAGCTGTGAGAAGTCAGATCCAGAGCAAACAGAAAGACAGGGAGGAACACGAACCTACGGAACTCTGTAAAAGGACAATTCTCATGCACAATCTTTACACAATATTAACAGAGGATGGACAATTACATTGAGAGAAGAGGTTACTGCATCCACAAACCATTGCAGGCTGAAAAAGAAGCTTATGTATAGTTTTATTAATAATTTATAATTTACTTTGCAGACTTGTTCTCACAAATTTCACTTAAGACCCAACCAAGGCAAAAATCAGTAGACAGCCTGTCAGAGTCTTATAAATGCTATATGCGTTAGCAGGACACCAATTAAACATAAAGTAACTACTTCTAAGCAATATCCCACTTGAAGTGTTGCAGAAGCATGAAACATCAAAGGGATTTGAGAATGTAACTTTAAATGAAGTCCATTCAGAAACCCTGTTGTAAGGCCCTGAATATGATCATACTTGTAAACTTAAGTCTGCAAATACTTAGAATAAGAAGCTAAAGTTGCCTTCTCTAAAGCTGGGTTTTGTACATTCTAAGTTCTGTTTTACCTGTAAGAGGAATTGACTTCCATGCAGAGAACTCCTGATTCTATTTCCACTACCAGCAAATTGTTTCATAATACTACTGGCATGTTATTAAACAAATGTTTATTTCTGTAGCCTTTATATTGTGGCCATGCTTCATAGTTCAAGCTACCCCTACTGCATTATCCTGAACTCTACACACATGTAACAGACCGATCCTGCATCTCTCACACAAGCCCCACAATACCAACACAATAAGGCATGAAGGAAGAAAACTGACACAGAAATACAGCAAACAACAAAAACTTCTATTCAATTTCTTCCCTCTGCTCTATGATATTAATACTTCAGGGAAACTGAGGACATTACTCACTACAAAACAGGTTATTCTCTAAACAGTAAACGAAAATGAAGCCTGATTTCCTACTGATGTGTGTAGGATCCCTAATGTCTAATCAAAGTTGAGCTGAATCATGGCATTTTCTTTAACACAACTATTAGTAGTCTCTCCCTGCTATCCAGTTTCTTATTGTCATTAAATACACAGAACCTTAATCTATGACCTCTATTCTTCTAACAGCGTTGGCTGAAATGGTCCAATAGGTTTAAAAGTTCTTTCTGCACTCTATTAGACTCCTTCAGCACACAGACATTTACAAATACACTCATGCCCACAGGCAACATGATCGGATCAACCCCATGCTCTCAAAAGAAGATAAGGTAAGATGTGTTTAGATCCCAATTTAATTCTGTGCACTGATGCAGAAGTTAACTATTTAGTGTCTGCCAGACATACTTTTCCTGCAAAACAGCAGAGTACAACAGAAGTAATGACCCAGGTAATGTTTAGCAACTCTTTGTTACATTAAACTGGCAATGTAACATTGATTTCAATGACATAGTGGCATCATTCGATTAGAATTCAGGTATTCGCCAAATGTTTTCCCAAAAAGATGACGAAGTCCAATAAAAAGCTACTTGAATAAAAAAAAATTCAAAAATTCTTTAATCCTGCAACACATTTTCTTTAAAATCAATATTAATTATCCAGCAATCACTAAAGTACAAGGCTATAGGAATCTATTTATGTGCAAATTGCTACTAAAACAGCTCACCTTGAACTAGATCTTGACTTTACATCTTCTTTTGCCATTCGTTCACTGCTAGTATCTTCACTGTTGTCCGTTTTTTTCCCACACAATTGTTTTCTCTTCTCCCACTTCTTCTGCTGATTTGAGATGCTTTCTGCTTCTCCTTGTGAGTCACTTTCTGCTCCTACCTGTGAACCTGAGGAATGTGCCAGGCACTTAGAGGAGGTTGGCAGTTTTTGCTCTTCTCTGCCAAAGTCTCTTTCTGCTAACAAAGCAGAAGTTTCAGGACTTAATGTTTCCTGTGCAGGGACTGAGTTGTCCAAATTATCTACATGGTCCATTTCCTTAGACTTTACTAATGTGTATGAAGCATTTACAACACCTCCCGCAGAATGTTTAGTCTTTAAACCTTCAACACTGTCCTCCCTGCTGTCTTCACAGCTGCCACAACACACACAAGAATTAATTAGACAGTTTGTGGCAGCTATACTGAGTTTATGAGATTCATCCTCCTCATTTGCTAATAGATTAGCAGATCCAGGAACACAACTAATAGCTGCCTCTGGAGTTGTTACTGGGGATTCCGAGCTAGAAGGAGATTTAGGATTGAATATTACAGTAGCAGATATTTTCATTCCACCTGTCCTATGAGCTATCACTTCTGCCGTTTCCGCATCATCAGCATACGCATCCCAGCCATTGAGGTATAACTGTGAGTCTGGACCCTCTAGACAGCTGCATGAATTCTGAATTGAAATGCCAGACATCTGCTTGCTATCTTCAATATTGTTATTATTGCTTAAGTCACTTTCAGCATCTTTTAAAAGCAAAGTTTCCTCTGTCTGATGGCCGTTCTCATACAGCAAAGCATCTCTATATTGCAGGTTCTGCTTTGAATCATGGCAAGGGTTATTCACCCAGGCAAAAGTATCACTCACTGAATCCAACCCAGCAAGAGCTTCTCCTGCTCCATCGAGGTCATCCATAAAAAACACTCTATCCTCTTCATCAGTCAAATTGTCAAGATGGTGTCTTGTTGGTGAAGCTTCTGTGCTAGAACTATTTCTTAGGCTAGGTCTGTGAGCTGGAGACTGACAGATACTTGGAGGGGAAAGCAGAGAAGACATTTCATCTCCAACTCTGTGTACCATTCTATTCAGCTGTTCCAGCTCCTGTTCATCATACTGCATAGAACAAGCCAGTTCAGCCTCTGTGTTTTCAGCTTTTGCTGAAAGCTCCTTAGGAGGCAAAGTAGCAGCTATGACTGGTGCAATGACAGAGGGTACTTCAGGGTCTGCTCTGACAGGAAAATCCACATCTTGAGAGATGCAGAGGTTACGTTCCAGTGTATGCAGTTCATCCTCAGTTAATGTCTGAAGTAGATCCCTGAAAACACAAACACACACACATCACTTTGCATTTACAATCATAGGAAGCACTGATGTTACAGGTTTTGAAAAGCTTTTCCTGTTACTACAGAAATCCAGAATTTGAGGGCACAGAGGACTTTCAGCTGTGTAAGTCACAGTGTATTTGGCATTCGTATTCAGAACATGTGTGATTGCTGCTGCCTGAATTTGACATTACTTATGCAAATACGGGTACCAAACTATATACGCCCTTGTAATGAAGCCCAAAATGAATCAAAATACACCCAAATCGGACCTTTCCACCTCCCCATCTACTTACAGTGAGAATGCTATCTACAAATATATTTTATCATTTTAATATTTTAATTCAGAAATTGGACTTTGAATAGCAAACCAATTTGTCATCCTTCATACTAGATTCTGGAAATTACTGTACAAAAGAGTACCACAGAAGTTTCACACCGTTATATTGTCAGATAAAAAGAATTCATTAAAAATAGCAATATTGCTTGTGCAACACTGATGTTCTCAAGCCTGTTCACTGAAACAGGGATTGGAAATTAGCTCTCTCCTGCCTTAAACACAGCATTGTGCTGGTTTCGGCTGGGGAAGAGTTAATTTTCTTCACAGTAGCTAGTATGAGGCTATGCTTTGGATTTGTGTTCAAAACTGTTGATAATAGAGGGCTGGTTTCATTACTGCTGAACAGAAACAAAGTAATGGGGGATTTTAGAAACAGTTGTTTTTTTAACTAAAACAACCCCCAACAAACAACAGAGTAAGCACACAAATTCAACGGTCAAGGGTTTAAGCTTGTCCCTCTGTAAAGATATGAAAAGCATCAGATATTCCTGGGTCAGGCCAGAAAGCCTGACTACTCAGACCTATCCAATACTGGTTTCATACATTCACTGTAAAGAAGGCCTGGAAACACATACTTACTTAGGCTGCCTAGCTTCATTGACCTGAGCAATGAACTTTGTTTCTGCCAATAACAGCACCTCAAAACTTAAGAAACTTGAGAATAAGTAAATAAAGCTTTATTAAAGAAAATAAATCAATGAAATCAGCTGACAGTCCTCCTGTCTTTTTAGGCAAGTAGGATCCATGTTGCCTTGCAAGAGCTGCTATACACAGCCAGTGGACTACATGTGGTAGTCCACCAGCCCTATTATTTCAGCAGAGAAATAATCCTGCTTTAAAATCAAAGGAAATATGCTCATTTGCCCAATTTAAACACCAGAAATTTTGCTGTTAACAAATACAGATTGTGCTGAAAGAGGTTTGGACAATTATCTTTATTTCTCTGCATAAAGAACCTCACCGAACTGTTTCAAGCACAGGTTTCCTTGCAAGGTGACGAATGTTTGATCAACAATCATCTTTTTGATAGACTGTATATTACAGCCTACAGGATTCACTGCCAACATTAGGAACATGGCATGTTTTAAAATGCCTATGTATATATTGAGAATAAAATTAAAGTCAATGACTATACAGAGAGAAATGTTAAATCTCACTACTGAAAGTTTAAACATTAGGCATCATTATTAAACCATAAGGTTTAACTAAGCTGTAGCTACTTCCACAGCTCGTTTCCTTTCTGCTGAAACGTCTGTAACTCATCACTGGGTCCAAGCAAGTGCTGAGCTCGTACTGAAGAAAGCATTTCTCCCTCTCCTTTTATTATTCAGAAGCCACAGGTTAAGACAGCATCTGCAACCCACCCTGACAGCAGTGGTGAGCTTTGTTCCCACAGAGGCTTTATAAAACACTGAATTCAAAACCAGCACACACTGAAGTTTCACCTGCTTTTACTCTTTTTGGCACAGTATCACAGGAAGTTAATCTAGCCTTGAAAATACGAGGAACATTTTTCTTCCAGTGGCTACAGCCACTGGCAGAAAAACAAAGCAAGTTCTTAAGATATACCCTGCTTGTCATGAGCAGCAGCAGAAATTTACTCTGCCTACTGCAAAGCCAATAAACATATTTTACTCTACTGCCAATATCTGGGGTGCAGAAATTACTTCCTTAAAGATCTGAGGCCAGATGTCCATTTAAAGACAAACTTGGCTAAATGGAAGACAGGGCCACAAGCCCCAAGTGCACCGATCCTGCCCATTCCCCAAGCCTCCTCCATTAACTTTGCTCCTATTCTGACCAGAATTTTAAAGTGTTTTTAGAGAACAGCATTGCTGTTATTGCCAGCCTGTGCTTCAGTTCATGCTCTGAACAAAGCATAAACAGCTGATCTTATGGAGCTGCCACCAGAAGAACACTGTGCAGGTACAGAAATGCAACTCGTATCTTCCTGCTTCTGCAGTGCTGAGCTAAGTTCAGCACAAGCTCCACAGATCTGCTCTGACAGATCAACAATCAGAAACCCACAATGATATACAGCAAGTATCACTGGTATTCATTTACTGCAGAAGTTTTACATCAACTCAAAGTTTTAAACACAGTCATCTTGGAAAAACTAACCAGTCTTACCCCAGTCATTGTGTGCACTTTAAAAGCATATGAGTTTCATTAACTCCCCCCAAATTCTCTAACACATTGACACAGGTATCCTACATTTGGTTTCTAGTCAATGATACAGAAAGGTTTCAGTGTCTTTAGAATGCTATGATCCTCTGATTCTGCACTACTTGAACTGCAATCTGCTTGATTCTGCACCACCAAAATCCACAGGGACTCTGCCATGAATTGTAATGGTCCAGAAACAAGACCAGGCAAGCAGAGGGCTCCGAAAAAAGGGCAGAATTGAGGAGTAATGCAGAATCCCAAATTTGCTCACCTCTAAAGACCTGTGTAGCAGTCTCAAATGTATATATAGTACAGGTAATATTTTAATCACAAGAACATTCAGTGCCCCAGGTATCTAAATTAAATATCTATGCATATACCAGATGATATGCTTTGCATACTCACTAGGCAAATTACAGTAATTTAGCAGAAACGGCTTAAGGAGCCATGGTTAAAAGAAACAGAAATAACACTACTATGTAAGTATGCATTGATTCAATGGATAAAATACCAATGCTGATGTTTTCTATCTAAAATAAAAGTCAACGCAAGCACCTGGCTTAGGTAATAACTAAAACATTCAAAATCATCATTTGTTGTTTGACCTTATCAAAACCTAAACAAGACTCCTTATTTTGTTCAGAGAGTCTCCACAATATCTATTGCTTTCAAAGTTGCCAGCCACCAATGGGATACCAAATTTTTTCTCTGGTATTTCTGATAAGATTAAATGGACTCACACAATACATTATTCTGTAGAATTACAGGTCATTTTTAAACTGTATTGTCCTAAATAAATAACCAGCTCTGGCCTTTCTCCATGAGTTAAAATATTTAGGTGGCTAAACACTTACAGAACTTTAAAGAAAAGTTCACTAGGATGTGAACATATTCTGCCATAAGATGATGTTCTATATACTTACATCAGGCACAGAACTGGAATAGAGGATGCAACTATTTTAATAGAAGACTACTCAAATCTATTTTCCTGACTTAACTACTGGTGATGGGGACTGGAGAAACGCTCCTGGAAAAATGCTCCTTTTTTTGCTGTAGAAAAGAAATAGCAAATATCTCACTTCATCCTCCCTTATAAGGTTTCTGTGAACACGCTCACTAAGTAGCAATTGCAGCCTGATGAGCTAAAAAAGATCTGCGATACCAAGAAAACCCAACCTAGACAGCTTAAGTGTATTAAAAGTAATTACCTTACATGAAGTGTACAGCTATTTGTATGTTATTTTCATTCAATGTATTTTTCATTTAAGAATATTACTGAAGTATCTTTGAGCCCAGTTCTCTCAAGTATTTGAGTTCCTTGACATTCCTTCAATTCAGAAACTTCCAGAGAAAATTTCACATTATGTCTTAGCTTAAATTTTTCTCTGATAAATGATCCCAATAACACTTTGCAAACTTTGTCTCCCCGACAAGTGGCATCACATTTCTTAATGCTCTTTACAGAACAAACATGCCTTAAAGTCTATCAGAACTGTCTCCAAAAATTAATCTGAAAGAGTATTCTCATTTTTTACAGTTTATATTGAAATCTGTAGATACTGACCAAACAAGCATTTTACTAATGATGTTTTCAACCCAAGCATTAAGCTCAGAGGAACTGAAAATTAAATGGACTAATCAATAAACTGACTTCATTGATTTTCATTTTCTGTGTTGTGAAAAATAAGGAGTAAGCAGAAAGTACAGACTATGAGAAGTATATTAGCTTTTATACAGTATTTTGGCTTTAGCCAGCTGGTGAAAATTTCTGTCATAGTATTATATTGGGAATAAGGTATTTTAATGTGAACTTCATGGACTTTTTAAGCACCAGTACCATTAAAATTCCTCCCAGAACCCCCCAACTCCTCAAATAATGTAGTTTTTTACTCAGTGCTTTACAAAACCATATGACTCAAAAGACCCCATAAACACAAACATGTTGATTCGTAAATTTTAATTCTGAGATTTCAAAATGAACATCATTAATACTCCTAAAAATAAAACTGTATCACTTCTAGAGAGAAATACTACAAAGTCTTCAAGGGACACAAAAGATTTGGTGTGGTTATTTACACAAGCTAAGTTCAGAAATAGGCTCCTCTCCGAACCATCCCTGACAGAGCTTATATTATCTCCCAGAAGATGCCTCACCTCTAATGGGCGAGAGAAGATTAAACTGGATAAATGTATCCACATGAAAACTATTCTTACATCAAACTGTCATCATGGCATACCAGGAAAGTGATAAACAGGTGAAAATTCAACACAGGAAAGAAAAAAACTCTGCCAAATTATCTCTAGAGATTTCTAGGAACAAAATTTGCAGTTGGCATATAAATGTGAATTCTAAGAAAGAGAACATAAAGATCCTGCAAAGATACAGCTTAATTTCTCCAAAGTAACAGATCAGTCTTCTAAAGACATGAACTAAGAAAGAAATATTTTAATACCCTTTATAGCTGAGCCAAAGCCCACATCTTCAATAGTTATCAAGACTGAAGCAGCAGGAAGAGAGGTGTGTGCATATATATCCTGTAAAACCAGATCCACAATAGGAAGAACTGGTAGTCATTTCTATTAGATTTAAAATGATCTGAGTATTGCATCATAAACATAATGAGAAAAAGTAATAAGCCTACTTAAGCAGAAACAATGATCCTAATTAGAAACAGGATCTCCCAAAAATACTTTAGTATTTCAGGCATCATCCAACCATAATGAAAATCTGAAATGTACTAAAATGATATTCAGAAAAAAAAAAAAAACAACCCAAACCTATCAAAGAGATAAAAAGTTCTGAAAATTCCCATGAAATGAGAAACTACACTTGGTTACTTCGTGAGTATATCAGGCAGATGGGAGGGAAATGCAGTTTATGGTTAACACAGAAAATAAACACTTTTCTATGCATGTAAGAGTTCTTTTTTAGGCATCTGACTTTCACTTCAAAAGAGAAGCATCTGCAACCATCTTTGACTACTTGCCTTATTTTTCTTAGCAAAGTGTGGAAAGGTCTGAAGAGTTCAGACATATCTTCTGGTTTATGGTCCAAATTTAATGGTCCCTCAGAGTAGACAACAAGGCCACTGTAATACAAACACATGCATGAACACACACAAAAATGACAATTTCATTACCCAGAGCAACTACTGAATAAAGAGTCAGAAAAGCAGCTAGCATTAGAACTACACTCAAGTTACGTATTGTTATCTTATTTTTGTCTTGTTCACACATTGTTAGAATTAAATGCTATTTAAAACAATAGTAAAAAGATCCCATCCCCTCTGTCCATCCCCTTAATCATGAGAAAAAAAACAACGGAAGCATAAGGGGATGAACATACATTTATTTCATCACTGAAGCATAATGACCCATAAAAACAATAAAAACCTAAGAAACTGATTAAGTTGGGAAAGGCCGCTGACTTGAGCAACTGCAAATGGCTTTTTCTTTCCAGTCTAAATGAGTTCTAGGTAAGATAGTTTACTTTCTAACTCCTATTTTTCTACCTTTAGAATAAAGGCAACCTGATAGTAACATGTGGTAAAAAATGAAAACATTTGCTAAATCACATAAAACACATTTTGGTAATAGCATGCTTCTAAAACAATTCAACACTGGTAGATACTCCCCTGGAAAAAGGTTAGCTCAGGGTCCTGAAAGCGCCTCTGTCCTTCATTGTAGACATCTCAATAGCTCCTCCTGACCAAATCACTACTGCCCAAACCTCTCTGTGTCGGGGATTAAACAAAATTCACCTTCTTCACCATATCTGCTGCATCATATTGTAATGTGTCTGAGAGTGGATTCCACCCACACCAGGCACCATTGCTTAAAACTGTTTAATCCTCTGCCCACTGCAAAACCACTGTATTTTTATCAAAGGCAAACAGATCACACGCTCTCACTCTAGATTAGTTTACTACCCTCCCCCCCCATGCCATTTTCTCCTTGCTGCCCTTACAGTCAGTGCTCAGCTACTCAAGGTTCTTTTTCTTACACTCAAATCACATGTTGCTTCAGAGCGCTTCCTAGCTACTCTGCATCCAAATTATCCAGAGGAACGGGGACAACTTTGCATTGCATCTGTCTTGCACTTAAAAGCTTCTACTTTCACAGTCCTAGCAAAAGGCTGTCATTCCTTCCAGAAAACACTGTATCTGGATGGTGCGGTTTTTCTATGGAACTTCATATGGCGGTGATTTATTTTCAAATCACTGGATACTTAGGAGCAGTTAAACTTTTTCCTCTTCTCCCTCTCAGCCCTTCTTCGTAATTTGGAATTGACATGGTATATTTCCCAGACAGTACTCTGACTTCCAGTTAGTCATGATGTATTTGTCATCGTGTCTTCCAGCAGCTTCAAACTGAGTTCCCACATTCCTGTTGTCTTTTGATAATCAGATTATTACTGTTATTATTTTTAGAATGACAGTTACAGACAAGGTCCTATTTAACAGGAACAATGGGCCACAGGGATTTCCTGAGAAGAAGCGTATTGCGCTCGGGATTTGAGGTTTCTTATTTCCCTCAATTATACTGCATGCATTAGCTAACTTTAAAACATTCACCATGGTAAAATATTAAAAACACATGGGCTTTACTCCAGTTACTCCAGAGTAACTGCTACCTTATTAAGTCATGAAGGCTCATTAGGAAAACTACATCTGATTTGTTTGATATTGCAAGACCTGCATGAAGCAAACCCAGTGTTTTAATTTAGTTGTCTTGAGTGGTCAACAAACAAATCTACACATAAATTACACATGTCAATACTTAACCTTAAAAAAGCTTTAAGCCTAACTCTGGTCACAGTGCAGTTTGTCACAACAACTCCTTTTGAATGTAGAGTCGTTCAGAAAAATACATAATTCCTGTTGAAAATTTCTGGTTTTCAAGACTCCTATCCTTAGCTCATGCTCTTTTGAGTGACATAAAATGTGCTTTCAAAAAATACTTCTGCCCATATGACATTGCATAGACTGATGTTCTTAAATTCAAATTTCTTCCTAGAGGATGACTGATGATCCAGGTTCCTGCCTTCTATGTTTGAAATTCTACCTCCTTTTTCATCTCTTGATATTCTACATGAAACTGGTGAAGATTTAAAATAAAACATCACAATTTTGGGGTTTTTTTTTAAACAAAAGTACAAACTCAGGTAAAAAAAAATGCCAAAATTTGGAACAAAGTTTTTGAAACCTTCACTAAATCTTGAAATGAGGCAGAGTGGAAAATAGCTAAAAATTACTTACCATACAATGGCTAGTCTTGGAATTGTAAACATTAAAGCTGGTTCATAGTCATCTATCATATCTTGTGTGAGGTATCCAAGCCTTAAGGCTCTAAGCAGAAGAACAAAATTATTTAGTAAGAGATTAAACTTCTGAAGAATACATTTCAACAGGAAAAAATATTTAAAAAACCTGTTACAAGCCAAACAAAATTGACAGCATTTATGTCTTTGTCCTCTAAGGACTTTTCAAACACCTTAGATCCCTTTTAGATGAAACCCAACCTGTTTGGGCTTTTCATTTGGCTTTCCAGGTTTTCCAGATTTCTTCACAATTTCTCAATATTCTCATAAGTTTCATAAATCCTGATATTTCTTCTCCAATTTGTCTGTATCAGTGCATAAAGTAACACCCAGAACAGCACTCTAGTCTCACTGACGGGTCCATGAAAGTGCAAATAACTTCTGGTTATCCCTTCTCAGTACTTGTGTCGTCAATGCTGCTGGTGGTGGACAGCAAAGCAACCACAAAGCAAGCACTGCTTTGTACTAAAGGCAGACGGACTCATCAGTGTTTGGCCCACTCTCACTCCCTGTTCCTTCCTCCAGTCCGCTGTCAGATTATGCAAAGTGGCAAATGGGCTTTGAACAACCTGGTCTAGTGGAAAGTGTCCCTGACCATGGCAGCGGGGTTGGAAATAGATGATTTGTAAGGTCCCTTCCAACCCGAATTGTTCTACGGTTCTATTATTTTTCTTTTACTAGGCAAATACGTGTATATATAGTAGCTCTCTGATGGAAGGCAATTCCTCCAGCTTGCTGCAACCACTGAGCTGTAATCCTGTCTTTTAAAATGCCTGAAACACCTCTGGTCTTTGTGTCACCTACACATTGTGACAGTGTGCTCTGTACTCATTCATTCCTTAATGAAAGTACTGACCACACCAGTTCCAGGGTCCTACTTCAGAGGACATTAAAAACAACACTTACTTCAAGTGTGTTTGGAGCGTGTGGGTGTAAATAAAAATTATCCAGCACTGTCCATTCAAAACAAATTCACATTTTTCTTATCACCCTAAAGTCCCATAAGAACTTACAAACTGCTGGTTGGTTCTTTTTAACATTTTTTACTTCATACATAAAGAGTCAAGCACAAGTCCTCTTAAGATTTTTAAGAGGCTTTACAAGTTCTTTATGATCATCCCTAGAGGTTCAGAGATGATTTGAATCATCTCACCACATATTCTTGCATGAAATATCATTAAGTCTTGATGCCTTAAACAGATTTAGCTTATTTAAATGCTTTAAATTCACACACCTATAACTAGGCACACCAACAATATTGTTCTTACTGGATCAACAGCTTTTGAGTTTGGCTTTTTTTGTCTAAAACCCACAAAAGCATAGGCTTGCGCCTTGCATACATGCTTAATGCTTTTTAACACTATACTTGGATATTTACTAGAAAAGCAAAATACCTGGTGTTTTATGATGCTTGAAGACTACAGTTAAAGTATTTCTACAACAGTTCAGACTGAAGGTAAACACAGAAAAGAGAATCTAGCACATCAGTAAAACACTTACCTCTCTACAGTTTCACAGAAAAGAACAATCACCTCCTGCTGTACATAATATTCTTTTGGAGACTTCACAGGTACCATGGCCGACACATAACTATGAAGAGTATAAAAGAACATACTAGTGTTTTACATGCCTTAACAAACTGGATTATAAACAAAAAGCAAACCTGGGACAAATCATCTTGGAAACCTAACTTTTCCTGTGCCATTTTGTATTTATTTTGACAGCGCTCACTATGAAAACTGCAGTGTAAGAACATTTAAGAAATGAGCTGATTTACCTATTGCAAATTGAGGCAATGGAACTCCGTAGTAATTTTGAAATATAATCACAAAACACATTTAGCATTCAGAACTCCATACTGCGTGGCACAGAGAAGGAGGTCCTAGAAGGATCTTTATTACAACATCTTGAAGATTGTTTACTCTGCATCTCCTTAAGACAAAAAAACCCGCTAAAATGCACATTTTGTCTGGAAAAGTTTAACCTGAAATTATACTAATGAAATGCAATTATGCAGCAGAGACAATTCAGATTTAAAAGTTGGCCGCCTTTCTATGAGGAATTACATACAAAAGCACTAATTCACAAGGTAGAAAACATTGGCAAACGTGGTTTTGTGTTACTGTATTACTTAATCAGTCATTCACAGACTACAGGAAGCACAGGAAAGGAAAAAGTTGTTCACAAAACAATGGCAAAGAAAAATGCTGAACGTAGAGAGTTATTACAGACAGGCTAGAAACTGCACAGGCCCAGTGAAGAGCCAGTTACTGGCTGTCATCGGTGTCTGCATTCAAAGCCACATTTAAACCCCACATTTTTAGCCAATGTTTTTCAATTAAAATGTTTTTCAATGTAACAGTATAGTGATAGTTTTATGAATCAGAAAAAAAATGTTCACATGACTAAAATAATGCAGGAGAATATGAAAAACGAGGAAGGGCAAACAGTAATAGGAGACAAGTCAAGTCTATGAAAAACTCTAAACCACTACCCAATTCTAAGAAACCTGTTCTGCCGAGGGTAAGAAGGGCTGTATTATATTAGATCCATAGAGAATCTTGTTCTGCATCCTGTCTGTAACTATGTCCACACCACAAACATCTAACAGACATGCAGGAAGCTGGCTTGGATTCTGAACCACAATGCAGGACCTGGTCAATGTGACCTCTGATGCAATAAATAGTTAACTTCCTCACCCCCAAAGTAGTTATTTTTATTTGTGCTATAAACCTCCAAGCCATTTTTCAGTCACAATTTTTAAAATCCATGATTTCCTGTGGTTAATTATGGTTTGTGTAAAAGCACTTTCATCAGATTTCAATTTGCCTTCTTCAATTCACCGAGTGCATTTGCTTATACCTCTAAGCACAAGAGAACAAAACCTCACAATCTCTAGACTACGTTATCATATTTTTATTTAATGTCTTTTGTCGCCTTCTCTTCAACAAAGAAAACATTAGGGGAATCGATTTACGGCTTTCTTTTGTGTCCTGGAAAACCTCCCTCAAATGCCATATGCCGGTATACAAATGGCAGATTATAGTTCAGTTGAAGAGAGCAAGTGTTGATTGTTAAAAAGCTATTTAGTTTCCGTTTCATTATCGCTACACTGGAAGGAAAAAATCTAACAATACAAATTCCTGAAGAATTCAAATACAATGATAAAAAAATTATGTACTTTTTCCATACAAGAAAACAGGACAAAACAGCCAACTTCCAAGAAAACTGAACAAGCCCCAAAGCAGTAAAAGTAGCCAAGCCAAAGCTCACAACACATTTACTTTGGATCTTTTACCTTAATTCAAATTCAGCAAAAAGGACATCAAAATGCTTCAGTGAATCTTTCATTTTTTCTGTGTAGAAGTTCAAATCCCTTAAGGCCTGGTCACGAATGATATTTCTAACTTCCTCTAGGCTTCGGGTCAGATCCTTGGCCAATGGCTTCATAGCCATGCTCTCAATTTCACGATTCATAATAATTGAACCAGCAGCCAAACACTATGAAATACGCGGAGAGAAAATATTAATTTTTACAAAGTTACTTTTATGCTTTAAAAAAAAAAATCACAAAATGTGGTATTTCATATCTGAACAAGGGCAGTACTTAACCCCAATTTTCTGCAAATTATCAAAAAAGGGAAAGATTTAAGACTGACATGCCAAGAGTCATAAGCCTTCACACAAAAGGTTAGGGAGCAGCTCAGGCAGGGGGATATGAGAACAGAGAGAGGATCAAGTACAAGAACCACAGAGCTGACAACAGAACTTAAAAAAGCTCTTCTTCCATTAGTTAGACAGTAAGTATTGGTAGGAGATATACTCCATGTACACAAGCATTGCTTGCTTAAGAAGGATGTGAATCCAGCTAAAGTACGATCAATGGACTTTTGACTCGGGCTAGACTGTTACACTATTCTATTCTAAATAGAATATAGATTCTAAAAAAATCTATTCACAAAAAGAATAGAAATTCTGCAATGGTGATGCCTTTTTTCGGAAACACTGGTCACACTGGCCATCAGACCAGGAATCCAGCTAAATGAGTATCCTGCTTCACACAGAAGATGTGAGTCTATTTTCTAGGAAAGACCATAAGGAACTGGTCACAGATTCCCTTGCAGTTTCTGGAAAACAGCTATTTAAGACACTCCTTGCCCCAAGAGTAATATACTGACTCCCTCTGACCAGCTCACAAAGACATCCATTAAAAGTACATTTTTATTGTAACTCATGAATAAAACCTTTTAAAAATCACGCTATTAAACCCAACCTACTTAATAATCTCCACTGCTGGCTTTATTCCTTTATGACACATTGGAAGACAACAAGTATTGATAGAAATCATATTTATTGTATTAATGGAAATATTTTATTAACTGAAAATATATATAAAGGTTTTTCTAGTCTCAAAGTTCTCATATTTCTTCCCTAATTTTTTGAACTCCATCTACAGCTCTGTGTCCCCTCCCCTTTCCCCTGGACAGGAGGCATTTCTCAGCTCTGTGTGGGGGACCTGCAATCCCAGCCCTTTCTCAGCAGCCTGATGCCACAAAAAATTGCTCATTAACACCAAGTAACGCAAATAAGAGACTTACTTCTGCTCCAAACCAAAGCTGTCCTGCAAGGTTGTCATGGCGTATTTCCTCTGGAAACTTAACACAAAAGTCTCGGTTGGCCCGTTCGTGTGGAATGCACTCATCCATGATTTGATTTATGATGTTCAAAACATTATCCTAAAGCAAAATATAGGATAGCATATGTACTGTTCCCACAGAAATCCTACAATTACAGTATTTTTTCTTTTAATAGAATTTTAGTGCAAAAGACAGAAAATGCTGTATTTAACTCTTATGGTCATCACATACACAGAGAAAACAGAATACTCATAGAAAGAAGAGTGGTAAACTTGACTTTTCCTAGAGACTATTTCTCAGATTCACGGCACTTTGACTGCTTTGGTGAGACTTCAGATGAGGAGGTATAATTTAAAGAGCTCATTACCTCCAGCCATCTGTAAATTATCAGTAAATAAACTAGAAGTACAAGTAAATTGGACTCCTCTCATTTCCTCTCACCAACCCCAATGAGACTCACTTTATTCTTCCAAAAAGATCTCCTGAGAAAGTACCCTGGAGACTTCAGAAACTGAGTTATATTGGGAGTATTGGGGTTGAATAGAATTAATTTAGACTCATCCTGGGAGCCTAAAGCAGGTAGCTTCTACACTTGAGTCCCGAGGGGGCAGGGACTGGTACTACCTGCCATCTCACCCCTGGCCATCCAGGAGGATTAAGGGGCACCACAAAAGCTACAGAGAATTAATAACTGCTCTGATCTACGTCTGCACCAGAGTAAAGATCAAAGACCTATAACCAGTTTCTTGATCTGCAGAAAATAATCTGTATTCATTTATTTGAAAAGATAATTTTCACATACCCCTGCTGGGAACTGCATGGAATTTGATTAACATAATAAAGGTAGGTTCAGAGCATGAAAAAGGCTGAGTGCTTTCATTAAAGATGTTTAGTCTGTCTCGTGCTTCCTCCGCTATTTACGGAATTCATGTTTTATTTAAAATATCTTTGAAACAAATAAAAACAAACCTTTCTGTGCAGAGCTGTTTAACAGCCAGAACTGCTTTAAGCCTACACTTTACTGCTTTATTTTCCCCTACACTTAAAAAAATAATAGAAGACAGGTATTTTCAAGAAACCTGCCCCTTTAGCGTGTTCCACTGAGAAAGAACAGTGCCACACTTCTGGCACCAAGAAAGTTTCATGTTTTCTGTAACTTCAGTGCAAACTGCTGTAAATCCTGTTGCCACAAGATAACATTAACATTAATGCTGGAATCGCACTTGTCTTTACCCAAAACAAATTAACCTTGGACAATATTTGTATAAATAAAGTATAAAGTACTTTATGTGTTAACAGTTAAAACATTTTTACATAAATGTATTTTTTGCAAGTCTGTCATGAGGTAACACATTTCATTTCAATGAAGTCGTTAAAAACAAACAAGAAACCCCAAACAACATCCCATACATTTAAAGCACTCTGGCACACAATGTTCAACCACCTTCTCTAGAAAGAAATCTGGAAACCAAATGCTCTGTATTTCCTCCATGGCATTCCACGCACAGACCATGGCCAGCAGGTATGAGAGGAGACAGGACAAGAAAGCTAGGTTCACCCACAGAAAACAGAGACAATTTTAGAGATGCACCTCTCTCTCTCCTGGGTATAACACACTGCCAGGATCAGTGGGGCACTTGGATCCCTAGGAATCCACAGAGATGTCCGTTATAGAAAATGAGGGAAAAAACAACCTCACAATATTCTCTAGTGTAACTGCAAGGTGATCTTCAGTTCAAATCCTGGAAGAAGGCAGAGCAAAGATGCCCCTGTTTTGGCAGTGCCATTCTAGACCAGCGGCTGAAGAACATGGCAGCCAGCCACCACCTCTCCTCTCCAGCATAAAAAGGCAATAGTCAGGGAATCGTGCAAATTAGTATGATATTTTAGAGTTAGAAAAAGCAGGCTAATGGCAACTTTCCTATTTTCCTTCCTTCCATTGCTTAATTCCTGGTATTGAGCATATTTCTCTCATCATTATTTAGCTAGGGCTAGCTGGGGAGCAAAAGTATTTTGGAGTAGGTCCCATAAGATGATTAACTCCTGAATCACTTCTCACCCAAAGTTACAGAGCAAAGAGTAAAAGTGAGGATTAAAGCATTTAAATTGTAGAAGTGCACGAGTCACTCAATGTATTTTAAAGCTGTTATTAGTGGTCTATTTTGAGACAGGTGCTTTGCCTGTAGCTCCCACTTTATCACCAGAGCAATACAGGCTGGTACATCAGGTTGAAAAAGCCAGATTCCTGTTTTCAGGGAATTAATAGACGTTTGCAAAGATCTCTTAGTATTGGATAGAAACAGTGCTAACAAGTCATCCCACCAGTGAAATTTTACAAAAGCTGCAGGAAATACAAAGAAATATTAAAGCAGGGAACTCTGAGAAGAATTATACTTGAATCGGATTATATCAGATTCTAAATAATCCGATTCCATTTTATTTTAGGACATCTCCCAAATTATTTTACTTGCCACCAAACTCGAATATGGAAAAAAGCAATTTTCACTCTCTTGACTTTTTTTTGAACCCCACAGAATAGGATGAGATCCATATTGAAAAGCTTTCCTCTTTTTTATTTTTATGCACTATTTTCAAACACAAACTTATTCTACAGGAGCTACAAGAGGGATCAAATTCCCCTTTTACAATCACCCACATACCCAAAGTTCCTCATATATTGAAGAGTATTTTATGCAAATCAAGTAAAGCAACAGGATTCCAATTTTATGCAAATCAAGAAAGGAAATGCTCTGTATTTTTATTCTGTTTTTCTAACCATTATACCTTGTAAAAAAGTACTAAAATTCTGTCTAAATAATCTCAGGACATAATTATAAGAATCATGAAATTTTGTACCTCAATGCACTTAAATATTGCAACTGAAGGCAACAGGATATAATAAAGACAACTTGTCTTTTTACAAAGCAAATATAATACTATTTATTCAGTATAACATTTGTTTACCACCTAAATGACATTTAATATTCTTCCTCATTTCATCAATATTCCTATTATCTATAGATGTTTGTTTCAGAGCACTCAATAGCTACCAGCACATCTCCATGGCTGCCGAACTTCGAGTCAGTTTAAGAACAGTTATTTTTAAATTGTGCAGTCCTTAACCAGTATTTAAGTAAAACCAACAATTAACTTAAAACAATTGTCCAGTACTTAATTTAAACCATAGGAAATTAGAAGTTTAATATATATTTCCCAATGAAGATAAGTCACAATAGGTCAATCTCTGGACTAGTAGCAGCTATTTGTAAGGAGTTATCTGGCTTCGCACAGGCAGCTGGTCGTTCTGTCAAAAAGCTAATTAAAAAGATGAGTGTCTTTTCCTGCATACTCTAGTGGTGATACGGGAAGATTGAAGGAAGAATAGTTCTCACAACTTTGCCATTTAGTGTATAAATGCTGAAAGATTTCTACAGGGTGAATTCTTTGCTGCTTCAAGTTGTGCAGATCTTCTGATTTTCTACAAAGTTTATTTTATCCTACTACAGGAAAAACAACAACAAAAAAAATAATTCTCCCTCACTTTCCTTCCCTCTTCCATTCCTCTTCCTCGAGCCAGCCTGATCAGAGCAACCTAAACCGGAAATCTGGAATACTTGCTCCCATACTGATTTCAAATCTCAGCTGCTTTGAAACTGGAAGGATGCCAGACAATTTGGACAGACTATCCAATACACTGTAAGCAAATTAGTCTTTTCTTTAAAGGAGCTTCAAGAAGCATTCAATTTAGTTAATTACAGTATTCTGCTTCGTAAGCTGAGAAGGATTCGGTTTGGATACACGGTAGCATTGAGGTTTTGCTCTAATTTAAGCAACTGAAATCAATTAGTTGGAATTGAAGTACTAAATCTTTCACTTGATCAATTTTTCTACATAAAAGCCTTTTTTTTAGACATTAATGCATCCTTTGGTGGTTTTATCTGTTATCTTTTGGTTTATTTGCATAACGGAATGAGCACAGTTTTGTCTCAGCTGTTCTGTTTAGCCCTTCCAGCAGCACAACAGCCAGCCACTGCAGAGATTCTGCTTTGGGATTTACTCCAATTTCCTTGTTTCCTGGAAAACAGAGCTCAGGGTTTCACATAATGGAGAGCACTTACATTTTATCTTGGTAGGAAAGCTAATAGTGGTAGCAAGGCAATGAATGTAGTTAGCCACAGTAGAGGACAAAAAGTTGGTTTATTTTTGGTCGAGCAGTAATTGGCCATATACTCAATAATCAGAGCATAAAGCTAATAGCAACTGCTGCATTAGCTATTGCAATAGGTACAAAAAGAAAAGCAAGTAACTTCATTTTACTTATGCCCCTAAAACACGTGTTTAGACAAAAAAAGGCAGAAAATATCTACCCTTTTGTCCATGTCCTTGATAAAATCTATGCTGCTTTTTCACACTATTAAATACAACGTGACCTTCCTCAGGTCTTTTGCAAGATTACTTCAGAGGAAAGTAACTTCTCGTGTTGTTCAGTACCTCTTTAATATCCCTTTCTTGAATTACCAGTAAAATCTGGCCCAAGATAACACAATATGATAATATCACCGTGAGCTTAACTGATAGTATTTTAGCCTCTCCATTCAAACTTATCCTTCACATTTTTAATATCTTTCTAAGGCTTGACGTTAAGTTGCAAACCTCCTTCAACACCACACTTATGACAGAAACAACAGACGAACACAAATCAAGACCAAAGATAAAGCAAGATTTTGTTGCAATTAAAGCAATTAGCTAATATTCAGTTTTTTTATAAGTTACTTTCATGAACAGAAGAAACCAACAATAAGGTAACATATTCTTTCATTACTTTCATGTACGTAACAGGATTTCAAAGGACATCCAGAAGTCCTGGGTTCAGAAGCCAGTAGGGTCCCTACAGATGCCCCTTAAAGATCCAAAGTACCTCTTAAGACAGCAACAAGTTCCAATGCTCTCCCTCCAGCTCACCTTGTACAGAACCCAAAGGCTGTGCTTTCAGTTCCTTTTTTGCTTGAACAACTATTTTACTATTTCCCACTGCCAACACAGATTCACAAAATGGTTTAGGGGGGGAAAGACTTTAAGACCATCAAGTCCAATCATTAACCTAACACTGCCAAGTCCCTCACTAAACCATGTCCCTAAGTATGACATCTATATGCCCTTTAAAATAGCTCCAAGGGGTTTGGAACTACATGATCTTAAGGTCCTTTCCAATCCTAACTACTCTACGATTCTATGGCGACTCAACTACCTCCCTGGGCAGCCTGTTCCACACTTGATGACACTTTTAGCGAAGAAATTTTTCCTGATATCCAACCCAAGTCTCCCCTGGTGCAGCTTGAGGCCGTTTCTTCTCATCCTAGGTATTGCCACTAGTGCAAAGAGACCAACAACCACCTCACTACAGCCTCCTTTCAGGTAGCTGCAGACAGTAATACTGTCTTTTCTGACCCTCCTTTTCTCCAGGCTAAACAACCCGAGTTCCTTCAGCTGCTCCTCATAACATTTGTGTTCTAGACCCTTCACTGGCTTCACTGGACACACTCCATCACCTCAGTGTCTTTCTAGTAGTTGGAAGATCAAAACTGAACACCGTGTTCGAGGTGCAGCCTTACCAGATCCCTCTGCAGCCTGTTCCTACCCTCCAGCAGATCAACACTCCCACCCAGCTTGGTGTTGACTGCCAGCTTATTGAGGGCACACTTCTAAATGCTCCCTAATTCTAGTCCTTTCACTTCCTGAAAGAACTTAGGCTTTTATGTATGAACTTTTGGCAGTAGCTCCTAGTTTAACCTCACCAACTCCAGAGCAGTACCAAATTTCATCATGAATTAAACACAACATGCATCTCTAGCAATTCAAATGATGTATCACCCAATCCCATCAACAATAATGCAGTTTGTATTGAACTTCAAGTTCAAAGCTTCTTGTCCTGAACTGTCTTGCTAGTGTACCCTCATCAGGGTACTAAGCACTCCAAACAGCACAGGTTTATTAATGGAAATTTTGATCTAACCTCCTGTATATATTCAAAATTTATTATGCATACACTGAATAATCACATCTCCCCAAGTGGAGCAATTGCTACATCTTAAGTGGTGAGCGCTGGCACACCAATTTTCAAACAGAAGAGGTTATAAATATTTGAGCACAGCTTCCATTAAAAATGCTTTTTTAACAATGATGTACTATTTATTGGCTAAAACATTTTTCCGTAAGGCAGTATGCACTGTTTTGATAAATTACCTTTAAATTTAATATATATTTGTTCTGAGCATCTCTGTCTCTTGCACAAAGACCTAATCATAGAATTGATTTCCCTCTTTTCTTACTAACCAAACATAGTTATAAACAGACCTTCTGTAAATGGGGATTCCTTTTTTATTTGCTGAAAGCTAAGACCAACTTGAAAGACTACATTAAATACAGCATCATTAGAAGGCATCATCCTCTCTCTGCAGAAAAGAACATTTTCTGATCTCAAAAATCTACATGTTCCTGATGCTAAAAAATAATAAAAAAAAAAACCAAACTATTTTACTCCTCTGTGCCAAAAAGCCGATAACTAATATTAGATATGACTGTGTAATGAAATTAAGTATACCTAAACTTGTACTGCCTGTTCTCAGTACAGAGCTTTACAGCCAAATGTCCCTTTATCAGTAAGGGATATAACTTAAGAGCTTCGTTCACAGTGAATCAAAACATGACTGGATAAATATCCTGGATATAAGACATGTTCTTACAGCAGTGTATATGTACTGAGGCCTTTTCTCTAAAGATCCCCAAGATTTCCCAAGCACAAAAGAATTTCAGCCTGGCACAGAGCTGGCACCACCCTCACTGTACTGCTCCAAAGCTGCTCCACAGCTGAGGCCACGAGCAGAATGGAGGCAATGTAATCTCGACTTCCTGCCACCTTCGCTTTGCCTTCCCATACTGCTGAGTGAAAGCATCCTGCATCCTCAACACGTGCAGTGCTGAGCTGGTGTGGAGCCAGCTTTCCTCCCTATGGCTCTCTGCTGCAAATTAATTCCCTGACCTGCAGCACACAGCATTTTCAATCCACTCTGCCCACAGCCTTAGATAACAGGCGGTTTCTCAGAATGACCTATTTGATCCATATGAGCAAGCAGAAACACATGAAAAAGCTTGTTAACATGGGAAACTACAATTTAAGACTACAGCAGTCTTTTCAAAGAAAAAGGTATCTTACATTATTACCAAAGAAAAAAGTATCTTCCAATATTAACCTCTTCCTATGTAAGATCAAATATGAATCCAAAACACAGAAAGAAAATAAAATTCTTGTCGGTTGTAGTGTTGGTCCAGCTTATGGTCAAGCATTTTATATTTTCTAGCCATCATACTAATCATACTATAATGAAAAACAATAGAAGTGCCAAAAGTTTCCCAGCAACGATCAAAAGTTGCTAAACAGAAGAAGATTTAAAGAAATGTTATTAATTACTATTCTTATTTTAATTAGAAATGTTTATTGCTGCATATTTGTTTCAACCTAGCTGTATCATTCCACTGATCACTGAACACCTGTGGGGGGAAAAGTCATAAGATGGCCATTTTCAGCCCGAGTCCAACAGAAGAAAAATCAACTCTTCTAATACTTAAATGCTATTTAGTGTATTCAGCACAATTACACTCGAGTTCTTTTTCCTTCATTCGCAGTGGAGTACAGTAAAAGCACATGAAAGGGTTCACAAGCCTGTCTGTTCTCAGAAGACACATTACAAGCTTTCACTAGGTCGCACAACCCAATACCAAACAGATACCCGACACCGACTGCTTGAAGATGTCAGGCAGCACAGAAGACATCTGTTGGAGCAGTGCAGCTCAAACAAGTAATCATTACTAGGAGTAATGAGATGACAAATGTTGTAATCAATTATAAAACAGATGAACTGGAAACTCTATAGGCAAAACCTTACAAGCTTTATTATCACAGATAAACAGTACAACGGAAACGTGCACTGCCGGGAATCGAAGGTTAATCTTGACATCATCCCTTAAACAATGCTTTTCTTTCACTTCCTTTTCTAAACTGGCACTGTCCCTACTTAAATTACATTGGAAGAGATTATGTAAAAGAGAGCAATTTTCTTTGAACAAACCTTGGCTCACTCTCCCATCAGTCAACTGCCCAATCTTTCTGGCATGAATTTCTTGCTTTCCTACATCTGCATCAAGTCTCTTAAATACAGACCTTGTGACAATTCCTCTAGAGCCACTAGCTCTGTTATATTTTAGCACAGGCCTCACAAACAGGTACAACACAGAAAATGAGCATGATTCCCTCCTTACCACAGAGCAGTGAGCATTGCCCAGGTGTTCCTATACAACTGGATAGGCTGGACAGAATCTGCTTTTGGTTCCTATTTCTTCCCTCTACTATTCAAAAATACCTTTGTCACCTACAGTTTCTAAACTCTGGCAACAAAGATTTCTTTCACTCAACTTCTTTACTTGATCTCAATAATTACCCTGCTGTCTCCTTCACTGACTTCCACTAACATAACTAATACAGTGTCTCAAGGGTTGCAAATTAAACAGGCTAGAAAGACTTGACCATTACTTTAGCTAAAAGTACTCCTGGCTCAATCCACACCATTAAACCTTTATATCAATTAACAAGATAACATCAGGCATACATTCTTGCCAACTTCTAACCAATCACTAGGTTTCAGAATCCAGCAGGGAGTTTTTAACAGCTTTAGTCTAACTTGTCTCCTTTAATGAGATCTATTTCTGATTAATTCTATAAGAAAACATTCTTCGATGGACAGATGCAATCAAACATGAAAACCACGCACCTCTGAACTGCCTCATTGTTCACAGTGATTATGGTACATACTCCCAGTTTGCTCTTGTCAAGAATGTTAATGAACACAATATTTCTTAGATAACTCACTGCCAATCCACTATGGCACCAGCATTGTCCTATGAGTTATTTAACAGCTCTTCACAAATACCTTCTTCATCGAGGGATGCTCATTAATGCCGACTTTCTTTTTAAGAATTGCTTCTCTTCAGCATGGATACAATTCAGATAAAGCACAGAATAAAAGGACATTTCATCCCCCCTCCCCCAAGAGATTCCTTATTCTCATACCCCTTAAATTTATCTGATCACAGGAGACACCTTCAGATAAGCTGCACCTTCTTTTTCACCAGAAATAGAAAACCACTTTTCATCAGAGGCAGGCACCAAGCAGCATAAGGCCATTCTGCACTGTAAGCGTTAGGCAGCAAGGGCAACTTTCGAAGTCAGCACCTTATCTCAAATACTTTGCAGCTTTTGTTCTCACCTCCAGGCAGACACAGGCTGCCTCACTGAACTCTCAACTTATTTGCATAGAAGCACTGACTGCTTTCAGTGCACTGATCCACAGTAACCCAGGCAATTTCTCTGTGAAAGTTCACAGAATGACTCTGCAAATACAAGCACCATCAGACAGCTCAAGATGTGGTTTTCTAGAGTTCTAACACTAACCACAACTTATTTAAACTGGCTGTGGATAAGATCTATACACCCACTGCTCTCTTTCCCCCTCTGCAGACACTCCAACTTCATGTCAGCACTTTCATGCCAGGGTGCATCCCCACACATAGTGAATCAATATGATCATTTGGTTGATCAAAGCCTCCTCTACAACCAGGCTTCCAGGTGACCCCACCCGCTCCATGGCTGTTCACTCACTGCTGGAACACAAGCCAGGTTCCTGGAGCGCATGGACTGGTGCTGGAAGGAAGGACAGACAAGACTACCTACTTCTGAGGACAGCAGTTTCACATCAGTTTAAGCTGTGTTTTGATGGGGTACCAGGCTGAAGTGTGGGGATAGGAAAAAGAATCGAGTAAATTTGGAATAGAAAACCTTTCAACTGACACTGCCAATGGACCATGGAATTACACCTAAGGAACTAACACAGAAATACTTGTTTGTGAAGATTTTTTAAATAAAAATCAAAGTTTATTTACCTTGTTTGCCCATACTCAACCAAGCAATAAGGTAAGGGATTTACCGAAACTAAAATGTTTATAACATTTCTACTGAGTGCCCAAGGGCTGGCTTGAATCAAAGACTGGGCGATCCACATGCAAAGCTGCTGCAGTTATCACAGGACTCTAACCGAAACCACTGAAATTTATATAAAAATATTTTGTCCTGAAATCGCTCTATCCATTTCTGTTGATACAGTTATAAAACCTAGTAACGTTAGTCTATAGCACTGGTAGATTTAAAAGCCTTTACCTTCTAAGAAAGAACACACTTCAGATGAAAAAACAATGGAAAATCTGATTTCACCGAGTACAGAGTTAATTGAGAGAGTTATGCTGCAGTTCTGCAGCTGCAGATAACAGACAAAGGCCAATGTGGTATTATACCACTAACAGAGTTATAGAATCATAGAATAGTTAGGACTGGAAAGGACCTTAAGATCATCTAATTCCAACCTCCTGCAGGGGGGGACACAACACACTAAACCATGTCACCCAAGACTCCATCCAAACTGGCCTTAAACACTGCCAGGGATGGAGCACTCACTAGTTCGGTGGGCCCACAACAGTTCAATTCAAAACTGCAGAGCCCAGATCTTTAAATACCTCTATTCTAACACAGAATGTTCAGGCCTAGGATAATTTCCACTATCTGTATTTTTTAAATGAGTTGATAGAGGATCTCCTAAAAATTTACATAAAGATAATGCTGCCTTCTTTGTTAAGAGGGCCCTTAAAGTTTCCTTTTCTCAATTATAAAATATGATGTACTTTCAGACTTATCTGCATTGCAGAATAAGCCAAACAACCACAAATGTGTTAATTAGATCTACTGAGAGAACTCTTCACATTCCAGCTTCAGGGTTAAATTATTTTCCAGTCACATTTGCAAAACCCCTATGGAGGGCAAGAGTACAAATAATAAACAGGGCTGACACTGAGGCCAGAAGTTTGTAGCAATGTGTGAAAATGGATAATATTTTCTAATCCCAGTTACCACACAAGTCAAAAGTAGATATCGCTCTGCAAGCCCACTGGAATTCATCCTTATCTGTTTATGATGCCACATCGGACCTAGCCAGAGAAACAAAACAAAAAAAAATACAACAAAAAATAAGACCTTCTTACAATATGGGAACAATTCTAAAAGCAAAAATTACAACAGATTGTCATTGAAACTGTTTCTCTCCGTGCCTCAGTTGCACAAATCAATTCAACAAGCTTTCCAGCCTAAAGACCACTTACATTTCTATTTCTATTATTTCTACTAACTACTGATCCATTTTGAGTAAGTGGAACAGCAGCAAATTTAGCAGTAGTACAGATACCCTGGGGTAACTAAGAAATCAAAGAATACAAGTATCTGTTGCTTGTTATTTGCTCAAGTAATCTTCTTGCACAGAAACCTTGAGAACCAAAAATGTATTCTCAGGGTAAACCCAAGAAATTATATTGTGTACATCATATGGTAGTATCAAGAACACTACATTTTTCAATTAAATTTGAGGCTTTCTTCTGAACTGTGGAACAAGCAGTATCAGCATATAAGTTAGTTTTAATTGCTTTATAGTGGGAAGAACTGTGTACTTGGGGGTAATACTGCTGCTGTTCACTTCAACACTATTTTACACAGCATTGAAGGAATAGTACTATGCTTTAGAAACTGGAAATCCAGCAGGAGAGAGCAGATAGCATAAGGAAAAAGGTAAGCATGCTTAACCAACATAACACACTTCCTGCATAACTCATTTCACACAAGTCTTTATTTTCTGAAGCCTTCATACATGTGCTAAGTAATGGGAAGTTTTTGCATGCTCAGATAGGTCAAAAGCCTGTAGTAGCAAAGCTTACCATCCGATGCCTCCTCTCCAACATCAAAGACTTTCCTTTACCGCAAGCTGTTCTCATACCATTTCTCAAACCATTTCCAACTTTTTAAAGCAATATTAACTTCCTAATAGAGGTAATTCTTTCAAAAATCATTGGGTTTTTATATGACTGTCTTAAAGTCTGCATTTGTGACAGAAGACAGTCACAGTATTGTTACACCACAAATGGAACTTGGAGTTATGACTGAACGATTTAAACTTCTCCTCTCTGTCTAATCATAAAGTTACGATGACTGAACAAGCTACCTGCATGGGTAAGTTTATTTTCTTTCCAACACCTTGAACTCCAACCGCTCAGTTTAGCATTAAATTATATCCTAACAGTAACAGAGCAGTCTAAAATTCACCTATTCCCTCAAACTCCCAAGTATTTTGTAATCCCTCATTCCAATATGTAGAAGTCCTGGTTGAACTCAGTGCAGAATATATGTAGATGTAGCTATGTATCTACATGAACATCTAAATGCTTCATTTTATTTAAGGAAAACTTATCACAACCTGACACAAGAGAAAACAAGGTTGCACGACATTCCACAAAACACTTGTCATAATAATCCATTATTCATATTTTAAATATATACACAACAGTTATTATATTATTACAATGCTGTTATATCTCTTGAAAATAGATGAAATAGTTAATAATTCATGAATTATTTCATATAGAAAGAGCTAGCCTTTATTTTAACATTAAGGTCACAAGGAAAATTAAATTCCTCTCCTAAGAACTGTCTTAAAAAAAAAAATTATTTGCTACCTTGTCTGTCTTATCGTACTTCCCCAGCATTAAAGAAAAATGAAATGAAAAAGCTTCCAACAGAAAAAAACAGACTTAATCCCCAAGTACAGAAATATCACCAAATAAATAATTTGCAAGTATTGTTAAATTTGCTAATGTGGTGCTACCACGTGTATGTGGAGGAAAAGGCAATTTTTAGCAAATTTAAGTCATGAGACTACATAAACAATGCAGAGGCTGCTATTAGAATTTATCCTTCTTTGCAACAGTGAAAAGAAAATGTTAAAATGTAGCAAATTACAATACAAGAGAGCTGACATCAATCCTCTGACAGCCATGGTGAAGAACTATAAAGCCCCTAATAGTCAGGCATCGATTCCTATGGAACTGGATCTGGTAGAGGCTCATACTATACCAATGCTGAGAAAAGCCAGTTTTAAAATGACCTGGCTCCATTGTCCTCATTTAGCCTTTGAATGCTCTGGGAATTACACCACTGTGTCCCAGGTCTACTATGTCAATATTCAATCAAGATACCAACCTGTCAATTTTTTCTTAGTATAGTAAGTATGATCTA
Source organism: Pezoporus wallicus (assembly GCF_028554395.1). Taxonomy (NCBI): domain Eukaryota; kingdom Metazoa; phylum Chordata; class Aves; order Psittaciformes; family Psittacidae; genus Pezoporus; species Pezoporus wallicus. Next base: position 135,102 of record NW_026642052.1, read on the forward strand.
GGGCAGATAATCTTGCTCTAAGAAATGAAACCTCATCTTTTAAAATAGAATGTTACAGCAGTTCATAAACTCAGAAATTTAGAGCCTTTACAGCCGGGTTCTCTTTCAAAAGAAGAAAATACTGTACCTTTTTTTTTTAATTTGAATAAAACTTTTAACAATTAGACCAAAACCAAACAGCTAAAAAACCCCACTGTTTTTAATGAAGTATACATAAAATATTAATCTTGCTCTCCTGTTATTCCCTCATGTCCTAAATGGATGACTATCATCTTCCACCCAGGACAGTACTCTCTCATAGGAGTTTGCACACAATTAAATGCAGTCACTGGAACCAGATGATCTTGAAGGTCTCTTCCAACCCAAACCATTCTGTGATTCTATGATTTTAGCGTTCCACTCTGTGACAAAGGACATTTCCCAGGGGGCTCCCAGTAGCATTCTACCTTTTACTCATTGTTTCCCACAGCTCATTTTCACCCTATTTCCACACTCTACCATGAACTATTTCTGTCTGCAGGCTTGAACCACTCTTAACGCATATTCCTTTATAAGGGCAAAACTTTGGTTTTTTTTGACACTTGACTCTCAACTCATTTCATAGTGATGTTTTCAGTTGTTAAATTGAAGAAAAACTATGGAGATAAGTCTGGCTGAAACACAGCATTTTTGATAACATTCTCCACGTATTTTATATTGCTACAGAAATTGAGACAGACAAGTGATAACAACACAACACTGAAATATGCTTTAGCTTTCTCTAAGGGCTCCAATTCCTCAGCAACATTAAGTAACACTGTGATAGATAAGGAGGTTCAGATTCATAGGTGTCGGCTTCTCACCTACTATACGGAGGAGTGACCTATGCATGAAGCAACCCACTAAAAGCTACATTTGAAGCTTAATATTACAGCAAACAAACTGCTGACAGCTGACTTGAAAATGCAGGACTGCCAATTGCAGCAATTCAAGAGGTGCTTTCTGAGCAGGCAAATAGCAAGGAAAGAGTGAAGAGCCAGTATAATATACCATCAGTAACCACAGTGTCAATCACTGCTATCAGTGAGACAGAAACAGTCATGTTTCACAAATATCACAGATTCTCCATTTTACTGTGCTGTAGTACAGCGCCAGAGTAATACAGTCAGGCAAATCCATGGTTTACTTCAGGTCAGTCCCCTAACGGGGGAAAATTCCTTCCTAGTGCACATTTGCAGCTCAAATTACCCATTGCTAAGACAACAATCTGCAACTCAAGGAACAGTTTTGATAAAACCATGCTGGGAATTGACTTAGATGCTATTCTAAGACCTTGCTACTACACACAGAGAAGTAATTCTCAGTGTACTGAAACAGCAAGTACTACAATCCTGGTGCCACTTCCACAATGTCAAGTACTTATGCACAGGTTTGATATTCACCTGTCAAGTCCTAACCAAAACTTTGCTTTAGAGACAAACGTTTTTTTTTTCTCTTTCCTCTTAAAACCAATGAAGTTCTGTAATATGTAACAATAAACCTAGTTCCATTTAAGTAGCTTAAATAATGTTTTTAACCATTTTGTCAATTCAAGTATCTTGTAGACATTAATCTATGTGAAAATAGCAATTCATTTAAAGAAATATCACTAATTCATAGGTGATTAATTAAAAGGTGTACACAAACTACCATTACTTCAATACCCTGTGATGTTGGAAGCAACTTAGAAAATGACACCTCATTAACCACTAATATAAAAATACTTCAAACCAAAACTGAGCTGAACCAGCACTGCATATTTCTCAAGATTCCCTGATGCAAACATGCTTACGAAAAAATGTCCTTTCCCTCTACTACCATCAACCAATTTCAACAAACTGAAGTATGACATCCTACCTATCCTTTTTTTCATTTAAGATAAACTTACATAGCTTTTCACCTGCACACTTAAGTTACTGTTAATTTTAACTGAAACCAGTAGAGGAAGAAGTGTTTTATTCTGTGGTCTAGTATTAAATAGACAAATGCAAAATACTTTATTAGTAGTATGCTATGTTCTACCACTGGCATGCAAACACCAAGTCAAAAAAAGAGATGTCATTTTTATACTAGGCTATCATAACTGGGAAGAAGTGTTATATCACATTAACATGAAAATGAAAAAGCAAAGCATGTCATTACCTTGATTCTTACTCATAAATATATACTACACAGCATCATAATATACAGTTAACTCACAGGATTTGAAATCCAAATTGCAAGATCTCCGGAAGTTTTGAAAGGTTAATTTACTGTAAAAAGCTCAATTTTTATCATTGAGTAGTATTAAGGCAGAACAGCATAAGACAACATTCTGACTAGCAGTTCTTTACTAAAGAACTGTTAACAGTCTTCAAAACTGAAGTCCTCTGCGTATCACAGAATCACTTGTGTCGGAATGGACCTTAAAGATCATCTAGTTCTAACCCGCTGCCCCAGTGCACCATACCTTCAACTTGCCTTGAGTAATACTGCTGTATGTATGTATGTCTACTATAAAGCAGAATACTTTATTTAGGCACAGTCCTTTTGTTTTGTCTCAATCTGTTCATACACTACAGTAAACATGGAGCTCTAACAATAGTACCAAAAGTTGAAAGAATAGATAGAGACATAAAACTCAGCTCTTCAGATATGCTAAAGAGCCAATAGAATATAACCTCTCTCTAAAGAGAATCACAGTTTGTAAGAGTTGTTGGTCTCTCAGAAAAAAAAAAAAAATTACACCAATTTAAAGACATTAGTTAATAAAACTTTCAAATAAATGTTCTCTACTTCATAAAATTTTCCACAAAACAAAATGTCAAAACATCTGTCAATCAAACAAACTATCAGTAAATCTGAAATTAAGCAATTCAGGAACAATGAATTTCAAAATCAGACAAAAAGGCAGAAGGGACAGGGATTCCAGAAATCTTTGCCCATAGAAAACACTAAAATTTGATAGAAAGACTATGCCTATAAACTTCATGGAGGTAAAAACTGGCAATAATCTGGGAACTTTAGTAATACATAGAATCATACCACAGTATACCAGGTAGGAAGGGACCTCCAAGAACCATCTGGTCCATCTTTTCTAGCAAAAGCATGGTCTATACAACACGGCCCAGAACCTGAATCTTAGGTGTCCAACGCTGGAAAATCTACCACTTCCCTGGGGAGTTTATTCCAATGGCTGACTGTTCTCATTGTGAAAAGTTTCCTCTTGTGTTCAGTCAGAATCTCCCCAAGAGTAACTCGTGCCCATCACCCCTCATCTTTTCCATGTGACTCCTTGTAAAAGGCAAGTCTCCATCTTCTTTGTAGCCACACTTTAAATACTGCAACACAGCAGTAAGGCCTACCCTGAACCTTCTTTCCTGAAGGCTGAACCGACCCATTTCCCCCAGCCTTTCTTCACACAGCAGGCTTCCAGTGTTTTGATCATCTTTGTGGCCCTCCTTTGGACTCTCCCCAGCATGTCCACATCTTTTTTGTATAGTGGGGATCAAAACAGAATACAAAACAAGGACAAAAAAAAGAAAAAAGAAATCATGCAAAGACTAAGAGCCTGGTGAACTATGTCATGTGCTCACAAGTTTCTTTTTAAATGCATTGCCAGAAAAAAAAAAAATCAGAAAGAGCACATTTCTAACTAAAAAAAAGGTCTCAGAATTGTGTGACCGGGGTTGCAGGTGTCGCTAAAGTACTGCCCAAGTCAGCTGTTATTCCTAGCTTCAGAAGCATGACCTTCCATTAGAACCAGTTTAACCCTAGGACTAGCTGTTAGTTCTCAACCTACCTCAAACCTCACCGTACTTTGGTCTAAAACTGATTTTTCTGCCTTACTATGCAATATTAGTCAACACCTACATTCTGAATCCTTACTAAAATACTGCTGCTCCTCGTTTGGCATTTACATGACAAGTTCTTGAAAGGAAAAGCTAAAACCCATTGCTTTTACACAAAGTACTACAAAATAATTAAGTCCTAATTAGCAAAAAGCCATTTTTGACATGACATTTGACGATGATCTGACCTATTCTGCAGAAAATTAGGCATCTCAAAAATAGCTACATGAGAAAAATAAACCCATCTCCATCTTTTCTTTCAGTTCCAGCAGCAGATTGTTTTAGTAACAGCAATCTGCTTCACAAATGAAAAGAAGAAATTACTAGGCATCAGAAGATATTAAGTCACGGGGTGGTGAGTCACTATATAACAAGCCAAACAAACTGACCAAGGAGCTACTGAAGCCTGCATTTCTTGCATTCCTACAGGTGAAACATTCAGAGAAGCTATGTTTTAAAGAAAACAGCTCCTCAACTCTGCATATACTAAAAAAATAAACCAGAAAGGCTGTGCACCGGCAGAAATAAATTGCCATCCCTAAGGATAAGACAGCAAAGAAGGAGATTGTATCATGGTATTGTTCATCCACCACTATTGTTAAAAAAGCCTTTTCTAAGAAAACAGTTTGGAAAATATTTGCCTAGAAAATTTGTGGATGTGGAATGTCCATTACTGGAGGTTTATAAGAATAAGTCAGATAAGTCACTCTTCATAAATATTCGGGTAAAGCTGATCCATCACACTGAAGACTAAAGCCAATGACCTTTCAAGACGATTCTCACCTTTATTCCGCACCTCCCCCCCCCAAATCACTGAATATTGACTGATACTAAACTTGCAGTTTCTAGTGGTGAACCCTTAAACTCCATGTTTTTTTCTAGGGACAGTCTACAGAGATACTATAAGTAGGCAGAAGTATTAAAATTGTTTTTGACAAAAATGCATTGACTGTGAACTCTCTGCAAGTGCTCTTCAAAAAAACTGCACTTCTTAGTTTTCTTGCAAGCAAGCAATACCTGACTTTTTTTTTTCTTTCCAGACTCAGCTAACTTACTGTGAATACTTGCTATAGCGATGAAGGAACTGGCCTTCCAACTCATCTTAACTTGATTAGTGATGAAATTCTTCCCCGTAATGAAGTTGGGTACATTTGATTAATAGTAAGAAATTCTCGAAAGAGGCAAATCAAAATATATCCTTTACAGTTAACTGCCATTGTTTTACTTGGTGGAAATGTGAAAATGATTTCAATGAGAAAATGAACATGAGCCGGCAGTGTGTGTTCACAGCCCAGAAAGCCAACCCTATCCTGGGCTGCATCAAAAGGAGCATGACCATGAGACCTCACCTGGAGTATTGTGTGCAGTTCTGGTGTCCCCAACATAAAAAGGACATGGAACTGTTGGAACAAGTCCAGAGGAGGCCACGAGGATGATCAGGGGACTGGAGCACCTCCCATATGAAGACAGGCTGAGGAAGCTGGGGCTGTTCAGCCTGGAGAAGAGAAGGCTGCGTGGAGACCTCATAGCAGCCTTCCAGTATCTGAAGGGGGCCTATAGGGATGCTGGGGAGGGACTCTTCATTAGGGACTGTAGTGATAGCACAAGGGGTAATGGGTTAAAACTTAAACAGGGGAAGTTTAGATTGGATATAAGGAGGAAATTCTTTACTGTTAGGGTGGTGAGGCACTGGAATAGGTTGCCCAGGGAAGCTGTGAATGCTCCATCCCTGGCAGTGTTCAAGACCAGGTTGAACAGAGCCTTGGGTGACATGGTTTAGTGTGAGGTGTCCTTGACCATGGCAGGGGGTTGGAACTGTATGACCTCTCCTTTCCAACCCTAACTATTCCATCATTCTATGTAAGTGAATCTTTATTACTATGGTCTTTCCACTTCTAATTCTCCTGAGCTGAAAGCAAGAGTTTCGTTTTCACACAGAAATCCTCCTACCAGCTGAGCATATGGTGTATTCTGGACTTGAACCTACTTTGGTTTAAAGTGTTTTTCTTGGGTGTGCTGGAGAGGAAGTATCAAAGCATCTGTGCAAGTACCAAGCGTACCACAAAAATTTCTACCTCCAAAAATTTGGATTTTATTATTGAAAAACTTGGTGTCAAACAGCATACACTGTGAAGGGAAAGTTGTATTTTCCTCAAGGCTTTTGCAATTTCTGAATTGTTTTACTTATTAAATTATCCTGGTTTAATCCAGCAGGAAACCAAACACCACACAGCCATTCACTCACTCCCCTGTCCCTCAAATGGATGGGAGGGGGTAAAATTTGTGGGTTGACATAAAGACAGTTTAGTAAGAAAGAAGCTGAAGAGTCCTTGATCACTGCTTAGCAACAACTAAAAGAGTGTGTTATCAACATTATTCTTCCCCTAAATCCAAAATATAGCACTATACCTGCTACTGGGAAGAAAAGTATCTCTATCCCAGAGAAGACTAAGACATTAATGAAACTGCAAAACCATCCAAATTAGAGAGCTAGACTTGGCTGCATTGGTCTTTGCTCTAATTCTTCTCCCTTCAAGTCTCACTCAAAACATAGCCATGGTTTCAGCAAAGACTCTCAGCCATCTTTCTGGTTTAGGTGAACCGTACTACACAACAGGAACTTAAAGACAGATTCCTACTTTTCAAATAATCTACAGACAAAAGCCCTCTTTTGCTTGGTTCCTCAGTACTCCACTCATTTTCAAGACTATTCACAAGAAGCAGATAATACTCTTTTCCATAAGATCAGCACAGCTACCAGCTGTCTTCACATTGTTCATTTATTGAGGAAAAGCCATCAGATTCATGAAGTATGAAAGCTGAGCAGCTACAAAAGAAATGCCTACTTCATGCTGCCTGAAGTTTTGAAACAAGCAATTTGATGTTTGTTCTTATTTAAGGGAATGCATTAACACTCTTAAGTGAGATGTAGTAGATTTAATTTATGGATAGTGTTTTCAAAAACACATACTTTAAAATTAGGAAGGGCATATATCTACCAAAGATTCATTTTAAAGGGACTTGACAATAAAAACTAATACAATAAATGATTATGTAAGACATTTCATGTATGCAAAAATGTCAATGAAGTCAGAAAGGTGGCATTTTGATTACCTGACAAGAGCGAAACTGGTTGACTAGCAGCGTACATCTCTGTGGGTCTTTCCGTCCATCCAAACTGTCCAGCTCAGCTGCTACTTGATTTAATTCCTCATCAGCATAGTAGAACTGAGCAAGGAGCTGTGGGTCTGTTCTCTGTATTGAAGACAAAGAAATACACAATATTACATTATTTTTGCAAATAAAAGCACACTTCTTAGAATCACAGAATGGTTTGGGTTGGAAGGGATGTTATTGCTCATCCAGTTCCAAACCCAATGCCGCAGGCAGGGATACCTTCCAGTAAACCAGGTTGCTCCAAGCCTCATCCAACCTGGCCTCGAACACTGCCAGGGATGGGGCAGCCACAGCTTCTCTGGGCACCCTGTGCCAGCTAACTTTTTAATTGCTATTTTTTTTTTTACATATAAGTCAGAAAATTAGTGTGGCATCGTGGAAAAGAATTTCTTTATGCAGACTCTCACATAACAAAGTCAGGCATTACTCAGCTACCACATCTCCAAAACCATCCCGGCGTTCTCACTACTTCTGGCATAATTATCTGGTGGAACAAACAACTGAATCATGTTTTGTTTATTAAACAAAAGTATACTTCAGCTCTAGGCAAAACAAGAACAAAATGGCTTTCCAAGTTAAAAAACAACAAATGCAAACACCCAAATCTATTAAGCACTGTGGTAACCCCTACAATATGATGCACAGTTCTACCTGGACCACAAGAATCAACTCACAGAAAGGGAAGGTACTGAATCTACATTGCCAGGGATGAATAGATGTAAAGACTTCACAAAGCATATAACAGGATTACATAAGGGATTACAGAGAAAACTGTAATGCCTTCCAAAAACAAGTCTTCCAAATGGAAAGAACAGAATTATTACAATGGATTTGGAGCTACACTAAAGCAAAACAGAATAATAATAAGAGTAAAATAATAAAGAAAGCTGTCAATACTTTTGATGATGCATATCAATAATAGTTTACCCCATAAGATTTTTTTGTTATTAAATATTAATAAATGGAAGTTTTGAAGTCTATGAAAGCTTTCATCAAAATACAGGAAAAATAACCGATCAGTGTGCATGGAAGGAGGAAATATGAATTCTGACTGTTAAAGAGTGGAGGTACAAGTGGGAGGAGGGAGGGAGCAGATTTTGTAGGAGTCAGCAACCTGGTGAAAGATTCATGGGCTCAGATAAGCACAACATTATTCTTAAGTAGTAGTCAGTAAAACATACATGATATTTGTAGGAGATGTGTATAAAGTAAAACCAGTTTGTTTTAATCACAGTGTAAGAAACATTAACACTATACTAACTGTAGACTGGGAATTAGAACTGTCACTAGAAGACAACAAACCCACACTGATACTACAGAAAAGAGCTGCAAAGTATCTGAAATGTTTTTGTTCTTCAGTGCTTTAAGAATTAACAAAATACTTTTAGAAGGACGAGGTTATGTCTATAACCAGTAAAAATAAAGACCAAGTTGCATGGAAGCAAGTTAAGAGGCTTGGAAAAAAGAAAAATCCATTAACATAGGAAAAACCTTCCAGGTAAAGAAAGCTGTTAGATACAAAGAAACCATAGCTTTTGTAAACTAAAGAAGAAGTAGGAAATACCTAGAGATTATTATGATGCAACACATTTTAAATTACAACTAATGAAGATGTACAAGATAAGTACATCAGAGCAAAACATGTACCAACAGAAAAAAGTGTACTGCAGTGGAGAAATTAGTCAACAGCAAAACAGAAGATAACATCGCTTTAAAAAAACATCATCAAATGCAACACACAGCCAAAGACAGAAAACACTGAGTGTATAAGGAAGTATACATTGTGAACCTTAACATTTTCTATCTGAAACCCAAAATATTTCCACTACTGTAAAAGGATAAAAAAAACATTGCTTTTAAGGGATGGGGACACGGATACAGTGGGATCAGAAATGCTGCCATTAGCAAACTATGGGGCTTAAAGCACTAATAGAGGTGGCTAAAGGTATATTGGACAGCTGAATGTCACTCCTCACACACGCCCCATTCTGCAGCACCAGGCCAGAAGACACGAGCTGTCTGCGATCACACACAAAGATTAGTAGCAAACCTCTGCCAACAGCAACATGGGTTCAGAAGTGGTGAGAGCACAATAAATGCCAACAGGAATACTTAGGGGAAAAAAAAAAAAAACAAAACCAAACATTTATTTTTGCCTAAAAAAATTTTCAACAGAAGGCATCACAACATACTGTTAAACTCCCTATTTTAGTCTCCACGAGATACGTATCCTGCAGAAGAATCCTTCATAGTACAACAACATTAAAACCTGCACTAAACACTGTTTAGTCCCTGAAAAGGAACAAGAATATTAACACCTTTTGAGAACAGTATACATCCTCCACACTTGACAGAATCAAGGAGTTAACTACTGCAAATATTTTATTGCCGTAAGATTTAAGGAAAAAGATTCAGTCTTAGTAGTGATGCTAAATACGCCCTCAGTGTTATGTACTGAGGTTCTCAGTCAGCGATTTAATGAAACAACAATCCTCCCTGAGAACAGAGGCACTGACACCCGCTCATACATGCCCTGTTTGGGCAGGAACATAGTGAATTTAAGGCTACCTTTAACATTGCTGTGAGCCGTCACACTGCCCAGCAACTTCCCACATCATACTATTTCACACCACCCAAATTCTGAGGGAAGTCAGAAATAAAACATGTTTTCAGGCAGTTGAAATGTAGTAACGAAAGCGTTAGGGATTTCTTTTCTTCTTTAAACAGGCACTCGTTACAAAATAGAGAGCCTTTCTAACCATAAGCTTCCATCTCTTAATGCTTTTAATGTCATTTATTAAGCAAGCTCAGTAGCCTAAATACAAGCTGTCAAAAATTTAGTGTCTTGAATAATGTCTTCACTATAGCCTCGATAGTTCCAAGGGAGAAGGATAAAGCTTGTAATAGCTGACCAGGGAAACAAACAAAATTCAAATTGAATGATAATAAGAGGGACTTGAACTTTCAGCATTTCCCCTGCCCAGTTATTTTTATTACTTCTGATTTTTACATTTTCCTTCAGCATTTGCTCACATTCATTAAAACTTTCAAGACAAAGTTGTTAACCAAAAATGCAAGAGGTTATGTGTGGAATCATGGCAAAGCATGACTGCTGATTTATAAGCAGCTAAATTGCACTGCAGAAGCAAAACAAGGCAGCTGATTAAGGCTGGTCTCAAGCAAAACAAAAGTAACGCTGAGATACTTAGCTCCCATGTGGCTTATCTTTTAAATAGGAGGAAAAAAAGTTTTAGTGGAGTTCTCTACTGTATTATGCTTGGTGTGTATTAGTAGCATGATCTCTTGATTAACTGCATCGGTTGTATGTGGTCCCTGGCAAGCTGAAGCTGCATAAAACTCTAAATCTCTTAGCAGGGGACCATTTAAAGCAAATCACCACAACTTTCTAAATTCAATTTGTTATCAGATGAAAAGATGCTGTTCTCGCATCTTGTAAAAAAGCTGCTCTATGAAAACCAGAAGCTGTCACTAAAAAGTGTCAACTAACTGGGAAAAGAAGAAATTATAGCACAGACTTCTCAATGCAGGAGAGAAGTAAATAGCTAGACTGAAACTGAGGCTACCATGAGAAGCCAGGGTGCGCCAGATCAACCTCAAACCATACAGTAACTGGAGTTTAAGAATCACCATGAAAATCCCATTTCCAGAAAGAAGGGTGCTCCTTGGAAAGGATTTCCTCCTTTTGAAACAAAACTGCCATCATCTTTTCCATGAATTTTAACAGCAGCTTTCAAGTATCAGTACTGCTTTTCAAGTAACACAAACTATGCATCATCTTGTAAGGATAACTGAGAGCAGCCCATCATTTGAACACTAAAGGGAATGTTTCCCCCAGGTTTCCATGAGGGAAATATTTCAAAGAGAAGTACAGATATTGTTCAGGCTTTTTCTTCTACAGGAACAGAGCCCCTACCACCACAAAAAGAGAGAAAAAGACGTCGTCATCTCAAAGAAGCTAAAGAACAGACGGAAGCAAGGGAACCATGCAGATGAGCAAGATTCCAGCTACTGATACAACTGTCTTCTGATGCCTGTCAGTCACCCTCTGGAAAAATCATATTCATCATTTTTTAATTGCTGATGTACAGGCTTCAGAACAACAGTGAAACCCCAACCCTGCTTAAAATAAAATCCATGAACCTGAGATGGAAGGCTCCAGATCTTCCTTGTTCCCTGGCACGTTTCCAGCACTAAGCATTTATGTCTCTCCCACATGCTCAGAAAGCCTGTCTCGATCCCTATGGAAAGAAACTATACGGAAAAGCATTAATTATGTGCATTTTGCTGATGGTAAAGCCAGATTGCTTTTTGCCAATGGAACAAACCTACATCCATGGGGGTATCTTTTCATGTAGTACTTTGGTAATGGTGAAAGGTACATTTTAAATACATGTATTTTATTACACACTGCAGCAACTGCGTTCACAATCGCAGGACCATGTTGGGTGATTGTCCATGTTCAATACTTAACTGAAGGAGACATCATGCGACACTAACCTTCCTTAGCCAGGAAGGTTAACAACCAGCAACTGCCTGCTCAGCAATTTCTGTTCTGCTACAACTCTAACAGCTGAAGTGAAAAGTTGTAGAGAAAGGCCACGGCACTCACATCAGTGGAACTGTCTTTCATTTATGAAGCTTCCTTTATTCGCCCTTTGGGAAGGGAAAGGGTGGTATAAAAATCTCTATTACTGAGGGCCCAGTTGTTCTTAGTCTAAATCTGTTAGATTTTTGGGGAAAGGAGAGCACTGTCACATACTCAGATAAAGAGGGTCAACCACAAACTTTCTATTCCCTGAAATAAATGCTTGCCAGTAGACAGTGGCAAAAACAAACAGTTACTGCATAGCACAGAAATCAGAAAAGGGACTTCACATGTGAAAGCACACTCTGAGATGAGAATTCGGAAAGGCTATAGGTTAGGAACTTGACCCTACTCTGCAGAGTACAGAAACGCTGCCTAATGTTTTGTGAAACAATTCATTGTATGAACTGATGTGTTCTGTGCACAAGGCAGAATTAGATCCTGAGCATTTTAAATATGAGGCAACATAGCATTCTTAAACCTTACAATTGATATGCATGTAACTAGTTTTAAGCTAGTTAAACTTCAGTACGATTTACATTGCATTACCAGAAGGAAAAAGTGTTTTGTTTAAAAGTAATAGAATTTAGGCATGAAGTCCCAAGTTTATCCATTGCCAGTGGGAAAAACAACAGACAAACTGATAGACATCCAGCTGAAAACTAACTATACTAGTCACATTTACACTAATAGGTTTAACTGCCAGATGACAAGCTCAAACATTTAAGGCATTTCTTCAGAAAAGGATACCAGCAAGTTGTTCCATCAGTTCATTTTTCACCTCACATATAAACAAATGTACTCATACCCTTTCTTTGGACAGGGCCTTCGGATTTTTCACTGATTTCCAAATGCTAATAAGTAACAGTAAGAAACAATCGCTCTAACAGGCAGGTGATCCAAAATTTCTGATAGCTAAATTCTTATGTCAATATTTAGTAGCAAAACCATTTCTTCATATTAACTGAAAGAGGAACTCTGCTACTTCAAGTATGCCATTGTCTTGGGGGCTTTTTGATTTGGTTTGGTTTTTTTTTCCCCCTTTTAATCCACAGACTACCTGAAGTGCTGTCCATTCAGTTAAAAAGAAAAAAAAATCCCTCAACATTCATACTTTGTAGAATGTAATGAAGTCTTCACTGTGTTGCACATGCAAAAAAGGAGGACTCCGATGAATATGACAACTGGAAATTGGTCATGAGAATACACAAAAAACAAGCACTGGGAGAAAAGCTACAGCCCGGTTAAGGCTTTGCCAGCTGCTCTGTGTTTATCTACAGAGTATATCATTGCACAAGCAAGACAGACAGGCCAACAGCTTGCTAGCACAATAAAACCCTAGAAGGACCTTAAGGAAAAAAGTAGTGAGATCATGATTTATTGGGCAATAAAACTCAGGTGGAGGAATTTCTGCAATACTTGTACACTCTCCCCAAACACATTTCAGTTCTTCATTTTCCCTACAGAATAGTATAACACCACCCTTCCAAAAAGTAAAATCTGAGAGTGGTTAACACTAAACTGAGTAGCAAATATTTGAGACTGCCACACAGGCAGTTTTCACTTATGATGGATTAAGCCACTGTACAGAGTTTCTATTTTTGAGTGCTCATAATACTAATGATACTAATATATTTTCTAATATATAATACTAATTTATTATAATGATATAATACTAATGTTAATACTATAATACCAATGATATATACTAATACTATAATACCAAGTATATAATATAATACTAATGTTTTATAATATATAATACTAATAAATTTGGGTGACACGGTTTAGTGTGAGGTGTCCTTGCCCATGGCAGGGGGGTTGGAACTGGATGATCTTAAGGTCCTTTCCAACCGAAACCATTCAATGATTCTATGATTCCATTTTAATCTAGAAGAGCATAAACTCAAATTCACATTTTCTGGGGGTTGTACATAAGCATGTGCTGAACACATTACTTAAGGTTTTGGACACATACCCTGCTGAGTGCCCTGCACCTGAACCACAGCTTTGATTTCTAGGAAAGATGATAGACCTCAGGAATAGGAAGGGGTTTTGCTACAGGGAAGCCAGCATGCTAAGCAGGTGTGTGAAGTGACAGAGCAGCCACTTATTCCATGTGAAGAGTGGTTACCTTGCAATGCTACCTCCACACCCAGCCTATGGCAGGCTATTTTTGATTAGCAAGAAATTAATCTTCCCCAAATTCAGTCTGTTTTGCCCATGAAGGTAACTGGTGAGTGATCCTCCTGTCTTTATCTTGACCCATAAGTTTTCTCATCCTATTTGTCTTCACTGGCCTGTTGAGAAGGGGAGCGAGAGCAGCCAGCCAAGGTCAACCCACTCAAATGAACTTGTAAAACACTTTGCAAAAGCCCCCTCCTGCAGCTGTTATCTCAGAGTTTGACCTAAAGATAATCACATTTCATTCTCACCTGCTGCAAGAACATCAAGTTTAAAGAACAAACATTTACACAGAAACTTATTAGAATACATATTGACATGGAAAATCACTCTCAAAATGCTTTCCTGTAATTTATTTTACTTTGGATTTGTCTAGATTTTTGTATCTGAACTCAAGCATTACATAAAATATTTTTAGTGATTTGTTACATATCAAAAGGAAAACAGTCAATTTAGCTCCCTGAGCTTGTTGATCCACTACATTCAGCTCCAGATCTACAGCCCCCCACACACAGAGGAATGGTGTGGCATTTGGAAGAGGCACCCACTATTTTTCCTCCAATAAGGCAACCCCCCATGTTGCTACACTGCATGTCTTCATAACTTGTTAATTAGATGTCTTTTTAACCCTCTATAATTATGTTATAACATGCCTTATGGATGTATCTAAATATTTATCACAATATGACTAAATATTTATAACAATGTATCTAAATATTTATAGCAATTCTTAAACATTGAGGCAAACGATGACCTCTTCTTGGACATGTCCTCAATGTTAATGTCTTTCTACTTACTAGCTTGCTATACCCTTTCTTCCGTTCTGAATCAGGCTTCTATAAAAACCTAAACCCACAAACCCAACAAACGAACACAACAGGCAAAAACTCCCTCAAGACTCCCCCTTTTTGCAGCTGAGGGATTGCTTTGCAGCAGTCTTTTGCCTCTTTTCAGCTTCACCTTGTTTTACCCCAACAGGATTTTTCGTAGTTCCAGTATTATGCCCCTGCTTCGCACACCTGTTAGAACGCAAGTTCTGCTTCGCTCATCAGTACCAACCTGTTTTGAACTAACATATACAGCATTTTGCTTCTGGATCAGGAAATAAATGTTTTAGTTGATCAGAGCATACACAAAACTCTAGCAGAGGGAAACCTGACTCAATAACTAGTCCAAACTTGCTAACTGTAAGAGTTACTCCCTAGTTTTTCTCAGGTAATGACAGGCATAGCACATTCCTCAGGCTTCTTCATACTGAAAGAGCATCTTTATTTTTCTGTGCCTCAGCAAACTTGCTTATGATGAGTCTGAGGTGTTCTGTGTTGTAATAAAAGCACAGTCATCTGTGCAAAGTCGCTCATACATAATCTCATTTGCCTTGTAGGAGGCTTTCAATAAGCTTGGGTTGAACACCTTCCCAGATGTTCAGGATTTAACTACCCTGGCATCATCTCACTAGCACAATCAATCACTGCAACAAAAAGATTTCATCAGAACTTTGCTCCGAAATTCATCTGTTCAAGCCCAGGGATGAAAGAAACAGGCCTCAGCACAGAAACTTTTCCCAGCTTTTGCCTTCTGACAGTAACTTCAAATGAACATCTGTGTAAGTAAATCTTTTGATCTTCTTTCCACTATTCCAGCTAAGTCATCTAAACCAATTGTTTTCCGAGTGCCATCATCAGGCAAAGTGGGTTTCCTGTTCTGTTTTCCAGGTAACAGCAAGCTTAAATTCATGTTTGGCCTGTGGAGATCCATCCTTGTCTGATAATGAATACACTCAAGACAGTTCTCCAGTCAGAGCATTTAACATCATCCCTCTTCCAGAAAGTCTGCACCTCATTTTAGGCAGAGACCTACCTAAAATTTTAGGAACTTTTAGGAACTTTATTACTTTTAAAGACTTTATCCTGAGATAAGTATCCTTTCTCCAAGCATGCCTGAAAGTGAGTAGTAGCTTTGAAAATTACCAGAAGATGCAAAGAAGAGAGAGGAGAAAAGACCAGACAAACCAACAGCAGGACCACAGGGGACTTGAAACCATGCTGAAAACGTTGGAAACAGTCCAATAACAATAAAAAAATACATTCAAATACACAAAAAGCACATATTTGCTGGAAGATGGTAAACTACCCGGGTAACAGTGCACAGGAGAAGGCCCCCCTGTGTCCCTGCTCCCACTCCTACTGAACTCAATCTTTTTGCTCAATTAGGCATTCCAGGGTCTTTTCAGACAACACTCAAGGTCTGTCCTTGGTCTCCTGGTCACGCACAGAGAAAATCTCTCCTGGGAAACAAATGGGTTTGTAGAGCTATTCCTATTTTCTGCGCTAGCTCAGCATACAGGTTTAGTTTGACCATTTCTCCTCATCAGCATTCACATTGGATAAGCTGCACCAGTCTTCAGCTATCCCCCACCTCCACTGCCCACACCAGTTCCTTTTAAATCAAGACACAGAATGCACAAAAATGAAGCAGAATTTAAATATAAACATGACTGCTTTTCTGTTATATGCTTAAGATGGAGAGTTCTACATTCCTTAATTGAGAGGGAAAAATGGAACAAAATGAAAACACACCCACCATTATCCACTAGTCACTGCATATTAGTCATTCACAGGAGGATTTAGAAATCAGGTACTGTCTCTTCTGGCAAGATCAAGTTTGTCAGACCTGTTTGCTGCCTGGTTAGGGAAATTTGAAAAAACCTATAGGTACTACCTATTTAATGAAGAGGCCTTTCCTTCCCCACATTCCCAAAAAGAGCTTTCAGAAAATCTATAATATATGCAGCCTATTGCCTATTACTCTTTATTGATCCACAATATCACTTTCATATTGTAGCTATACATGCTTGGCTTCTCCCCAAATGCATCCTGCAAACTTCTGATTGTCAATTATTTTCTCTAGTATGCTAAATGATAAGAGGCAAATTAATTGCAGAACTGTTGTTAAAAGAGAAGAACTGCATTACCAGTAATGCTTACTGTAATATTTACAATGCTTTGGCAGGAATATGATTCAAAAGTTTTCCTTTGTTACATTTAATAATGGCACCAAACCCCAGCCCTACATTAGAGACACCAAAAAAGGGGAGAAATTGGATCTTTGAAAAATGAAGGACGCTGAAGTAATGCAAAATATATTAAGTTGTAAATGTACAATTCATTTCAATTTCATTGTAGACACATACTGCAGGCCTTCATCAGCAGATAGCTGTAACTATCTTCCACCACTGCTGAACTTCATGCTCTATCAGAAGTGCTCTACACCACAGCCAGACTCCAGAAATGAATACTAACTGGGGACCACACCAAAAACAGAGGTACACCCATGAATTGCCTCACATGTAATGGAGCAAAGAATTTCAGTGTTTCCAAAGCCTCAAGGAAGAACACTTTGGAGTAGCTGTAACTCACATTTCAATGGTATAATAGATTAAGAAGGTCAATTTGTTTTATGATGAATACTGCATTTGACGGAAGGTCAAAAATACATGCAGTCTTGGATCAGTTATTCATTGCTGAGGAGCAGTGAATATTTTCCTCTGAAGAAAATAATTCATAGCCATCCACTGCAGCACTCCAGCTGTGCAAGCCATCTCTCCATGCTTCTGGGATAAGTATGTCATGGCTTTCCTGCTGCACAATGGCTTCCAGCTCCTTCCAGCTCAGGCTTTAGTGTAGATGCACCTTATGATGGGCTACTGAGTGGTGATTCCACCACCTTTTTGGGGGGGAGAGGAAGGGGAAATGCCCTAATTCTTCCGTGACCATTCTCAAATGCCTCTGTGGTTTCTAACACATCAACAACCCTCGTGTCTTTGCTGCAGCAGGGATCTCCATTCCCTGCCTCCACTGAGATGGCAGACTGAAGGACCTTGCTAGCACGCTGTCCCTCAAACGCTGTTGTGCTGCCCCGGGCTTCTCTCCAGTGAGCCTGTTTTTACCACTTCAGACCTAGTTTAAAGCTCTTTCTGTGAGCCCTGCCAACTCCTGTGCAAGGATCCTTTTCCCCATTTGAGGCATGCGTACCCTGTCTGTACCAGCAAGCCTGGTGTTGTGTAAACCAACCCATGATCAAAAACCCCAAATTCAAAGGTTCAAAGATGAGAGCTGCAGGGAGACCCCTCTAGATCTGCCACGAGCATGGCAATACAATTTCTTTCTGAAGGAAAGGCATCTGAACTAAGAATCTGGTTTTTTACCCTTACTTGTTCCCTCAGAGACAAGCTGCCTTGCATCCGAATTTAGCTCCAGAGCTTCTAGCCTTTTCAGTTTTGCTCCAGCCAGCAGTGGTTACAGCTACAGCAGCCCTGAGCCACAGCTCTGCTTTAATCCTTAAAACCTACTATGTATGACATGGGCAAGACTGTGGGCTGCAAATGCCTGCAGAACTCCAGGGCCTACCAGTGATCTAAAAGAATCTCAAGGCATTATTAAACATAAACCCTCCACTTTTATATGACCAAGTGATTGCAAACACACTCAAAGCAATTAATCAACAAGTCTTACAGTAAAAGGCCTCAGGTTATTCCTCCAAGAAGCCAGCTTACTCAGTGAGGCAACAGTTTCCTCATGAACTGAGCATTTTACAACTTGAAAAGCTACATTGCTTTCCCCTGTTAAAATATATATGTGAAATAGAGCAGATTTAAAACTGAAAATATACACATCAATATAATGGAACTCAGATTTTTTTTATACCTATTTGTTTTCCTTGTTATAATTTTTATATTATTTGTAATTATCAATTATATACAAAGAAAATCATTACGAATTAGGTAAAAACCAGAATATATACAACTAAAAGCTCCATTCAGGAAGACACATAAACTTCAGTGGATGATGTTATCACATCCCCAAATTGCACTGGGAACACAAACACCATTCAAAATCATGACTAACATCTATAATTATAGTATGTGTTGAGAGATATTTTTTATTCATTTACTTTTTTTGTTTATTTATTTGTGAGAAAAAGGAAGTCCAGAATTTATCGACTGGAGATGACAGGCAGAAGAATATAGCCTGGAACGGATTAAATTTGGGGATATGCATTTATTTTGGAGGGGCATCAAAGATTATTTATATTCAGCAAAACACAATTATGTTTTTGAAATGGACTGAAAACACTGCAATGTAAATCAAGCTGGCATTACACTTCTCTCCAAGCAGCTACTGCAATTGCTCATGTTACTACACACAACAGTCTAAGGACAAGTCAGGTCCCAAACCAACCTACCATAAAGGAAAGGGTACTAATTACAGGGGAGGGGATGCACGTGTAATTACAATAAGGTGTTAAAAGTCCCAACTGATTACAACATGACACCGCATTTGGGGGATATGAATCTATATATTTATTCCACATATAGCAAAATAATCAGTCAAAGTTAGGGCAAAAATTAATTTCCAGGAGGTATGTGAACACAGATCGCTTCAGAAAGGCCAGTTTGAGAAAGGCAGTTTCTGCATTTAAATTACTCAAGATCCAGATGTGAAATATAGTAGTTTTTGTTTAATATGTCACTGATTGCATAAGTACTGTGATGAGGAAGGCAATAAAAATCTGAATAGAGGATACAAAAGAAAAAAAAGCACAAACAAAAGCACCCAGGCTAAGACAGAAGCTAAACCCAGTACTAGTGTTGAGAACAGGACAAATATAGGAAAGATAAATTAAACTGAAAAGATGGATTTAAGCCCAACGCAAACCTCATGTCTGAAAAGCATCCTCAAGTTCCGGGGTGGACCCAGCCCCTCTCCCCACTGGTAACTTGTGAGCACTAAATCCCAAAGCTAACTTCTAAAGCTGTGAGGAATGCAGGCCTCTTAAGATAAATCCAAGAGTAAATGAGGCAACTTAAATTATGAAAATTCTATTAACAGCTCTTGTATATATGCAATTGTCTTTGTAAAAAACAATTTCAAGGAAGCTAAGCAAGCTATTTTAGGAAAAACTACACTACCTGTTAAGTAAGACTTGCTAAATTACTAGAAGAGCCATTGCAAATACCTTCATTTCCCAGGATATAATTTCATGAAAGAGACAGGAGGCTGCTAGACTTCCTAATGATTGCATATGTGTGTGTATATGTATGTACCACGAAGATCTTGGCACTTGTGAAGAGCAGATGCTTACATAAAAAGCCTGACTTACTGAGAAAGAAGTCAGATTTTAGAGGGAAAAGTTCTTTTTCTTCATTCTGCCGAGGCCAACACCGATTCAACATTCCTCCTCATGTATCACCCTCGGCAGCAGATGGGAAAACTCTCTAGCAGAGCACCATTACACTGTAGAAATAAATTGTAGAAGACAACATGACTCTGGTACATTTCATTTCACATGCTGAGGAATTTATTTTGGCTTGCAATGGATGATGCTACAATAAAGCTTTGCCTCAGTGTACCTCACCACAGGCATCGCTCAACACAGGAGACTACAATTTGGAAAGAGACACTGCCCATACCAAACACACTCAATCATGTGAGCTTCAGGGCCAGTAACAGTTAACAGTAGGCTATAGCAATACAACTGAAACTATATAAAGCAAGTTTCTCACCCCTTCTCTGGAACACCCCAAAGTCTCTCTCAGGCTGTTGGAAGCCAGATGCAACTAGACTATATGCAGCCACAGCACACAAGAATTTGTTTTGGCAGACTGGTCTTCCTTGCTCACTGAGCCATCTCTCTCCATGTGCAAGAAGCACATCTGCCTGTATTGTACCTCCAAGCCTTTCCACAGCACTTGTCAATGTTCCAGCCGTCTTCCCACTTCCAATACAAAGCACATTGCTCTTCACCAAAGAACCACGGCATTCATGCTGTAAAGCACTTGACAAAGTAAAATAGGGAGGGATATTCCAGGGACTAGTTTTACTTGGAGGTAAGTTATTTTAAAACCACTTCTTAAACACAGTACTTACACTGAGAGCAACAGTGCATGAAAAGCAATATGAACATGCCAACTGAGGATGGGACCCAGAATGTCAGGTTTCTTTCAGAGGGAATAAGGCACCCAGACACTTACAGCACTTAACACAAGAATTCGTGTCAAACATGAAGTTTTGCCTGCGTCTGCTTTTAAAATCAGGCCAAACCCCAGAACTGTACTCAAGGCTGATGTTCTGTATTCTCAATTGTCTAGCCAAGTTTAGCATACTCACCCCAAAACCTGCTATTTTTCCTAATACTGTTTTGTTGCTAGCATGTCTAGAGAGAAATAAGTTACATTAATCTGAAGCAAAAGGAATAAAACCGTAATAAAACTCTACCTGATGAGATATGTGTAAACACATAAGATATTTACAAATTAAAGATCACTCCCTCTTTTTATCTGGAAATCCTACAGCAAACACACAAAGTTCAGCTCTCTTGTCATAATACAGGATCCTCTTCAGTAAAGACATCCAAGAGTGGTATCATGGTAAGACCTCAGCTACAAGAGCTTTTCTAAGGCCCTGGCAGCATTTTAGCTGGATGAAGCACAGTAATTTGCAGTTTTTAAAACAGACTAACAAAACAAAACCCAGTAAAGCACAGTTCTTTTCATTTTGCATCATGTCTCACTACATATGGTTTTATCACGCTTTGTACTATTCGCCCTATTTATCTCAAGATTACTTGAACTTGAAAATTACTCAAAACAAACAAGCCAGCAATGAATTGACTTAAGGAAGACACAACCCTAAACCAAGAGAGCAGCTTGCACAAGTCCATAAAATAAAGTCTAATCAGAAAGTTTCCTACTTAAAAATGTGGCCTTCCACTAAACACACCTTGTACAAGAACTGATAATTAAGATGTTTCTTTGGAAGATACCAATTCAAAGTGTCAGAGCATCACTGGAATACAGAGAATAGTTGACTTAAAATTTTAGTATCTATACTTCAGCTGTATAAAGAACATGGAGTGCCAAAAGAAAGGACTGAGCACTCTACAAACCTCTTATTTCTCTATCACAGATCGTCACAAGTTTACCATCCCAGTCACTAGTATTCTTTTGTATACTTTGAAGACATATGAATATACATGCTTGGTAGGAAGAAATTAAATCTGTCTGGGTTGCCCGACTAAGCTGTTAGTTTACTGCTTCATGTTTCCACCTGACATACTGAGTCCATATGGAGGTTTCTAGACCCTTATCCAGACAAGCCAGAAACACCACCTAGACTGGGATAACAGGCTTTGAGGATTTTTTCCCCCATTCATAAAACTAGCGCAGTTCCTAGCTGGGAAAAGAGTCAGAAGTAGCAGACTTTTCAGACTATTTCTTAGGTTTGTCTGTCAGCTTGTGCCAAGAAAAATCTCACTTCGGCATAACCAGCCACAGTACCCCAGGAAAAGAGAGGAAAGAGTGTAATGTATAGCAGTCCATAGGAAGAACAAAGTTTGGTACAGCCAAATCACACCACATTCCCCTAAGAACTAAGCATTAAGAATCTGGGTTTGCTTTCAAGTGTCATATCCAGAGACACTATTCTTCTTCAAGAGAAAGGCTGCTCAGCCCCATGCGAAACCATGAATGCAATGTAGAAAGATTCTGCAAGGGCAAAGTATAGCCAGGCACCAAATACGCAGACATCGCCTTCAGGACCTTTCAGTTCTGTACAGCAAATGTCTTAACTATGCCAAGATGTGTTCATTCAAGGAAGCTCTTACTACTTGATTCCCCCATTTGTCCCCTAGGATGAGGCTGCTGAGGCAGCTCTCTGCTGATGTGTCATTTCTCCTCAGAAAAAAATATTGATCAGACTGAAGTGGAAAAGTACACACTATACATTATAGTCCCAAACTCCACATGGATTAGCAGCCTTGGATTATCCCCCAAAATCTTACAGGAAAACAGGTAAGATGTAAAGAATGAAGGTTAATTTCAAGAAAAATTAGTTATCACTTCCTAGAGAGATGGATGTGCTGCTTTTGCTGGCCAAGACCATAAACTTGTTTGGATAGCTTTGCACCAAGTGTAAGATGTCTATGAATCAAGACAGTATCAATGAAGATTAAAACACTGGCAGGACAGTGATACAGAGAAAAGTGGCAGAACTAAAGAGAGAGAAGGATCTCCTGCAAACCGCATCTACAGCTGGGGTAAGGTAAGAATTCTCTTTTCCCTCCAACTCCATGACCGATTGAAAAGTTTGGGATTAAAACTCCATTCTGCCTGTAAGTATAGCTCCACTGAATATGCTAAATGCATTCTAAAAAACCTAATCCTTAATTATATGTCAGCAGCTCCTCATTCAAGACAATACTAATGTTCTTGCATCAAGAACAAACAAAACCAACTGGAACAAAACCACAACACTACAACAAAAACCCCTAGCAGGTCATGATTATTGCTATGGATTCATCAAGAAGCTGGCAAGAACAACAGACGTTGCTCTGATTATCAGAAAGTCAGAAGAGAGGAGTGAAAAGGACACTGTGAACATTAGAACGTACATGGCTATAAAACTCAGAAATATTTTAACATATAAACTTCAATTACGATTACTGCAAAATAAATTTAGAGAACACGATGACCCTCTAATCCCACACAGCAGAAGTTCAAATACCACTACTAGGGCTTCCAGAGACTTCCAAGAATCTTGACATCTGGTTTCTTTACCCACAAAGAGCTGTTCTGGTTATTTTTGGCTCCCTTTAAAAATCAACTACTGAACCACTGCAGCACACTGGGGGAAAAAAAATGTTTAAAGTTAGTTTATGTGTAAGATGATATTATAATGTTGAATTACAATAAGGCTCCCCAGTGACTGTTTGCCTTACAGGAAAGGTTAAATTGCTCAGAGGAACTGTCTTGTAAGCTGCTAGAAAATGAACCCCATCCCATTTTGTATCGTTAGCCATTGCCATTCAGACACCATACTACCTACTACAATAAATATGAACTCCTTTGCATATACCCAGGTGAAATGTTACACTAAGTAATGATAAACTACGAAGAAGCTTCCAAAAAATGCTAATTATCTTCTACATCCAACATTCCAGAGCATAGTAAAACATTTCAGCTTAAAAAATTGCTGCATTCCCGTTCTTTCAGCATTCTGCAGCATACGGATGAACAGCCAGGCTGAAGGCAGATTTTGACAGATTTAAAGATTTATTGGGGGGAGGGGGGGGGGGGAGATAATTTTTGCTGGTTGCCACTGGAAAAGTTCATGTAAAGCACTGAACTGACAGATTGAACTGGTTGCTGATACTGAACTGAAGAAACAGAATGCCTCTCCTTACAAAGCTGAAATACAGCTTTTTAACTCTGCTTGTTCATCTCACATACACAATACAATTATTTTGCAACACCTACCTTTTCGGTGGCATCTTGAGAGAGTGACAAAGTCACTGACATAGAAACAGCTCTCTCAACATGTTTAAGGTGGACCTGCCACGTTTAAAGTGGACATGCCAACAATTTCTTAATAGCAAGAGAGTGGACATTCACTGGTTTTATGCCACTCCTTATACTTCCCATCTTTCATCTTCTGGTTATTAGTAAAAGAAGATCTTGATTTCATTCTAGCTGGGCAATATGTTAAGTAATTGTACTTTTCAAAAAGCCTGTACTTTCAAAAAGCCCTTCTACAGTTTCATAATCAAACTTAATATAAATATTACCATAGCTCTAAGCAGGCTTCAGCATGATCTGGTTATGTTGCAGTGTTCCCAAATCATCCCGAGAAGCCATCTTTAGCCTCCAGGCTTCAACTTCTCAGCAAGCTTTAACAAAGCAAACAACAGAAGGAAGAAGCCCAACAAACAGCAAGTAAATAACAGATTGCCTGGACAGACCTCCACGTGGCATCAGCTCCATGCTGCTTTTCCTCCCTTGCCTTTCTATAATACTGGTTAAAGTCCTTGTCTACTTGCTCCCTCCTCAGTTTTGCGCTTACCTCCTTTTAAGAAATAGCTTTCTTTACCTTTATGACAAATAAAGGTAAGGTGTAAGAGCATATTTTGAGACCTAATAAGAGATTTGTTATCAGAAACTGGCTTCTGCTTGCATGAGTAATCTTCACAACAATTTGTTGCAGAGTAACAAGTAATTATTTGGATTTTTCTTTGAGGTTATGTGGCTACAGGCATGTTCTTTTAACATTTAATAGCAAAGCAGGAAAAGTCCCAAAAGACACCTCTGTTTTCAGCTTCTCCAGAAAACAAACAAAAGCAAAAAACCATTACCTTCCTGTTGCATTGAGCACATGCTTGATGTCACATTCCTAAGCTCAATGACAATAAGCAAGTCACAAGAAGCCAGCGTAAGTTGCTCCCTATTTTCTTTTAAATTAGAAAACATCTAGCATTTCACAAATTTAAGTAGTGCTAGGACTATTAGCACTACTATAACACTCACACATAAGTGCTGTAATATCAAATCTGAAGGTTATTCTTTAAATTCAAAGAAACTGATGTTTAGCTATAACTGCCAGCAAACCAGCCATACTTTTCCAGAGGCACCATACACACAGCATCTGAGCACAGGCATTAAACATGGCATTCAGCTCACACAACAAGGGGAGCTAACTGCTCTCTCTGCACTGTGGCTATCTACTCATCATGTGTAGCACCAATTGCAACTAACAGCTGAGAACTATAATAGTAAGAACTCTGCAAACAGACTGAGCATCTTCTCACAGGTTCTCTTAAACGTCTAAGTTGATAGACTGTTTTGGTTTTGGGTTTTTCTAAGCATTGTAAAGAAGAACCCAACTGTGTTTTCATTCCAAATGTTGTGGACAAGCCTTGATCCCATAAGGAACAGTGACGGAAGGCTGGAACAAGTGTCTGCCTAGCCCAGGGTCCCAATTTCAGCTGTGGATCACAGATACCCAAAGGCTACACGGATAGCTGGAGTTTAGTAAGTACTGCCTAAAGCTGAGTGGCGTCCATTTGTCCAGTTGCTTCCTGAAAATACTGCAAACAGTAGGCATCTGCAGCATCCCAGGGCAAGGTGCTGCACAGGTCAGTCATGCTGAATTAAAATGGTTCACCATTTGTTTGTTCTGACCCTGCTTCATACAATGTGTCTTACTTTTTGTACCATGAGAAGAAACATGAATCTCTTCACTACTTATCACAGTACTCTACATAAGCATTTATCATGTCTCTTCTTTCCGTGTTTTGTCTCGAATCTAGAGCTAATAATGAGCTAAACAGATGAACCTCATGTAGGTGTTCAAGTTGAGTTTGCCTGTTAACACACATGCCTACACAAAGGGACTCTTCAAACTGGAAGAGAGAGAACAAGCACTAGAGGGGACTGTAAGTAGGTACAGAAGCAGGGCTTCCTGAGGAAGGTGCATTGTCCTGTGGCTAATGATAACCAATAAGGCTGTCTATCATGCCTAGGATATCAGTGAGGATCCTTGAGCCTCAAGGTTTCCTCCAGAAGTTTATCACAAATATTCTGTAAACATGTCATATTGAAATACTCAAACAGTGGTTGGCTTTCTCCAGCAGATACTGAATAAGAAAACTAAGAGTGTTTGTTTTAGCAGCCAGTCTTTACCTATATCCTCTAAGAACACACTGAAAGGATGCTGTTGCACATTGTTTACATCAGAGGCAGATGTAAACAGAAATATCATTAAATACACACTGAGCCTTAGGTTGTTACCTGCAGACTGAAAAGCTGATAAAAACCCAAACAAACTAAAAAAAAACACAAAACCCCACAAGAAATCAAGACAGACTGTAAGACTTCAGAAGGAACAGGTCTAATGAGCACCTTAGCAGGGAAACAATACCCACCCAGCTTAAGTTCACTGGAGCCTTCAGAGCAGACACAACTGGACTGTCACCCCACAGAAAGACCTGGGCAAGGCCAGCATGAACCAGCAGAAAGCACCACTGTGACCCTAACACCTTGGACATTTTATCCCTGGAGCTCAGTAGCACTTACACAGTTTATTAATAATCAGACTGAGGGTTTTGCAGCAGCATTTGTTACATGCTTCAAAGCACAAAATAAAAACCATGACTCAGGAAAATGAAGTAAGAAGCAGACTTTCACAGCTAATGTGTGGTAATTTAATGCACCATAATCTTGGTTCATGATCACATATTTGAATTGAAATGAACCTTCAAGACAACTAATATTCTAAGAAATTTACATTTTTAGCACAGAAGCCAATAGAACTGAGAATCACCACCAACTGCAGAATTGGAAAATCCTATTTTCCTCACTGTAGGCTAAAACAGAAAAAACCTTGAACTTCTTTCTGAGTAGTATGACTATAAAGGAGGAATTAGAAGAAGAAAATACCCTGGGCAAAAAGGGTAAGAGAAATCTACATACACATTTGAAAAATAGGGTTTCAAGGCAGAAGAGGAGCCAAACCCCAGATCTGGAAGAAGAAAGTTATAATCCAAACTGGGTTTTGCTTATTTTCTTATTAAGTTGCTTTCTGGCATAGAATGGTTTGGGTTGGAAAGGACCTTAAGATCATCTAGTTCCAACATCTCCCCCATGGGCAGGGACACCTCACACTAAACCATATTACCCAAGGCTCTGTCCAACCTGGCCTTGAACACTGCCAGGGATGGAGCATTCACAGCTTCCCTGGGCAACCCATTCCAGTGCCTCACCACCCTTACGTAAAGAACTTCCTCCTTATATCCAATCTAAACTTCCCCTGTTTAAGTTTTAACCCATTACCCCTTGTGCTATCACTACAGTCCCTAATGAAGAGTCCCTCTCCAGCATCCCTATAGGCCCACTTCAGATACTGGAAGGCTGCTATGAGGTCTCCACGCAGCCTTCTCTTCTCCAGGCTGAACAGCCCCAACTTTCTCAGCCTGTCTTCATACAGGAGGTGCTCCAGTCCCCTGATCATCCTCATGGCCCTTCTCTGGACTTACTCCAACAGTTCCATGTCCTTTTTATGTTGAGGACACCAGAACTCCACACAATATTGCAAGTGAGGTCTCATGAGAGCAGAGTAGAGGGGCAGGATCACCTTCTTCAACCTGCTGGTCACACTGGTTTTGATGCAGCCCAGGAATGTTATAAAACTTTTCATATTCATTTAGAAGTGTCACTATCCAGCCAAAGTCAAAGTGTAGAAATAATCAAACTGACAATTCATCTTTACATGCTACATAAGTGTCCTCAATTATTTATTCATAAAAGCAAATAAAAAAATGGTATGCCAACTCTGTAAGTTATCTGGGTAAATTCAAGTTTCACAAGTAACTTTTTCTTCTTTGTAAAGTGAAAACAACCCAGGCTACCCAAGACTGCACCAGATCTCCATCAGAAAAAGATTTCTCATGTTTTGCAGCATTCTTGAATTCTTCACTATAGAGTCAGCTTTACAGGTGTTCACAAATACACAGTGTTGATGCAGCATGAAGACTAGAGAAAACACCACCAATACAACAAGATATCCAAACAAGAAGCCCTCATATTTTAGTGGTTTTCCCTATTTGTACAGAAGTGTTCATGTGCATCTAAGGAAAAACAGAACCTTTCAATCAAGAACATTTGATAGGAAGCTTTCTTATTCTTTCCCTTGTTCATAAAAGCTTGCTTATAAATTGCTGCATTTCAGTTTTCAGCTTTACTACACATGAGCTCCCCTTTTGTTGAAACCATGTCTCCAAGGAGCTTGCTCCAATGATTTGTCATTTAAATAAAATTGCCCTGGTTGGAGGAAAAAAAAAAAACCTCATTAAAATATAATAAATGTTTCCTTACCAAATTCTCTGCTTTTACAAATCCATCACTAAATGGCCATGTTGGGGAGGGACGAGCAAAACCCAAATAACTCCAGCTGCAGTTTTAGGCTGCTAATGTGATACAGATTGTAACCTGAAACATCACTAGGCCGGTGACATGACATAAAGCAGAAGTAAGTTGAAAGCTATATTGATTAAATAGGATGAGGGGGTGTGAAAATAGGGAGGTCCCCAAGGAAACAGCAGAACTTGTATTATCTTAACTCTTGTAGCTGAGATTTGTAGCCTCATTTAGCGTGTTTTCTCTTATGGTTTTTCTTCCAGTTGTCTAATTTCTATTCAAGTGATTAAACACTAGAGCTCTTAAAAAGCCATTTTATAACTTTTTCATTACTCAGAAGCTGTGTTATCAAAATAATAATAGAACAATCCAGATAAGATTGTTCTAATCTTATCAGAAAAAAACAATAAATGGATTAAATAAGGAATGGACCTCCCTGATCTTAATTCTATTTTAACATTCCTGCCTTGTAAATGATGAGAAAACTATCTGCTTTGGGGCTGGCAATGCTGCTGACTGTTTTGTGAATATCTGTTACCAGCATCAGCACTGGATCCCTCTCTGACCATGGAACAGCAGTAGGCCTACCTTCAACAAGTACGGTTACAGTCTTTAATTTCAGCCTGCAAGTGTATGACTAAGTTGAATAAAATTGTGGTCTACCCTGTGATTCAAACAAGTCATCATGAGCATTTGCTGCACTAGACCCATAACATGTCCTTCTCACATAGAAAATGAAGGTAATATTTCATACTCCCAGCATTTATTTACCACAATGCATTGCACTATGGAAGAACATTGTGAAAATGAAGCTATGAGTGTTTATAAAGCACTTGGAGATTCTTGGATAAGCAATATTACAATTAAAAATTACTCTAAACTAGTGGGAGGCATTTTCCATCCTTCCCTAAGAGAGCTTATACCCCCATGCACAGCACCACTGCTACAACACTCCATACTTCCAAGGAGCCTATGGGACAGAACCCAAATTAATTCCAAAGTTCAACCCTGCCTGACATTACAAATCCAAACCTACCACAGCTGAGGAAATTCAGCTTTATTGAACTACAGCTGAGACACACTAAATCTGATGCTCTCAGCCTCATTTAGCTCCGGAACCATATGTAACCCTTCAGTGAGCTTAAGAAGTATTGCTACCTTAACTTCTTACAATTTTAAACAACCAATACTTGAAAAATATCATGACTAGGCAGTAAGAAAGGTTACCAACACATACAAATAAACAATTGTGAACACCTGTTCACAGGATTTTTATTATCATCTGGCTTTTTTATTACTTGTGAGACAAGCTAAAAAAAGCCCAGCAAGCTTTGCTGAAACAATTCATGTATAAAGCAATCTTTTCATGCAACAGAAGGGCTATATTTCACATTTTAAAGCCCTCTACATCTGAAACTCTACAAACACATTGTAATGGTCTCCATACTGAAAGAAAAATGGCTATAAGAAGGTACTGACATCAAGAATTTACTCTCCAACTACCCAGATGTATAGTATCTTTTACCCTAAAAAGACTAAAACTCTGTTTAAAATAAGACTCTTCATATCAAATATGGGAGGACAGCGATAACCATAAAATTAACAGTCAAGCTCATCAGCTACTGCATAATTTGGTAGCATCAAAAGTTATCCCTAACTTGCCTTTATCATCAAACAAGGTGTCAGAAAAACAGTACCTTCAGTGATCATCTTGGTGAAGACATTACCAGCAACTGTGGAAATGAATGGGGACCTAAATTCATTTTCCACACTTTTACTAGAAGCCTGAAGCCAGAGCAGTAAGTTGGCAAAATTATAATACCTAGGAAGTGATGGTTACATATGCCAAACCACATTTATTCAACTGCATTGGATATCTCATATCATGAAGCATCCTTCAACAGCCATCTAAATAGAAAAGCCAAATAGCAAAAGTATAGCAATTGTTTTAGAATAAGTAAAAGCTTGAAGCTAGTGGATTTACAAATAACATGTTCCTTCTTTTCCATCTAAATAGAAAATGCAAGTTGCAAAGGTATAGCAATTGTTTTTAATAGGTAAAGCTTGAACATATTGTTTATATTAATAGTACACAGAATCACAGAACAGGTTGTGCTGGGAGAGACCTTTTGAGGACATCTTGTGCACCCCCCTTGCTGTGGGCAGAGGCATCTTTCACTAGATCAGATTGCTCAATAGATTTCCCTACTTAAAGCATTAAATTCTGTCCTAGCCTTGACTGGACCTCTCATGTTTTCAGAGCATATTATTGCTGCCAGTGGTTGCATAAGAGAATTACTGAGATTTTCAGAAATGCCACCAGAAGCAAAACACATCATCCTGGGAATAAAATCGAAATTCGATTATCTGCAACTTTTCCCAAATATATTATTTTTCACAATCTGGAATTATGCTTAATTTTAAGATGCTCCCTCTAAAGGGAAAATCCATATTAAAAAATCATTATGTGTTTGTACAATTTCAATTATCTACAAATACACAACTCACTTTCTACAATGTCTGGCAGATAAAAACCAGACACTATATAAGGGGCCTGATGCATTTGGGAAGTTCTTCCATCTTCAGCTAAAACGGAAAAGCTCAGTTAGGCTGCAAACACAGAGTTCTGCTGCGAATCGAATGCAGGCCCTCTAGCAGCGAGATTATGTGATTATTTCTGGATGCCGCAGTCATGTGGTTGCACAGCAAAGCTTTTGTCGGAAGCATGACACAATCCCATTGCACTCAAGCTGCTGGCAGCAACTTGCAGCTTTGCATTTTCCCAAAACACACCCACAGTGACGGTAAAGAAACACCAGCTTTTCAGTGCTCTGGTCTCAACCAGTCAGAGTTCATATTCCTTGTTGCAGTAAATCTAAAGGCTTGTTTCTCTCCTTTTTTTAAACCGTGTTTCACTGGGTCCCGTGAAATCACAGAGCATTGATATCCACCCCTCCAAGCCAGCCCTGCTTGAGGAAGCCTCCCTAAAGACTGCAGAGTAAGTAATTGTAAGTTTTGGTGGGTATTTACCCTTACAATATGTTTCCCTCAGGTACAAACAATTCACAACAGCCAAACTACATAACACTGTAGCAAAAAATACCCCGTACATGATTACCTACCTGTAAGGCATCTGTTTGGATACTGTACAAACTCAATGTTAACCCTTCAAAGACAGGTATGTTTCTCAAACATGACCATACATCCTTCACTGTAGCTCTCAGAAAAACACCAGACCTGCTAAAAATATTTCACTGTGTTACATCTTGAAGAACAATTTATTTGTTTAGTTTTATTTAACTACTTCTGCCTCTCAAACTGCCTTAAACCCAGAATATTTACACATTCAAGTCCTATGTGTACTTAGAAACAAGGAAACAAAGCACCTACAGAATCCTAAACACCAGGTCTGCAATTGACAACTTCTATACAAAGTGACTACAAAATTAAGCATGTGAGACTCTAAACGAAACAACGTATTTATAATAGAACTGCTGTGGAAATGCACATGACTCATCACTTGTTTTGTTTTACCTATAAATACTACATACTCACTGCTGGGCACATGGAGTACTAGGAAATACATGATTCCATTACCTGACTTTAGGATGTTTGGCATTTGGCCATGAAAACCAAACTGTGTATAATTCAGTACTCACATGATATATTTTTGCAGCACTTCATTTTCTTTCTGAAAGCTTATAGAAGAAATGCTTCACAAGTAAAACCAATTCTCATCTAGTAAAGTTTAGCAAAACGTTACCAAATACAAAAGCCTTCTTTAAAAGTCACAGAAACCTACAGCCACTGTAGAACTACTCCAGAATACCTGGAAAAAGATTCTATAATAAAGAAACTCCTATTCTCAGATTCAAATCAACTCATTTAATAACCTCAGGAGGAGCCAGTAAGGCTTTTTGCTGGAAGTCAGAAATAATTTACAAACAGCAATTCTAATATGGTCCGTATTTCAGCCTTTGCTAATTCCTGTAATAAAAATGCAAGTTATATTGGCTAAAAAAAAAGTTCTTTGCCCTGTTTCTGTAAGCAGTCTGAAGGCCATATGCCACACCAACACAACTTCCCCCAAAATCCACCCCACACTCCCTAGAAGATTTTTCTGATGCCTGTTTAAACAGCAAGGAGTGCCACTCTATCCCACCACAGCCAACATCCCCAGGACATTAAGGCTCTGCTGGTATACCTGGCTGAACTTGGCACATGCCTGCATGAAGCAGCTCAGAATAGCATACAGGGGGTGAGGCAGAGTTTAATGCACACTCATCTACAGCTGAATGCATGAGCAGCAATTTGTTTTTTTTTCCTTGGGAGCACGCTAAATGAGCCAGGCTGTAATGAGCTCTGATCTAACTGGTTATTGATTTTAAAAACCACTGAACTCCAAATGAAGAGCATCTGCATAATGAAAGCTTGAAAAAAAGTACTCTTGCACTTTAGGTATCTCCAGGTCTCAGTTGCAAGAAAAACTGGAGCTATCCAATGCACACAAATAACAGCACACAACCATTAAGCATCTTGCCTGTGGTCAGACAACACCATTACTAGCTACAACAGGGAACACAGAGAGCTCACAGCTTAGCTGAAGCTTCTAGGAGTTGTGTTAAAAATGAGTAGGTGGATAGATAAAACACAGCTCTAAGTCTCAAGCTGGACAGCCAGGACTAGTGCCTTCTTGTATCTTTGTACAGCATCTACAAAGCCTTCTGTAATTAGAAATTATTAGAAATTCAGCTGTATGGCACAGACACAGCCCACCGTTTAAAACATTTAAAGTTACAAATATGGTAAAAGAAGCATCTTATTTATAGAATCATAGAATAGCCAGGGTTGGAAAGGACCTTAAGATCATCCAGTTCTAACCCCCCCTGCCATGGGCAGGGACACCTCACACTAAACCAGGCACCCAAGGCTCTGCCCAACCTGGCCTTGAACACTGCCAGGGATGGAGCATTCACAACCTCCCTGGGCAACCCATTCCAGTGCCTCACCACCCTAACAGGAAAGAATTTCTTCCTTATATCCAATCTAAACTTCCCCTGTTCAAGTTTGAACCTGTTACCCCTTGTGCTATCACTACAGTCCCTAATGAAGGGTCCCTCCCCAGCATCCCTATAGGCCCCCTTCAGATACTGGAAGGCTGCTATGAGGTCTCCACGCAGCCTTCTCTTCTCCAGGCTGAACAGCTCCAACTTCCTCAGCCTGTTTTCATACAGGAGGTCCTCCAGTCCCCTGATCAGGCTCGTGGCCCTCCTCTGGACTTGTTTCAACAGTTCCATGTCCTTTTTAAGTTGAGGATTATGTAACATTTAACCTGTTTACAAAGAACCACAGAAACAAATAAGAATATTTTTAAGGCAAAAGCATGAAGTATAGAGAAATACTGTTATTCCAATAAGCTGAAACAATACTTCCGAGAAGAGGAACAGAAACTGGTAGAAGAAAAAAAAAAAGCAGCTACTGCTGCATTTCAAGAAACGTGACCATGTGTATCAATACATCATTAAATGCAAAGGTTCCCTTCCCATTTTCAGGAAGGATTGTTTTCTTAAGTCTAAAAAGGTTCAGATGCCTTGCAACTGATTCACACATTATCTTAATTCTTACACCTTTTGAGATTTTTCTCCCACAAGAATTCTATGAACTAAAGCTTCTTTACATCAGCTCCTGACTGTTGCTCTCTGTAAAAAACCTTTCTTGAGGTACCAAATAGAGTTTCAGTGTTTACTGCACATTACAAAGATTTTCAATTTAGAGTAAAACATCCAAACCTGTTGAAGTATTTTGCAACTAGTTCTGAACTGAAATACAAATCTGAAGGTACAGTCTCTCAAGCAGGTCACCATTCAGACTCAGGCAGAACCCTTTGAGATATGCAGAACTAATGCGACCGATGCCATAAATACCATTTTGAATGACCTAGAGAAGGTGGGACAATCTTCCTAATTCACAGTAAACATTTAAATTGTGTGCCCTATTAGGATCAGCAAAACAGTCCAAGTCTGAATGCAAGTGTCACAAGACTCATTTGGGACTATGCTGAAGTATTACCTGTGACTGAGGCACCTAATATGAATGTGGGGTTTCTGCTCCAAGAGTATTTGCCACTAAAAAAAAAATCCAATTCAGGATCAATGTCCATAAAACAAGCAGGATTTTGAATACTGCACTTCATGGTGGCTATTTTGTCAGGGCTGGCTATTAACATTATACCCACCATCCTAAGAAGCTCTCATTACACACATCCTTCATAAAAAAATAATTACAGCATTAATAAACTTGCCAGAAATTACAGATTGCAAAGTGACTTTTTCATCAATATGTAGAAGGTATTGACAGTAAACAGTAGAAACACAAGAAAAATGTTTATGGTATTGTTTAGCTATTATGGACTCATTCAATGAGCAGATTTGTTCACTGGAACTCTCACAGTTATTCAGAGCCTTTGAAACTGCCCTGTGTGCCAGTCAGTACCACCCTGCAGAGAACTAAAGCAATAAGGAAGGTGCACTTCAGACTTCCTTTTCTCACTTTCAATAATTTCTCTTGACTCTGCTTCTGCCCGATTCAGTTTTTTAATTCCTGGACTTTATGACTATAGAACCTGAGTTTACATCTTGTAAAGATGCAATTTTAACTTCAGTGTACATCTCTAATTATGCTGATATGGAGCAATATGGTACCATAACTCCCTCAAGTAAAAACTGATGAAGCTGCATCTGGTTCATTTTTAAGGGAACTTGAAGAGAGTACTAAAATGCATTGAGTATCCTATTTATCTCAGGAGGTGTTAAAATATGAGTGATGAAGATGATCTCCATTAAACATTTATCTGATGGTCTGGTAATATTATTAATGTAGAGTCTGCTCATCAACTTTAACTTTTAATTTTTCCCCATATTAAAGTAGAAGCTCTCATACATCTCTATTTATAGTTTAATGCATCTGCTTAGCCATGCAGAAAGACAGTTCCATAGTCAGATTATATCAACGTGCACACAAGAGATAGTCTGTAATTAATAATATCCTCCACTGACAAACTAACACTGAATTCTCCCATTCTGTAACTCTCACTCTGTAAATCTGGGTTACACAGACACGATATTCCAAAGATACAAATTTCCAAATCCTCAAACACAGTCTCTCCATTGGTTTATCCATTCAGCTGAGCACAAGAACAGTCTGACAGCCACAGTGGCATAGGCTCGTTACATAAACCCTTTCCAAAAAACAGCAGCAGATACCACTAGCATCAAGCAGCCCATTTTCATAGCTGCTCTAAAGAAACCACAGAGCTCCACTTTGTTTCTTTTCCAGAGAGGTTTGAACTTAGTTTAAAAGCCCTTCTTGCACCTCCAACACCACCAGCCTGATCAGGACTGAGGCTGGAGAGCACACAAGCTATCACATACTGGTTTCTATGATGTGCATCCTAACCAGCCACACCAACCCCTTAAAGATGCTTAAGCTTCCTTTACCTTAAAGTCTCTTGCCCATTTAAAACAGGCATTTTTAGACACTTAACACATTAATTGTGCATAACTTCCTTAGCTAAAAAGTCAGTAACAGCTTCTTAAAGTCATTTCACATCCTGCCTACCATGGACTAGAGAACCACAAATGGCAAGGGGAGGCTTGAGAGAAAAAGCAGACTCCCATACGATTTGCAATGTGCATGTTTTGTTTTGTTGGAGAAGTTGTTGTTTGGTTAGTTAAAACCAAAACAAACCAGAGAAAGAACCCCGAACCACAAACCCATAAAACAAATTCATCAGAAGACACATAGGCACTGCTAGGCAGAAAGCAAGAGCAATGCAACATACTCCTTAGTAAAGTTTTCATTATTCATTCCTTCCAGTCCCACTACTTTTGTGCAAGTCACTTGAGACAACTTTGGGGTTGTATTTTGGGTTTTAAACTATTTTCCTCTTGCTTCTAAAGTTATAAAGCTGAAGACACTTTATGTTAATCCTCATCCTCTGAGCAGCAAGGGTACCTCAGGTGTGTATTAATCTGGCTGCAGATTCAGGTACTTATTGGTGCTGTACTTAAAATGGCTCAAAGAGGCTCATAGTCAACAGTCTGATCCACACATTTGGTCTTCCTTGGTTAAGCAGAGGTTGCTCTCAAAACATCAGATTCAATTTCCCTACATGCAGTTACTGTCTTGAAGGACTTGTTCAGGAGAAGATACTCTAAACTTGCATTCAGCATAGAAGCCATGCATTAATGCTCGCTTCACAATAGGAGGAATGCGGAGACTCAACCATCTGTAACACTCAGATTCAGAGTTCTGTATGTATTTTAGACTCACCTTATTGTGACTACTTTTGTAAGTTAATGCAAGACAAACAAAACCTGGAAGACTTTATGCACCATCTGAGAACACATTACTATGAATCTGGGACAGATTCAATTTTGGAGTGAACCACACTGTATATTGCCAATATTGAAGTAAAAGCACAACAATTACATTAACAATTTTGCAATCAGTTGGCATATAGTTAATTCCCAGGATTTGTAATTAAAGTGGATTTGGAAGAGAAGTCTTTAATCAAATCAGTTTGCTGGACAAACTAAGCAATTTCAGGAAGGCTTCCTTATAATGGACGTTAAAGATTAAGTACAAGCTTTTACTTTTTTTAAATGCATCTTTGCACCTTTTTTTTCTTCCACAGAACTGTAAAACCCTAAAGATGACAAACTATAAGATGACAGGACATCTTTCTAAATAAACTTTGTCAGGATGCTTTTTCATTGTTAAATTCTGCTTAGCTAATGACAACCTATTCACTCCCATTTCTTCCTTGAGCTGTTACCATAATAAAACTTAGTGACGTTTGGAGCCAAGGAAACCTATCTGCTAGCACATGGACAGCTAGTATCTCTGACAGCCTAATTTTCATCAAGGACAGGAGAAGAAATGATCTCTTGCTAACACCACATATATCACAAATGAGATCAGCCTGTGTTATTCATCATTCTACATGGATTGCATTTGGAAAGGAAAACCTACTGCTGCATTAATACAGCTCATTCTGCATCAACATCATTCATAGTTGTATGAGTCTGAAAGCAGAAAGAAGCACATAAGGGAAAAGGATTTCTTAGGGGAAATCACAAAATGAGTGGAGGATAAGCCAAACTGATGAACTCAGATTTGTAACTTCTTCTCTTGCATGGGCAAGAGAAGCAATAAAAGCCTGCTAAAGCTGCTATGAGGATAAATGCATTTTTAAAAGCCCAAACACCTTTAAATCCCCCTAAGGAACCACAGAAAACAGAAAATCATATTGCTCAGTTTAGTTCAACATGAGGATCATCCTTCACACCTATTGTTGTGATTTAGACCCAGGACACCTATTCACATGCACAAAGCTAAATAAAGCACATTTGGGATCACTTCTATCATCTTTCCCTGAAGCGGACACTGAAGAACACACTGCACAAACACAAATTCCTTATGCCTCCTATCTGGGGAGGAAAGAGGGGCAATTGTAAGAGAAAAAGGGACAACTATAGAATATAAGATGTATTCAAGTAGCATACCAAGGGAAGAAAACCAACAACAAGCTGTAACTTCGAATAAACGTGTTTCCTGTTCTCTCAGAACCCCTGCATTTACATTAGCTTAAGTGGTCTGGTCTTTTCAATCTACAGCTTGACAAGAGCCTTGCTTTAGAGGCTGACATACAGCTAAATGCCACCCCCAGAAAAAAAACAAATGTACCAGGACGGTAAATGCCATTAAAGTAAAATAGAAGGATGAGACAGATGGAACAGGAAATGTTTCTAAACAATTTGGTACCAAAACTGGCTAAGTGAAATTTTCCGTTCTTTAAGCCACCGTTTTGAATTCTTCCTTATGCATCTCATCCCTTCTCTCACAACACAGCAGTTCTTCTAGAGGAGCAGAATACAACAGGTTAAGAAAAAAACTGAGTATCCAGCACACCTGTGCTCTACTTGGTATCCTGAGAAAGTTCTTGATACAAAGTTAATATACATATATATAAATACATACATTTGGTCCTATTTGGAATTTCTATTAGGCCAGTCGTAAGTTCATACTACTGGTCTGAAATTATCCTTATGCCAGTATGGCATGAGACTCAGTCAATTTCTTAAACAAATGCACTATAGCATTTCCAAAATTATAATTGCATGAAACACTGACAGCTTTTATGACAGACATGGCAGTCAGGTTTCATCTATAATCCCAATTTCTCCTAGGAGTTATGGACATGGAAATTGTTTTACTCTTTCAATTACGTACATGAACCTGGAATTACGTGAACTAGGCATAGTGAATCTGTGACAGCCACTTGCACATTCAAAATGTGAATATTCAAAGTTATATCTTACAGACACACTGCAAAGGAGAGCAACGTTCTCCTCTCACCGAGTTCTATGTTCTGCTGTTTAATAATCTTACATAATTACCAGACTTTTAGAATTTGTATTTTTTCCTAAAGTGTGTTTTTCAACTAGGAAAGGCTCACACTGATTTTTTTCCTGTGTGTGCTCCCACTGAATAGCATGTCAAATATGCCATTTGAGACTTTAAATTTTTAGCCTTACAGTTTAAATTATTAGCCTTCAAAAGCCTGCATGTGGATTTATAAGTGCTGTCTGAAGAATTCACTTGAGCAGCTTTAAAATACTCAGAAGGAGACAGCACAACATCTGTCCATGACAAGCTACTGAAAACCAGGCAGCAAGCCAAGCACTCCCTCAAGTTCCAGCCCAGTAAAATCAGACAATCTTAAACAGCTGTAAACAGTAAGGCAAGAACAGCTTTTAACATTAAATCAAAGAAATAAAAGCCTGCAATAAGCATACAGCAACTCTTTGAAGTTTACCAAAGAAATGAGGCACAACTTGTCTAGTCTATAACAACTTATATCAGCTTATTACTATTTTACTGATGAAGATATGTGTCTTTTAAAGCTGCATGAGACTTAAAATGTGGGCAGGGCTTCATTGCTTTGCAAAACAAAATTGATCGTCCTCTTGGGTGTTCACTAAGCAAATTCACAGGAGAACAAAACAGGCAGAGCAAACCTGTAGAATTAAAAAATGAACAACCCATATTAGACTTTAGGATGGGTTTGTCCATTAGGTTCATACCTTGAGCCTTTCCAGAAATTTCAACTGCCTTTTGGGGGTTTGTTTTACTCTTAAGTAAAAAAGAATAAAAATTATATTACAACAATGAAAGCTACAGAGCAAACAGAGTCAAAAAGCTTGGAGGGTCAGAGATAAGCAGAAGGGGACATGAAAAAGAAAGGCAAAGGAAATTCTGAAAGGGGTTTTCTAAATAGAAATTTTAAAAGATGTTTAACTCCTGGTGAGAGAGTATAAGGAAAGAAAAAAATATTAAAAAAAAGCTTGGTTTTATTACGTAAAATAAAGCCAGAGTGCTTCAAGAGGAGAATGAAAGCATCATTTCTTTCAATACCAAAATGACTCAAAAGGCTTTTTCTAACAATAGCAAGCAAATATTTTTAACATGTTGCATTAAAAATATCAAAACATGAATTGTTGCGCTTCAAAATATATCTTGAGAAAATTTTGCCTAAACATACGCAGTCCCTCAAAACAGCGTTCACTGATCAAACTTTTTTTTTATATAATAGATTTTAACTGCGTTTTAATGCCTTCTGCTAGAACACTGCCAATTCAAACAATATCAAACTCAAGGAAAAAAAACGAATTCACACAATCTTCAACTGCTTTCTTTAATGTGTGGTATCATATGTTAGGCTGCACAACAGTTGAAAGATGATACATGGGGAAAAAAATAAAATCAGAGTAAGCCTTTAGGCTACCTTGGGGGTGCCAAAGGGCAATTGACTCCCCCCTGCACTGCAGACCTGCACGTCAGATGCACTGGCTGGAGTCATGCAAGGTTTGAGAGGAACAGATATTGTAGCTCAGCCAAATGCAGAAGCCATCTGTGTGAGCCTGATATTCAAAGCTCCTGACACAGGAAGTCTGCAAAATATGCAAACCTGACTCTGTGTAAGAAGCTCAGTGCCATGAGATCTGGGAAGAAGTGATGATGGATCTGAAGGAGACCCCTGCAAGGCTGGGCTGTTGACAAGTGCAGCTGAACAGGTCTGGCAACATTAATTACAACCACTATGTAAAATAAAGCATTTCTCAGATACACATCTTGACTTCCTGTTTATTTCCTGGTGCTTTCAAAGCACTGACAGAGCCCTGTACCATTACTGCAGGAGGCTGCTACTGCTCTTGCACCATGCTGCAATAACAGGGTGAAGTGAGGTGGTTAAACCAGAGCTTCCAAAACACAAATGCCTGGTGACAGGCAACATGCTCAGGATGATCATACAGTGACTACCTTCTCTGTCATTCTAAAACAAGTCAAGCATAATCTTCCAAAAATTGTACAAGCCCACCAACTTTATTTGTTCTTTATGTTGTTGTTGTTACATTTATTTTTTAAGATTGGGTGGTATTTAAAAGGCTGCTCCATAGTTGTTCTGAATATCCTTCCTTGGCTTTATTTTGGCCATAAAGGGACAGTTTGTTATTGAAAACTTTATAATTTAACTAGTTTCCATTAAAAATACAACAGGAAAGGCTTATCCAAGCTGACTGACAACTTTGTAGGAAAGTGGAACTGCTAGTATCAGAGGGACATGGGAGTGTTGGGAGGAAGGAAACAGTGATTTCACCTTAAAAATAAGGATCATCTAATTTAACTCATGACTGCCATGGAGTGAAGTACTGGAGAATACTCTTCTGAACATCATTCACCTTCAAGACAAATTATTTTAGTTGGAGTGCCATGGGAAACAACAGTCCTGAAGTGCTACAGTAAAAATAAAACCAGCAGCCACAGCTTTCCTCCTAAGAGAGCAGATATTGACAAACTAATTGTTTTCTATTGATCTTCACAGGTTTGCACTACATCTATTGTGTATCTTCTATTGACCTGAGAACCAGGCCTATACCGATTCTAAGAATCATCATTTAAGTCACAATAGGCTGTGTTCAATCCTGCTCAGAGAAAACACACATCACAATCTTAAATCTTAAAGACTCAATGAAAATAAATCAGATTTCATACTACAAACTTCTTTGGCAAAATAATATTTAGGTGGCACATCTTCCCCTAATGGCAACTACAGAAAATGCGATATTTGAACTGTATTTATAATGTACAAGTGATGGTTTTCTTTTATAGAAGCACAGGATTGTTTAGATTGGAAAAAGACCTTTAAGATCATTGTGTCCAACTGTAGATAACTCAGACCTTGGACTGCATCTTCCAGTGGCTGATAGCAGGTTTAGATGAGAACACATCAAAGCATTTGTAGACTCAACATTCATGATGTAAATGCCTATTTACTTTCTGCCAGCCATCCCTATGTACACAGCATCAGCTGACAGCCATCATCATCACATGCAGTCACTTTCAACACGGCACAGCCGAACAGCTCAGTGGTTTTCTTTAAGCCAAGCACCTCTGCTAGCAAAAGACAATTCACAGTACTCTTACTTGATCCACTGCCTACTTGTCTTTTTACCCAGCTGAGACTCAGATGACACAGCTGATGCACTCAGATTAATTATCATACAACAGATCATTTATATTTCCATAAACTCAAGACATCTGGACTGCTACTCCTCATTCCCGTAACCTCAGGCTCCCCTGGGTCTCTGCCTGAGCTGCAGCACTTGTATACCTCTGCCTGCTCTTACACTTCCCTTTAGTGAAATGAGATAAAGGCTATTGTTTTCCAGCAGTAGTGAACAGACTCCTGAAGTTAAGAAACAGGAGACTTAAAGCTGCACCTAAGGCCACAAAACCAGCCTGGAGACAGCAGGATAGCAGCCTTGTGAGGTTTTGTGTGCTACTGTGATGCTCAACTGCTCAAGCATGTGTGAGGAGCACAGGAGAAGATGTATGCCCCACAAAAAAAAAAAAAAAGTCTTTTAATCAAAAAATGTAAAATCTGAAAATATCTAATATTCTTTACACATCTAAAATTACATTAAAGATGTTTTTATAGGATTAAATAATTTAATATCATCCCAAAGCAATAATTGAAAAACTCCACAAAACCAGTAATTATCACAAATACTAACTCATCCAAGATTAGAAAAGAAGACATTTCCTACAAACCATCGTGCAGCTGGTTTTAGTATTTATGTATTACATTGCAGGGACAGGTGTCAGGAGTGGCCAAAATATATCTGGAAGACAAATTTCTCAATTAAATGCATACAGGTGTGATACAGAATAAGTAGGGATAAGGATACTCAGAATAAGCAGTCTTCAAAGACCTTACCTTGCTATCCTTCTATGTGTTTAGCCATTATAAACAAAATACTGATGGTAACTTATGACTTGTATATTTATCAATTACAAGACTGAAATTCTTGTCTTGATCTGAAACATGATGATGAACAACTATCACCATCTACCATCATCTCCCAGCCTGCAAAACTTGGTACAAACCAACATATATTGGTAATGCTGCAAAGCAGTTAGTTTGTTTTAAATGGCATTGAACAATATCATTTGGACAATTGTGGCTTCTAGTTACTACCGTAATCGTTATATCTTAATGCTGGTATTACTAGTGTGATACAAGATGCTACGTAATCTTACTTTTTCAAAGAAAAAACAAAACCAAAACCAAACAAAAAAAAAAAACTCAACAGAACAAAACTTCTTAAATATTTGTAGCTACATCAGGGGCTACAGAAGGAGGGCTAAGATGACATTCCTACTCAGTCAGACATCTGAGTTTCACAAGGGATTTTGTGTTTATTTAAGGAAAAGGAAATATACAAAACAAGCACCGTCTCTTTTACTCAAAGGATCAGTCAGCAGCATCCACTTTGCCCTGGACATCACTCAGGTGATGTTTCATAACTCACAGTATGAAAACAGGGAATAAATCCCCTCTCCCAACTAACAGTACTTGTCTCACCTTTGCGCTTTTGCTCATCTCTCACCTCTCCAGGGTGTCCTTTTCTCTTCCAACCTACTGTCCACCTTGGGGCAGTTGTGTATTGCTCTGAACTCCCTGAATATTTGGAGAGAGAATGAGCTTTAGGATTTTCACTTGTAAATAAGAGACCAAGATGTGCCTGGCATGCTCATTAATCCCATAGGCAGGTTAGCTACAGCAAAGGTTTTGTATGACTACATAGCAGAAGAGAAAAACCCCACCAGGAGTTCCCATCAGGTAGCAGCAGGGAGGAAAGCAAATGGCACAGCCTGGGTATGACTGTCCAACTGCAAGCTTTGACCTTTCAATATTAAACAAAACCTCCTACATATGCTGGAATTAGGTATGGTGTGTGGCTCAGGAGGAAAACAAAGAAAAAGAAAATAGCTATGTCCACTACAATAGGGAAGAGGGAAGCAATGGAAAACAGTACCATATAAGTAGACATGCTCACAGTAACCAATTAGCGTATTGCTTTGAGCAACCATATGAATCTAAATGAAAAGGTTAAAGTCTTTTTGTATAGTCAATGGAAGTTCTGGATAAAGAGAAAAATATGACAGCAGTCTGAGCAAAGTGTTTTCTATCTGTAGATGTACAGGAAGGCCGTACCATACTGATGCTATGCCAAAAGCGTTCGCAAAAGAAGAGACAGATCACAGGTGAAGTCTACCCAGTCTGAAATGGCACAGTAGAGAGAACTAAGGGGAAAAATCAGGATGGTAGGACTATCCAAGGAAAAAAAATCAAGAAACACAGTAAGCAAGAGCTAAGGCAGAAAAACACTGCAAGGTACTAAACACATGTTGAAATTGAAATGCTCAAGAAACATTTGTCACTATAGTGAGTTTGTTTACTCATGCTCTTCCCAGGACAGAAAAAGCTACAGGCAACAGACAAATAAAGCAAGGACATCCTCTTCCTTTCTAGGTCATCTCCAGCATTGACATTCAGCACAGTATCCCCTTGTAGCTGCACAACACTTCCAGACTCATCTCAATCTGAGCTCCAGATCTTTCTCAAAGTGGCACACCTGCTTACATCACCTCTTTGTTCATGGTACTCACACCTGCAGAAAACCCACCAGCAGACAGCAGAGCTGGACCTTGCATTAACCTCCCTGGGCCAGCCAAACCCTGGATGGGAAGGGGCTGGCTGCCACCTCTGCTGCTTCTCCCAGCCGCTCAGAGCCTGGGGCAGGCACCATGCTCCCCTGCAGAGCAGGTTCTCTACAGTATTAAGAGGGTTTGGGGGGGGCAGGGGGGGGTGGTTTCTTGTTCTTGGGGTTTTTTTAGTATAGCGAAATTTCCTCCTTACAGGTGGGTGC
The DNA here is from genome assembly GCF_028554395.1 of Pezoporus wallicus. Classification (NCBI taxonomy): domain Eukaryota; kingdom Metazoa; phylum Chordata; class Aves; order Psittaciformes; family Psittacidae; genus Pezoporus; species Pezoporus wallicus. The sequence continues at coordinate 180,000 of NW_026642052.1, forward strand.
AGTGTGCCAAGTTTATTTTTAAAATGCCTTTAGGGCTAAACCTCAGAAAATAGAGATTTGCAGATAAGAATACCACTAGTTCCTTTAAAGGTGCATATGAGAATTATAGAATCATAGAATAGTTAGGGTTGGAAAGGATCTTAAGATCATCTAGTTCCAACCCCCCTGCCATGGGCAGGGGCACCACACACTAAACTATGTCACCCAAGGCTCTGTCCAACCTGGTCTTGAACACTGCCAGGGATGGAGCATTCACAACCTCCCTGGGCAACCCATTCCAGTGCCTCACCACCCTAACAGGAAAGAATTTCCTTCTTACATCCAATCTAAACTTCCCCTGTTTAAGTTTTGACCCGTTACCCGTTGTCCTGTCACTGCGGTCCCTAATGAAGAGTCCCTCTCCAGCATCCCTACAGCCCCCCTTCAGATACTGGAAGGCTGCTATGAGGTCTCCACGCAGCCTTCTCTTCTCCAGCCTGAACAGCCCCAACTTTCTCAGCCTCTCTTCATACGAGAGGTGCTCCAGTCCCCTGATCATCCTCATGGTCCTTCTCTGGACTTGTTCCAACAGTTCCATGTCCTTTTTATGTTGAGGACACCAGAACTGCACACAATACTCCAGGTGAGGTCTCATGAGAGCAGAGTAGACGGGCAGGATCACCTCCTTCGACCTGCTGGTCACGCTCCTTTTGATGCAGCCCAGGATATGGTTGGCTTTCTGGGCTGCGAGCGCACACTGAAGCCGGCTCATGCTCATTTTCTCATTGACCAGCACCCTCAAGTCCTTCTCCGCAGGGCTGCTCTGAATCTCTCCTCTGCCCAACCTGTAGCTGTGCCTGGGATTGCTCCGACCCAGCTGTAGGACCTTGCACTTGGCATGGTTAAACTTCATGAGGCTGGCATCAGCCCACCTCACAAGCGTGTCAAGGTCCCTCTGGATGGCATTCCTTCCCTCCAGGGTATCAACCGAACCACACAGCTTGGTGTCATCGGCAAACTTGCTGAGGGCACACTCAATCCCGCTGTCCATGTCAACGACAAAGATGTTGAACAAGACCGGTCCCAACACCAATCCCTGAGGGACACCACTGGTTACTGGTCTCCAGCCGGACACTGAGCCATTGACCACAACTCTTTGTGTGCGGCCATCCAGCCAGTTCTTTATCCACCGAGTGGTCCATCCATCAAATTGATGTCTCTCCAATTTAGAGACAAGGATGTCACGTGGGACAGTGTCGAACGCTTTACACAAGTCCAGGTAGATGACATCAACTGCTCTACCCCTGTCCGTTGGTTCTGTAGCCCCATCATAGAAGGCCACCAAATTGGTCAGGCAGGATTTCCCCTTAGTGAAGCCATGCTGGCTGTCACCAAGCACCTTGTTGATTTTCATGTGCCTTAGCATGCCTTCCAGGAGAATCTGCTCCAAGATTTAGCCAGGCACAGAGGTGAGACTGACTGCTCTGTAATTCCCCGGGTCATCCATTTTCCCCTTCTTGAAAATGGGGGTTATATTTCCCTTTTTCCAGTCATCGGGAACTTCACCTGACTGCCATGATTTCTCAAATATGATGGACAGCGGCTTCGCAACTCCATTCACCAGCTCCTTCAGGACCCACGGATGGATCTCATCAGGACCCATGGACTTGTGCACATTCAGATTTTTAAGATGGTCTCGAACCAGCTCCTCTCCTACAGCGGGCGCAAGGTCTTCATTCTCACAGTCCCTGCATCTGCCTTCCAAGACTTGGGTGGTTTGGTCAGAGCCTTTGCCAGTGAAGACCGAGGCAAAGAAGTCATTCAGAACCTCAGCCTTCTCCAAATCCTGTGTAGCCAGTTCTCCCGAGAGCTTCCTGAGGGGGCCTACATTCTCCCTTGTCTGTTTTTTATTTGCTATGTACCTGTAGAATCCCTTCCTGTTATCTTTAATACCTCTAGCTAAGTTTAATTCTAACTGGGCCTTAGCTTTCCTAACCTGGTCCCTAGCTTCCCGGACAACATCCCTGTATTCTTCCCATGCCACCTGTCCTTGCTTCCACATTTTATAAGCCTCTTTTTTCCTTCGAATTTTCCTCAGCAGCTCCTTATCCATCCAAGGAGGTCTCCTGGCCCTCCTGCTGCACTTCCTTCTAGTTGGGATGCAACACTCCTGAGCTTGTAGCAGGTGATCCTTGAATATCAACCATCTTGGGCCCCTCTGCCCTCTAGGGCTGTATCCCATGGAACCTTCCTAAGCAGGTTGTGAAGAGGCCAAAGTCTGCTCTTTTGAAGTCCAGGGCAGTGAGCCACATAGCATTGGGATGCACAAACAGAAAATCACAGAAGATAACATTATCTTGGTAGAATAATTGGACTGCTCAAGAAGACTAACACTACAGAGCACCTACGACACTATCTGCTGGCATTAAGGGAGTTTCAGGAATATCTCCATTATGATACTTATGTATTCAATTTATCACAACACTCCAGAGCAGCTTGCAAATCAATACTTTGCAGGCAACATCTCTCAGGGTAAGCAATCTTACCCACTCCCCCAAAATAAAAGGTTTAAACAGAAGGAGTTCAGTTATGTTAAAGCAAGTGAAAGAAAAAAAAACAAACTTATTCTCACAAAGAAAACTAACTCTCAAAATGTAAAACAATTCCAAGCAGTTCTAGCAGTAATAACTCTGAACTCTGAGAGATGAAGTCTGGCACGTTAATATCCACATGCAGAAAGGCCAAGAGACAAGCAAATTGCTCCACAAACGTGTCTAGCTTATTGCTCACTATGATTTTATGACAGCTTATTGTAACTGTATGCTTTTAAAAAGCACAGAGCAGAAGCTACTGTGAAGCTGAGCTTTATTTTACAGAATAATCACATTATTTTGCAACTTTCACAGTCACATTGCACCTACAAGGGAAAACCTGCCTGGCATTTGGACTTCACCAAACCACATTTCAAGGTTCGCCTTTAGGGTACTGTTTCTGTTAAACATTCAAACATTCCAGTTTCCTTGCAGATATATTTCTATGAAATACAAGCTCTTTAAACAATAACACAGGCTTTGCCCCAATAAAGAAAAAAATCTACATGTATCAGAATGAGAATGAACTCCTGAATACTTTAGAGAACTACCTCTGATAAAGGAAAGAAGAGCAGAAGACTCAACACACTGAACAAAGGTTTTCAGAAGAGATGACTTGGGAAACTGCTAATTTCAGATGGACTGCTTCTGATGTCTTTAAAAGGACTTGATTTGAAATAAAGATGAACACTTACATCTACAAAATAGGATCTTTGAGAGAAAGTCAGGAGGGTAATATAATAATATACTGAATTTTCAGTCATTTGTTATCTCCTTGCTTATTCAATGGACCAAATGTTTCCTTTCCAGACCCTCTCACAGCTAGTTATAAGCAGCATAAAAGCAAGCATTCAGAAATCTTGTCATGTCCTGATAAAAGTGACCATTGCCAGGTTTCAGAAAGACAAGGACAAGGAAGAAAGACTTGCAAGCCATTCACTATATTGTCTTAGAATGATTCTAAACATTATTTTATTAAATACTTACAATGGAACCATAATTATATTTTTCTTTTTCCTTAGGTCATAATAATATCAGGGACTTTAAAAAGTGTGTTGAGTGCCAACTTTTACCAGCTGCTTCCTAAAATGAGGGTCAGGTTTTTTGTACATGCTTCTTATTCAATATGCAAAACACTGCACACATTAAAGGTAACTATAGAGCTCTCAGATATAATGGAAAAGATCATATGGTGCATCATTATTTCAATGAGATTTCGAGGAACAGTGAAATTAGTTATAGCAAAGCTTCATGTTGTTCACAGAATTCATAGTGAAATATGAAAAAGAAATTCCAAGGCAAAAAGCTTTTCTTATCAAAGACCTTTTCTTATCAAGTAACACACAAGACCTTAGAGAGAATTCTTCCATCAGTCAACCCACAGAGGAGGGTATTAGAGCAACTACTGAGCAAGACTGGTTAAGGGAAGCAGGTTACAGTTTCAGCTCAGCTTTGAGCAAGTCCTTTCTCCTCCATTTCAATTTTCCACTGCAGATTAGGTGTACCTTCACCTGTAGATATGAAAGCTCCTGAGAGAAGACATACTGCATAAGCTTTAATCAATAAGATGCAATTGAAAACTTAATTCCCCCAAAGTACATTAATAAAGCACAGAAAGGGGATTCAGTTCTTCAAATCTAATTGCTTGCATTTATACTCTAAACTCAAGTCTCAAGATACAAAAAAGAATTTTATAGGAAGACTGCTGACTTCTGTTTTACCTAACAAGCAAAGTCTACTAAATCAGACCACTAAGGAAAGAGAAGAATAAAGAACTACTTCATTCTTCCTTGAAGCACACACAAAACCAATTAAGCCAGCAGGCTAACATCAATCCTGAGAAAGGCCATTCAACTTCAGGTAGTTTGTGAACCTCCTTATTTCTACTGCAGACTCCCCTTTAGAAATGAGGTGGGTTATACAGTCATTTCTCTTGAAAGAGAAATTTTCCTTTAACAAAAAGATGATCAGTGAACATGGAAGGCAAAACCAGAATGAGATGCAGAGGAAGACATAACTGAACCGCACCTGACTTGCCCAAGACCTAAAGTGCAAATAAAAGCATGAGGTAACACCTTGCATGATCTTCTCCCAAGCATCTGAATTTAAATGCTTGTAAGAGTAATGGTGGAAGAGTAGAAAAATACTCAAACAAGCCAGAGTAAATACAGTATGTGATTTCTGATCAATCAGATCAAAGTTTAAATACCATTACAACTATAATGTGATCCATTTTTACTTCAGATGTTGCTCCTTGGAGTCTTTATTAATAATTACATTAACTGCAGATGAATGAAAGACAAGAAGAATACAGGTAAAAACATTATACCCCAGCATAAGAAATCCCTTTCAGGACATACAACTCCTGTGTCTGCTTGAGACTGGACAAGAGCTTCTTTATTAACTTTCTGAGCACATCCAACAGCTTCAAGATTCTAAAAGTGTTTTTTATTCTATCTGTTGTGTTGTACTTTTTCTGCAGCATTAAAATATTAGAAGTATTAGCCAACTTGGCAAATTTTTCCAGGGTGTTTTCTTCGTAGACTCTTTGGTTGGTTGTTTTGTGTGGTGTGTTTTGGGGTTTTGGGATTGTTTGGAGTTTGGGTTTTTATTTGGATGGGGGAGAAGGAAGGTGTTTGGGCTTGATTACTTCAGGTTTTTTTGGTCACAGATATGTTGTTTCTTAATATTAAAAAAATCCAAAGCATATGAAGAGCTGAAGCCAGAACAAGAGAAAAAAAACTTTCTGCTGATGCAGTTATGATATCCAAATCTGCAATATACATGGGACTATGTTAGTGCTTCACTAGAGGCAACACCACAATTAAAATATTTGTCTTCTGTGCATCAGTCTTACAGAGCACATTTTTCCCAGAACAGCTCCAGCCAGTGAAGCTTCATGCTATTCATGCTATACAGAAAGCCAAGAAAAAGGTGCTCACTGTAAGTCATGATAACTCCAATACAGAATCTGACATCATAAATCATCTCACAGACCATTGTTTTGTACTGAAACCATTCCAAAATTATAATAATCATGAAAGTACAAAGTGCTTATAATAGTCAAAGCTGGAATAAATGTATGTCATTCCCTTTCCTCTTGCTGCAAAGCTGTTTATTCAGTTACTTGTAACGTGCATCATTCAAACTTCCAACTTGGTGTTTCTTCAAACACCAAGTTCACTGTTTCTAAATGTAGTCTGCTTGTCTGAAATTTTTAACCAAGATACAAAAATCAATGTTACATAAAGCACTTCTTCCTGATACTGATGATGCATAATATGAGTCACCACTTCAAAGCCTCCAACACACCACACAAGCCACATTCTTTTAAGTCACGAATAAAGCCTAAAGTGGTTTCTCCTGTCTTGTTTCTAACGAAGCATCCTCAGTTCCCAAAAGTGAATTGTAACATTGTCAGTCAGGAGCAAATAAGCTCTACAAGCAGAAATGAAAGCCTATAAACAATACATACATCTCCTTTAACTCAAAATGCAAGTATTTCCCAGGCCTGTTATTTTTAAGTGTTTAAAAAAGGCTTAAAAAAAAGCCCCCCAAAACCAACAAAATCTCAAGTCACCAGTGAAATGCTAATATTGTATCTATGTAAATTCCCTTTTCAGGATTTTTACAGTGAATTTGTCGTGTGGTTCCATGAGCTGTAAGAGGGGAAAGAGAAAAAAATAAAGGGTTAGAGCATCTGAAAGGTTAGGCAAACAAACAAGTTAGTGCCTGTTGTCTGGTTTATGGTGACTGATGTGCACACCCATACCCAGGGGCAAATGCCAGGTAATCAGAAGTAAGAATTCACTTAGAATTAAAGACAGTTAAGCTAAATAGAATAACTTCACTGTTGCCAGAATTACTAGACATCTGATGATATGCAATAAGTTGTTGGTATTACTTAAGCCCCCCCCCCCAAAAAAAAATAAAATCAAAGAGTAGAAACCATCTTATGTGAACAGAACAAGAATTGCTCAGGAAATGATCATTCCTTCTGGGCTGGTGATGGGAGATACTCTCTGACCGAATTTCAAGCACTTATACACCCTACCCACATGAGCCACACTTGCACATGATGTTTACTAATGTCCAGTCAGACACATTCTGCATCCGAGGAAACAAACACTGCAGATGTGGGCAATGAAGAGGCCAGCCCTAAGAGGCCACTGTTGCAACAGTCCCAGGCACTCACCCAGGTTCGTATGACTTCCTGACTTTTCAAGTGATAAAATCTTTTTTTAAAAAATCAGGTGTTTCTTGGAAGCCATACTGCCCATCTCAAAAAAATTACCACTGAACAGTTTATATACCAAGGCCTTTAATTATCTTAGTAACTTCCCGACTTAGGCTTCCCCAAAAATACGGACTCAGGAAACATACACTGGAAGAGTGCAAGTACTTGTGGCATGGTGACATCTGACATTAAAGCACTTACAGCCCTACTTCTGAAGAAGTCAGAAGTTCCACAACTACATTTTATTACAGTACAGCTGTAAATTAAATAGCTTATTAGCTAACAACAAGTTTTGGGAAAATCTCCCAAGTAAACAGCCCACCTCAAGCAAACCTCAATTTCTAAGCGCTACTCTGTTACTACAGAACTGTAACGATGTAGCCAATATATGGGTATAGATAAACCTGTACACCTACACAGACGTTCATTAAGTCTATAAACAAACACACCCAAGGATGTCACAAGAGAAAGGCAACATGTTGAATGGTATTTGCAAACAACAAGAAAGTGAAAGGATGCCCAGAGCAACGGAAACAGCCATGCCAGTGGGAAAGCAGAAAGACACCACAGATCATCCCCAACTCACAACTAAGTGATTGAGGCCAAATGAGAGACAATGCTCCACTGGAAGAAGTAAATCTCAACAGAAAACAATGGAATTTCCTTTCCTAGGAAATCGTTTCCGTCATCTTTTGCCATGACAAGGACCAGCGTTCACAAAGCACATCTCTACATGTAAGGACCTAGAACAGAGAAGCAGCACTAGTGAGGTGCTTACAACTGTCTTAATTTATTTTTCCTCAGGAATCATTTTAGAAGAAAAAGCATGCAGTAAGAGTACAAACATTCAATCAAAAAGATGTTCTAACACATTTTCATCTTTTTCCTTCTTTAAGAGGAAGGAAATTGGAGCAAGATCACTATTCCTCTTTTGATTTCCAGTGTCACAGTCTACAAAGGTCTTGCCTTTTATCACTGAAGCAAAAGCTAAAAATATCATCTGTGTATATTGGAATATCTCTGACAACACTGATGGTGCTATATGCTGTAGAAGTAGTTTTATTCTTCTTTCTATTTAGTCCATTGTGAAAATTTAGCAATTACATTTCTCAGCTGTGTTCACATGATCTCTGGTAAGGCCATCCTGAAAGCCTTGTGAAATTCCAGGCTATGAAAAAAGAAGTACTGGTTTGTGATGAAATTAAATTAACAACACTTGTTAATTTAATTCACATTTTTCAAGTATAAAATTGAAGGGTGGCTTTTTGGTCAAATACTATAATCTCTCGTATCCAAGTTTCTATTGCAATTGAGCCAAACCAGTGAAAAATGAACAATGAGTTATGACCACAGTATTAGCACGTTGTGAATAAAGCTTCCATCCCCACCAAAAATAAGTTACAAATATACATAAATCTGCTGTGAATGGTAGTAATGGCAGTACCAAAGTACTTATCTTCAATATGTTGACTGAGATGAGTTTGATGAGATCCCCACATTTCTAGCCACAAAATGGGGGGGGGTGGGGGGGTGGTGTGTTTCTTCCCCCCTTTATTTTTCAAACTAAGAATTAAGCAGACATAATCTTTTAGTGCAACCAGAGCACAGGTGGAAAGCTACCTGAGGTGCCTAACTTGCCTTTTTGCATTATTTTAATGGAAATTTGTAATTTCACAATTAGTAACAGGTTAAGGAACAAGTCCTGCTCACTGTTTTCTTCCTTGATTTCTTCCTCAACCCCCACTCCCTTTTTGCTCTGCAACCTAATTTCCCATTCAATTGCAACATCATTAGAGATGCAAGGTGCATGGAAAATAAAAATACAAGCAGGCTAAACACTCCTTATTAATATGAGACCCTGATACTGCCTTAGGAACAGAAATTCTGATTATGTCTGAAAATATTACTATATTGGAACAAAAGACAAAACCAAATAGCCCAACCCGCAGAGTTTTTAACTCCCCACATAACAGAAAGACCAACTGAATTCCCCTATCCTAAACAGCTGGATGAGCATTAGCCAATGTAACATCCTAAACTCTAACTGGCAGATGCAAGAGTTCAGCTTCCTTCCACTAGGAAGCACTGTTAAACCAACGAATAAATGCTTGGGATAAAGTGACCTAGCTCTGGCCTACATTCACTGAACCAGGCAGTACTGGTTTCAGTACAGCCATCCAGAAAAAGTCATGCCACTTCTCACTGTATAAAATGATGTGCTATGCATAGCACTGAACTCAAGTTCCTTGGTATACAAGAAGAAATCTTAAAGACTGGTAACTAAAGGACCTGTATTAGTATTCACAAGCTCTACCCAGACAAGCTCTAGAAGGGGCAGATCTCACTCCATCAGCACATAGGATTTGGTGCCTCAGATCAAACTGAGAAAGCCAGCTGTAGATTTAAATCAACTACATGTAGCTGGCATATTATGGACATAAAATGCCAAATTACAGAATTTACCACTACTACACCTTTTAAAAAGTTAGACTGTATCAGAAAACCTACTCCAGAATTACACAACACTACTCATTTAACTTAGGTTAAAGAAAGGGAACAAGGCAATTGATTCCTATGAACATTACCTACTAGGTTTACTATCACAGTTCCTGGATGGATTACTTTCTAGGATAACTGACTAGTTGAGCAGAAAGTGCTGCCAGATTACATAGTTTAGGGGCACAGATACTCTGCCACTTCCAATCCCACTGAATACAAGAAATCTGCTGAGCAGGATACAGTGCCTGAAGTCAACAATCATTTTCCTAGTACAGTCACTCACCCACTGAGGAAGCCTCAATCAGCTCTGAATGACGTTCTCTTTTTTAACCAGAAATTATTAACATGGTATTGGCTAAATTAAAAATATTTCATCTTTAACTAAGCACATCAACAAATTCTGCTACACAACACACCTCATCCAAGTTATCTCACTGCAGAATGCACATCAGGTGAGAGTTACAGAGACAAAGTAGGTTAGAGTACACAAGCAATCAGAGGTTTCGACTAGCTGGTGAGATGACACCTCCTCCTCCTTCAGGAACAGGCCAGAATGCAAGCACATCTGTCTTGGTTTAAGCCCAGCCATAAATCCGAACCATGCAGTCACTCTCTCACTCCCCACCTTCTGCCCTGCCCCCCCCCCCCCCCCCAACTCCCAGAGGGATGGGGAGGAGAAACAAAATAATGTAACTCCCACAGGTTGAGATAAGAACAGTTTAGCAACTAAGGTGTAACACAAATCACTGCTGCTACCACCAATAATAATAATGATACGGGAAATAGCAAGGGAAGGAAATAAAACCGCTCACCACCAGCCGACCGATACCCAGCCTGACCCCAGCAGTGAACTCGCCCTTCCAGGTAACTGCCCTCAGTTTTACATCCTGGGCATGACGTGCTGTGGTATGGAATACCTCTTTGGCTAGTTTGGGTCAGATGTCCTGTCACTGCTTCCTCCCAGCTTCCCCTCCTTCCTGGCAGAGCATGAGCCTCACAAAGTCCTTGGTCAGACCAAACATTGCTAAGCAGCAACTAAAAACATTAGTGTTATCAGCGCTGTTCCCAGGTCAAAAGTCAAAAACACAGCACTGCACCAGCTACTAAGAAGGAGAAAAAAAATGACTGCTACTGCTAAACCCAGGACAACATCTCAAGCATTCCTGTCAGCACAAGCAGAGTTTCCCAAAGGCAGGGTCCCTCCCCAGAAAGCACAGCCTTCAGGAGGAGGAACTCATACCCCAGCTGCAATGGAGGTGGCTCTGAGGAAGAAGTTGCGTATCATCCTGGGCTCATGAGGTTTTGCAGAATGCAGCTAGTGGTCGGAATTGCAGAGTTGCATCTGCAAAGAGCTTCCTCCATCAAATGACAGCCTTGGCTGCAGATTCCTGGTTCAGGGAATAGTTTTTTACCACATTCACTTCTAATGAAAACCCACTTGTACAAATGTGAGGAAAAAAACCCCACAGATATTATAGTATAAATAACCAACATAAGGAAATATAACATCTTTCCCCACACTCCCTTCATGTTGAACAAAGCTGGAAGTGAGCAGAATAATGCAGAAACCTGTAAGAGCAGATGAAGAGGTCTCAAAAATAGTGCAACTTAAATAAAAGAAACATCTGATAACCAAGCAGTTCCATTCCTAAGTTTGGCCTTCAGAGGGCACGTCTAATGGGTCAAATAAACAGTGAGAGTCCAGAGAAAGACAACAATAGCCAAACGCATTACATCAGCACACAAATTAAAGCACATTAAATTCCTTTAAGGACATTCCCTCCAGGAAGATCAACCTGGTAAAAATAAAATAAAGGCCATCTCCTCTGCAAATCAGCATAATGCATTTTAACTTGCAGGCATTAATTTCTCGTCTCTAGTTAACTGTATCAACTCTCCTGCATAAGACTGGATAAGCAATCCCTTAGACATACTAAATGCATGAAAGAGCAAGCACAAACACCTCAACAAATCCCAACTTAATTGGTAACACTGTAGAAGACAAAAATACAAGATTTAAGTAGAAGCTTCAGCACTTTCACCTTCCAGGAAGAACAGTATTAAAACTCTCTGTAAGGGACTACACAGCAGCATCCTCCAGCATCTGCAAGCAGGGCACTGCCTGCTGGCAGCTACATGCAGGCTCTTCCCCTACTGGCTTTTGTTATACATTGTTCAAGAACTATAACTTCCCTTTGCCCCAGAAGTGCCCACCCCAGGCCCGTTTCAGTGGTACAAAGACACAAGTTTTCAGTGCACCACAAGGTGCAATTTCTAACAAAAACAATTTTACAAACAACTTTAACCACAGTCTCTTGGAATATTCATAAGATTTATAAAACTTCACTGAGCTCATTTATTTCCCTTTGGGCAGCAAAATTATGATTATATATTTTTAACTAGATAGAAGGCTTACCATCTCCTAGACTACTTGATTCAGTATTAATACAACAAAACTACCACTTGCCTAAGGATAACATGTCCTTGGTGTGCTCAGCCTTAATAAGCCAACTCACTTTGCTTTCAGAATCAGTTTATCGCTGACAGTTCTACACCGTCTTTAAGTAAAGACATTATAATTTCACTGAAATGTCATGCCCTTCCCTTCATACATTTGAAACATATCACACATTTTTATGTGGTTAAATTGTTATACAGCTGACCAAAACCAATCAAATGAAGGCCACAGAGGTGCTATTACCCTGACATTTGAAGTAGAGCTGAATAAACTAATGCACTTATAGCTTCAAATAACAGATTTCACTAAGTTGCAGGTATCACTAAAGCTGTTTTGTTTTATGCTTCAGTGTAGCTCAGAAATCACACCAAATTTTTTACATAAGCTCAGCTGGTGCTTTATCCACATGGTTTAATAAACAAGTTGACCAAAGTTAACGCAGTGACATTTTTAAGGATAAAAACTAGAATTCAAGTATTTATTAGTTACCTAGTCTACCTGTAATGAAGAAGTACACCCATCTCATGCTATTCTTTGCTCCATGTGATCGCTGTAGACAAAACTCAGAATGACAGGATTCCTTTGGGCACGATTCTTGAAAGGAAACACACATTTTATGTAAAACAGTACCTTAGACATTTCCCAAATAAAGATCTTATAAAGCCTTAAAGGTACCTGAAACTATTCTAGAAGTTGGTTGGTCACACATGATGCAGTTCTAAGCAAAGGCTCAAACAAGAGCTCCATCAGGTACTTTGAAATACAAATTCCCATAAGCTGTTTCATGCTGCATACACGGCTCCTATAAACTGTGTAAAAAATACAGCCCATTACTAAACTGCAGCGAATTACCAGGTTCTGAATGTGCTCCACAAAAAGACCACAGAAAGATCATCTGACTTTTAAACCAGAAGGAAATGGAACCATGAGTGAGAAAAAAGTAATAATTTTCTTTGCTGTCAAATACTCATGCCTTTGAGTAGGTTCCATGTGGGTTTGACCCCCCCCCAAAGCAAACGCCTAAGCTGAAATTCAACCAGTTCAAAGAATAACGGCTTTGATAATGCTGTGAAAGTTCTCAGTGGTTCTAATTTAAGAATATCAACTTTTTTGTGCAACATCAACAGCCAGAAACTTTAATTACTAATTACAGAGAGTACCAAAAAGCACAAAGTCAGAAAGCATCAGGTGAAACAAATTTGTGCCTGCATGGCTCAATTTTCTTTTCTCCTGTTGAAACTTACTCTGTAAAAATGTTTTGTATCAGTTTTACTCAGTGGTAGGATTCCTCCCCATTCATTAGTACGTATTTAAGAAAGGGAGATCTTGTTTCTGGGATTATGTTTCTCAAAAGAAACTTTTAGAATAAGGAGAGAAGTCCAAACAACTCTTCTGGATTGGGTTTTTAGTAAGCTATTTTCCCTAAAGCGCTTTATCATCATCCCCATAAAGGTGTTGGGAGATTTTGTGTGACTCGCCTAGAAATAGTGAAATCTGTTACAAAACCCAAGACCAGGGTTCAAGAATTTCTGGTTTCTACTCCATGTACAAATTCAGTAAACCACAGCACAGCAGTAGCTTTAGCTCTTTCCTAGAGAAAGCAAAAGAGCGTAAAAGACCCCACGTTGAAGAACACACTCTACCTTTAAAAAGAAGCTACAAATCCTTTCAAGCCCTCTAGTATTTACATAGTAATTGACTCTTAGTAAAGCATTTTTTCCTAATGTCTGATCTGACAGAAGGTATATTTCAATTAGACATGAGGAAAGACTTTACTAGGAGGGTGATGAGGCACAGGTTGCTCCAAGAAGCTGTGGCTGCCCCATCCCTGGGAGTGCTCAAGGCCAGGCTGGACGGGGCTTGGAGCAACCTCGTCTAGTGAAATGCATCCCTCACATTGCTGGGTTGGAACTGGATGAGCTTTGAGGTCCCTTCCAAAGCAAACTATTCTATGATTCTGTATTATACAGAAAAGCTGTTGATGCCAGAATCAATGTATGTAGCATTTCCAGCTAGATTTCAGAGGGATTGCCCACCTGTAGGTACCAACAGCAATACGAACCCATTCAGTAATTAACACAAACCAGTGCATATTTCAACAGTAGATGCAAACTGTCTAAATAGAAGATGAAATGTTTCTTCCAGCAAAAAAAACACTGGCATTCAGTGAACAGAACCATGTATTAGCAGCTTTTGCTTAATGCATGTATTTCACATGACAGACCTCACTGTGATCAAGTCACTTTTAAGTGGCAAGATGGATGCATCAACGGTCTATCACCACATTTGCTACAAATTACACAATGTCTGTATAGATCAAAATTCCAGGCATACTGAAGTCCCTCAAATATTGGAGGATAAAGTCCAATTTTAGTCATTTGTGATCACACATCTGTAGGAGCAACAAGTTTTTGGGCTTGGGGACCCAGTCATGTCTATAATGAAGCTTTGTAGAGCTTGGTTGGAAGACTCAGGAGCTAGCATCAAACTTAAATTTTATTTCTCCAAAGGAAAACAATGAGGGAGAAAAGACACTGCAATTGAAGGATTTGGGGCAGTGGAATGTTGATGCTTGGATTTCTTTACTTTGATTATACAAACCCAATCATGCAGGATAAGAAGGTAACATACAAAAATACATCCACATGGCCTGACCTTGTCAACAATTGGCCTTTAGCTCTGTACATGTATCAGAAGAGAGATTCTAACCGGCTATAAAAATGTACTGCTTATTTAAATAGACATGGGAAAAAAAACAGAAAAAAAGAAAAGACAATTTATGAGTACTCTTTATCTCCATCTGCTGCTCATCTAAACATTTCAGAGAAGAATAATAATTCTAGGAGATATTAGTAGAAATCAGTTTCATCCCAAGTTCATATATCTACAAACCTTAATTTACCCAATTCTTCTACACACTGTTTAAGCAATGCAGTATATATCGATTATAATTTGCTAGGTTATTCTGCTTATTCAGTTCTCACCCACAACCATCTCTATACCTGTGAATACATAGTATTAAAACAGGTAATACACACACCAAACCTGGTAAAGCCTCATAGGCAACAGAAGAATCTATACCCAGTTCCCTGCAGTCTTTGCTACCTTTACGAACTCCAGGCAAAACCAGCTTCGTGCAGATATCCAAGCTGCTGGAAACACTTCAAAGAACTCAAAACTGAGACACTCCCCCCCCCCCACGCGCACTTAAACTGATTCTCAGCAACGTTGTTCTAAAACTCTATGTTGGTTTACAGTGCCTAGTAACAGACTTCTGCTGCTACAATGCAAAAGTGACATTCAAGTTTCTACCCGTTGTATTATATCTGTATTAAAACAGTTAAAACACATTCCTAAAGCCTACTAAAATCTGTACTTAAAATGCTAAATAGTGAGACTGGGAAAAGTGGTTTAAGAGTTATATTTTCAGCTGTGTTTCCAAAAGTTACCCGGTTCCTTGGTGCATGTTTGGATGTATATAATTTCTTCCAGTATTTCTAGTAAGTGAAAATCTGTATGAAAATTGACATGTTGCAATTAGAAACTATTTTTTGTGGGTTTTTTATATGTTAAGAAACAGAACATGCTAATTATTAACTGTTGTTAGACATCCAAATGTTCCTGTTTTATAAATTATCACAGAATGGTTAGATTGGATAGGACCTTAAGACCATCTAGTTATGAAAGTTTCTTTGTGGAAAAAATTGTTCAGACAACTAGTGACAGGCAACAGTGCTTTTCAGCTAGCAATGACATACTACAGATAGTAAGGGAACAGTGAGAATATTTGATTTGAAGTATCATTCCCTGCTGAACTAGTTCAGAAGTATTTCATGTCTGGTTGTCAACACATACATGCAGAGTCACCTCCACTGAAAATGTGCATCCAGTTTGTGTACTAAGCACTTTTTTAAATTAATTACTATATTGGAGACTAATTACTTAAGGAGATTTACATGGGTAACTATTAGAAAATGCCTTTGAGAACACCTAAAGCTGTTCGACCTCACTGCTGGAGTTTAGAGAATCTGTTTCTGCACATCACAGCAACTCCAGCTGATGCTGCAGAATTGAAAATACTTCAATTAGCTGTACCAAAGCTAGGAGCTGCGTGAGGGATGCCATGTAAGGGATAGAAAAGCTACTGACAGCTCAGTCCCTGGGCAGGTCGAGCATACAATTGTATTATTTCTTTTAAAAGAAAGAAAACAATAACTAGGCATGCCTGTGGCCAAATAAAGGAAAAGATAAATAACTACAGTTCCAGGCATTGTGTCCCGTTACTGATCTTTTTCTAGTCATATTGGAGAAAGTTTGGTCAGAGGAAAAAACAGACATATATAGAATCATAGAATAGTTTGGGTTGCAAAGAACTTTAAGATTACCTGTTTCCAACCCACCTGCCATGGGCAGGGACACCTCACACTAAACCATGGCACCCAAAGTTCTGTCCAACCTGGCCTTGAACACCACCAGGGATGGAGCATTCACAACTGCCCTGGGCAACCCATTCCAGTGCCTCACCAGCCTTACAGTAAAGAACTTCTTCCTCATATCTAACCTGAACTTCCCCTGTTTAAGTTTTAACCAGTCACCCCTTGTCCTGTCACTGCAGTCCCTATATCTATCCCAAAGTCTTAGCGACCTCATATCCTCCAAAAGCTGGCCATGACGTTTTTTTTTTTACCACCAGTGAAGTAAAATACAGAGTTCCGGTTGACTTGGGAGAGGACTAAGATAACACTCTGACTGAATATGTATTTCTTCATTTGTTTAGAACAATTTAGTGCTGAATTATGGCACATCTAGTCTTGTTGGAAGAAAGGAATAAGCCATGATTCCTAAGAAATTTGATTTCTTGAAAAGGCTGATCTGATCATTTTAACATAGTTCAGAAGAAAACTAAACTTATGAAAAAAGTAGATAAAAAGGCATTCCTAAATTATAAACAAAACAAAAAAACAAACAAAAAAACCCCACCCAAATGGGAACTACATTTTACCCTAAATTGATTGAAGGGAAAAGTATAAGTGAAGTGGAACCCACAGGTATTCAAATTTGGGATTAGTACTCTGTAATCAGACCAGTTCAGATCTGAGAGACAAACCAGCATTTTTCATATGACAAACTGAGGTCTCTGCCATACCATGCTGTCAATTCAAGTTGTAACTTGAGTCGTGTCCCATTCTCAGAAGACTTTTTGCCTGAGTTCACCAATTCTTTAGAAAAAGCTGCTAGAAATATCAGTTAAAACTCAGATACTGCTGATGTTTTAGAAGAGTGAGGCAATGGAGATACAACAGGGGCTAATCCAGCCACCTTGCATAATGTGATTTACTCCCCACAGTGGTTACTTTACCTTCAATGTTTACAAGTTTATACATGAATGTAAAGTACTGTAAAACACTGAAATCAAAACAACTTCAGTACACTTTGTTTTTAGGAAAAGGCCTAAATCATACAGGAGTCTTGAGCTGGCCATGTATAAAAGGAACTTTTATGTGACATTCAACTACAGAGATGATGATCATAAAGATAAGTGCCGCAGATTGGTGGACCCTTGCTAGCTTTAGCCAAACTGACACAGGTAATGGAAATTAAGATATTGAGGAACAGAAACCCCAAGAGAAGCCAAACAAAACCCTGGAAACCATTTCCAGGCATATGAACACCAAGAAAAATCACCAGGAGTAATCAGCATGGATCCAACCAAGGGGAAGTAATCCTTGACCCTCTTAATGAACTCCTGCAGTTAAAGTGACCAGCCTGATTGTCAAGGGGACAGCAGTGGATGTTGTCTGCCTGGACTCCAGTAAGGCCTTTAACACTGTCCCCTAAGAGCCTCATAAGCTGTTGTTGAATGGCTTGGATGAGCAGACAGAGAGGTGGGTGGAAAGTTGACAGCAGCTGGGCCCAAAAGATGACGGTCAGTGGTGCATTCTAGTTGGAAGCCAGTGTTGTACCCCAGGGGTCAATAGCTGGTGCAGTCCTGTTTAACACAGGATGGTTTCTGTTGGAAGGGACTTCAAAGATGATCTAGTTCCACCTCTCCCTGCCATAAGCACCTTCTTATCAGGCACCAACAAAAACTCTATTTATAAAAGCTGTATGAAAGCACTCAAACATAAACCAAATCATGGCAAAATTTACTAAAAAATCTCTTCTAGCAAATCTTTTTATTGTTGAAAGCCAAAACACCTTTAAAACAAAGGTTAATGAGATAAAAGGACTAAGTCAGAAGAGAAAAACAGACTAAGATAACGAGATTAACAGTGAGACACTGGCACAGGGTGCCCAGAGTAGCTGTGGCTACCCCACCCCTGGCAGTGTTCAAGGCCAGGTTGGACGGGGCTTTGGAGCAACCTGGTCTAGTGGAAGGTGTCCGCAGGGGGTTGGAACTGGATGAGCTTTGAGGTCCCTTCCAATGCAAACCATTCTGTGATTTTACGATCAGCATTATGAATATTCTCTACTGTCAGGCGTATTGGAGTTTTCTTCTTACAGAACAACATGACTTTAGGAAAGGTCAGAAATTGGAAGAATCCCACATCACAAACACAAACTCTTAAAATTATTGCTATGATGCATATCCATTCTCTGTTGTCTCTACAACTTTAAATAAAACAATTATTTTATGTGCAAAACCCAAAAGTACCTCTTATGGAGAAAATAATACTACTTCAAATGCTGAGAGCCAGTTCCTCATCTCACTTCAGGAACTCCAAGAGGAGTATTCACAGAAACTAGACTTGCAGGAATGTGACTTGCCCTGCTTAGGAGTCAGCAGAGAATAGGAGACAAGAGCTCTTCTAGGTGGCAAGTCACACAAAAAAAACTAACTACAGATGCTACAGACTGTCTCCCACGGAAGTGTCTTTCACTTCCTTGATGTGGGAAGCAGACTAGCTTCACTAGGCTAAAGTTAGCTTTTGAGTAGCTTTGCAATACCTCTTCCCTTAGGAAAAGGAGGCAATGTTTCTCCTTCTCTGCAACTCTTGTAAAGCCTACATAAGTGCAAATACTCTCAGACTGTTTGCAAATGGAAAAGATAGAAAATGTCAATATAGTTTTGTTCTATAGCTTTATGGTTTTAGAAAATAAGGTGTGCTTTCTGACAGCAGCACACATTAAACAGGAGCCTGGCAGAGGCTGTAGCAACCCGGCCCCAGGCTCTTCTCACATGCAAATATCTCCAAACGAACTACCTACAAAAAAGGTAGAACACTTGAATTCCTTCTTCATTAACTTATGGGTACCTTCTGGAAACTTCTACTACCATACTACATATGAATAAATAGCTCCACTCTGGGCTTCAGCTACTTTCATTATAGAAAGCAAACCATAACCTTCTCTTCAGGGAAAACTTCCTCTTTAGAGACTCTTCTAAGAATAGCCTAAAGCCTGTCCAACTTCTCTTGAAAAGGAAACCTTTCAGTATGCCACAATAGGTATTTTAGAAGCCAAAGCAGACCACAAACTAGATCAGCAAACGTAACTATATTCAAAGTATCCAGAGTCACAGGTTCTGTGTAAAAAAGCCTAACCATTTTCCCAGAGGAATTTTCCTCACCAAAACTGACGATTCCTCATTTAAAAACCCTACACCATGTATGCACACAGAAATCTAGCAAGACTTAGAATGAAACAGAATTAAAGCTTTTGCAAGGTGTATGATCTAGTAATCAAGTATCAGCCACTGAAGATGAAACATTACCTGTCAAAACCTGTCCTTCCTCAAAGGATAAAAAAGAAAAATAAAAAAAAATGCTTCACCTTTTTATTTTGACATTTTTAAAAAGAAAAAATAAAAAACATTAATTTTATCAGCTCATTCAATAGCTTTGGTTACTTCATGTGTATTTAGGGTCTCTCTCAGGTCTCCATTCATCTGCTTTTGGCCTGAGGCAATCTCATTCAATATGGAAGAATGCAAGGGTTTTAGCTGTGCTTTATAAGAAGTTAATGAATCTATAAGCTTGGAAGCGTTCATTTAAAATGGACTCCATTTCACTGACAAGCTTTAATGATTTGCTGTTGCCAGAAGAGTAATCCTGTTTCTGAACCCTTGTCCTGCACCCTTGAATACCTAGCTGCAGTAGGTAGCATGTTTCCAGCAGGTCAAGGGAGGTGATCCTTTATTTCCAGTCAGCACTAGTGAGACATCTGGAGCGCTGGGTCCAGTTCTGGACTTCCTAGTAAAAGACAGGCGTGAACATACTGGCAAGAGTCCAGCAAAGGGCCACAGAGATGATTCAGGTCTCGGAATATTTGTCATATTGAGACAGAGAGAACCAGAACAGCTCAGCATGGAGAAGAGAAAACTCAGAGTAGATGTTATCAATGTGAATAAATAACTGAAGGGAGAATGCAAAGGAGACTGAGACAGGCTTGTCTTAGTGATACCCAGTCAGAGCAAAAGAGGTAATGTATACAAATTGAAATACAGGAAGTTTCATCTGAACATCAAGAAACACTTCTCTAATGTAAGCATGACTGAGCACTGGCAGAGGTTGCCCAGAGAGCCTGGGAGAGTCTCCATCCTTGGAGGCATTCAAAACGTGACTAGACATGGTCCTAAAAAGCTGAGGGGGATGGACTGGACAGTCTCCACAGGTCCCTTCCAACCTCCCATTCCTTCTACAATTCTGTGATTTTTGCACAGCTGCAAATCCATCTATGGTGTACATAAAGCTATAATATAATCAACAGCATCACCCAAAGCTACACACTTCTACAAGGACACAGCAGAGGAAACTCCCATGTGCTTTATTAGTGTCACTAGTTATCATTACAGTGTTTTGAACACACTGAAGAAACACAAAGAAGGCTTGACATATTAAAAAGAATTATCATTGTACATCAAGAATAAAAACAAATCACAAGTTGTTTATGGCTCGGTTGTGCAGTCTTGAGTGCCTGCAACACACTATTCCGCAACCTGCTGTGGCTCATAAATTAAGGAAGGTCAGACTTTATCAGCAGATGAGAAGTAACCCAAACGCTCCCAAACAGCCCACAGCATTGGAAATAAAACTGGCCACACGGTTTTCCAGCCTGACCTGAACCAATGTCCCAGCATGGCACCAGTAATTAGTCTGTGGCTGAAGATGAAGCCCCCAGATGACTCCTAAGTAACCAAATCCTGGAAACTTGTGATCATAAGGCAATGAACCGGCAGTTCCAAAGGGGAACAGGTCTTCAGCTTTTCTCCCCAGTTTATTAAATAGCATTATTATTTGCCTATCATACAGAACTAATTCTCACACAATTCCTAGTGGACGTGCTAGTCTTTACTTTTCAGCCTGAACTTCAGTGAAGTTACAGCAACTGCTGAGAGTTTCCTTTTCAGGAGAGGTACAATAGGATAATAGATAAAAAAGGTCTGACTGCTTTCCCTAAGGATCTACCATTCTATTTTGACGGGCCTGTAGAGCAGTATAAAGCACCTGGATACTTAAATTTTCCTTTTTGGATATTCATACCATTAATCTATCACCAGAAACATACAAAGCTCATTTAAATATTATTATGAGGCTGCAGAGGGTGCTCCAACACTGCTTATAGACAGTTTCTATTCAATCCCCACATTCCTCAACAAATCCATCACTGATTTTCCTGAAGTAATTAAAATTTGGAAATAACTTTGAAGGCAGGTTGGAGTTCACCCAACACCTTGTTTTATCCAGAAAGGTGACATGAATTGCACAAAAGTCTTTTCACCCCACCAACAGAAAGTGTTCTGAGTGGGAATAACATTTAGGAAGGCAGCATTTAGGAACACTGCCTTTTCCTGCACCCAAGACGTGAAATACCCAATTGCTTCACATGGATCCAGCGGGCTGGAAATGGGGAAGTAGGCACATACATATGGAAACATACTTAAGTATCATCATCCATGTTACTCCTAAGATGCTAAAGCAAATAGCCTCCCTAGAAGAAACTATAGTGCTTTAAGAGCAGCAATGCTTTTAGCTCTTTTTGTGACCACTCAACACCATGCTAAAGCTCTCCCAGCACAGAATGCAGTGACTTACAGAGACTTTTGCTGATGGTGCTTTACTCTGGATAGTGTGGGAAGAGGAATACACAAAATAAAAGTGCCTCTACTTGTGTATCCCAGATCTTACTTTTCTATTGAGCAGTGCAGAAGTTTTGTTTGCTGGCTTTCAAGTAATCAAAGTGTACATAAAAAAAAAAATAAAATGTAACTTCAGCTAAAACTAAATACCAGAATGTGTACTTCTCTCCTTACTTACAGTTCTTCAGTCGCATTCCAACAAGCACACAGTGAAAAATGTTATGCTATCTGACAATGTGCTGAGCTTGCATGGCAAGGTTTTGGTAGTGGGGGGCTATGGGGTGGGTTTTGTGAGAGCTGCCAAAGCTTCCTCTGTGTCCCATAGAGCCAGTGCCAGCCGGCTGCAAGACTCACCCACTGCTGGCCAAGGCTGAGCCCATCAGCAATGGGGGTAGCACCTCTGTGATAACATAGTTAAGAAGGGGGAAAATAAGTTGCTGCATGACAGCAATTGCAGCCAGAGAGAAGAGTGAGAATATGCAAGAGAAACAGCCCTGCAGACACCCAAGTCAGTGCAGGAGGGCAGGAGGTGCTTTCAGGCACCACATTCCCCTGGGAAGGCCTCATGCTGGAGCAGTGTGTGAAGGACGGTCTCCTGTGGGAGGGACCCCAGCTGGAGCAGGGGAAGAGTGCGAGGAGTCCTCCCCTGAGGAGGAAGGAGCAGCAGAAACAACATGGGATGAACTGACCACAACCCTCATTCCCAGTTCCCTGTGCTTCTAGGAAGGAGGTAATAAAGTTAAGCCTGGGAAGAGGGGGGGGTTAAGGCAGTAAGTGAACTCTCCCTGTCCTTATCTCAACTCACCAGGCTTTCACTGCATTTTCTTTCCCCTGTCCAGCTGAGGAGGGGGAGTGATAGAACAGCTTTGGTGGGCACCTGGCTTCTAGCCAGGGTCAACCCACCACAACTGCCATTTAAATATATTAATTCTGAGCCAGCTGATGAAAATTAAATAGAAAGAAGGCTTTAAAGGCTTTGAAATTAATACGTTCCAATAGCGTAATTAGCTGATCCTTCACTTTACTGGCTCCAAGCCCCAAGTTAGTAAGTTCTAGGTTTGACAATTTATATATATTGAACTTGAAACAGAGCACACAATAGTGCATTAACAAAATGCCTGCACAGTTCCTTCTGGAAAGAACAGCTAGCTCAAAGCATCAGGTAGTTCAAGAGTGAAACCCCTGCCCTTTACATAGCTCACTGCCTTGTCTCACTACTTCTGCAGAATTTTGCTTCCAGCAAATATTATCTGTGCCTTTGTCACTGCAAGATTACTTGCGTTAACATTTTATACAAGGTCTGCACCTTAACGTTACCTAAAAATACCTTTGGGTGAGCCTGTTTTATGGTAAAGAATTGAATCAAAAGTACAACTCTCAGTCCCACATGACTTCCCCTGGGTTTTCAACTGCTCTTTGCATTACAGGAACGAATATGTTTCATACAAAAGAAAGAGCAACAGAATAGGTGCAATTTGGATTAGGTTTTCATTTTACCAGTGTTGATATTATGAATACAACACAAAACAGAAGCTCTAGAAACACTGAAGATGCAACTCCATCATTGGTACAAGGCAATATACAGACCATACTGACACCAAAACAGGAGTACATGCAGCCCCTCTCCCCATTTAAGCTGAAAACTGCAAAATTACATGAACAAAGTAAGCAGGTTTCCACCTGTGTTTGAAAGCTGATGCAATGCAAAACATGGCCACACAACATCCAGTACTAACAGTGGTGATTTAAGACAGGAGCACATGGCTGTAAGTTGAGCATTTCTGCACTTTCTGTACTGTCTTGGTTGAGCTAAAATTCACAAGGAGAATGCACAAATATTCTTGGTAGGAGTCATGTGCTGTGACCAGAGGAGAAAAGTGAATACATCTCTCTCTGCTCTGAAGGTCTGAAGGGATCATTACTGCACTAATATATTTCACCATATCTTACTTTATAGAAGATTTAGATTTTTACAATTGTAAAGTTACCTAATAAGCGGCAAAAGACAGGAGCCATAAACAATATATGGTAACAGCTAGTTACCACAGTTGTGATATGGAGTAACTAAAACATATTCTATCAGAAGAGCTTGCAGCAAACAGGTTCAAAGGTTAAGTGTAGTAATTACTGATAAAACTTTTATCCACCACTGTAAACATTACATACATCATAGATGCCACTGTGATTTAAGAGACGCATTTAAAAGAAACTTCTAATTCCTCTTTTTATTATGTGGCATTTATCACATCATCAATTTCAATTTACGCAAACCGAATATGCTGCAAGCAAAATACTCCACCTCAATAAAATGGATTTTCTGTACTTTGCACTTGGGACTCGTGGACAGCTATTGACCTGGAGGACATTCCCCACCCTCCCAATCACAACAGCCTTTCAGTAGGGGAAAACCTTCCCCCCCCCCCCCCCCCCCCGGAAGCTTTGCGCATCAGTATAAACCAGTGAAGGCACCACAAGGGGGAGATGAGACAGACAGACCTGACTGGAGGCATGGTTAGTGCGGCATTGGTTAAACATGACTAATAGTTGAAAAATCACCATTACCTATCTCCCATATGTTCTCATTTGTAAGCAAGAGCTGGACAGTGAATCTTAACATATGGCAACAGTAAGTTTCACTCCAATATTCGAATAGCAAAGTACATACAATCTGGTTCACTGCTTCATCTGAAAATGTTATTGCACAATAACCTAAACTGAAAAATAATATCATATAAAATAGGGGACAGGGAGAAGCTGTGAATAAGAAATAAAATGGTTAATAAACTCCCAAATTAACCTCTTCCAGCTAGTTTAGCTATTGCCTTACATTTAAGGGCACTGAATAATCTCATCTCATCTTCATGCCTCAGTCCCCCGTTTGAAAGCTAGGAAGAATAAGTATTTGAAAGATGCACAGATGATACACACATTTTGGACCACACACAACACACAGGCATACAGATACATATATATATATATATATATACACACAATAAGAGAGAAAGGAAGAGAAATAACTATAAAAAGAGCTAGAACCACGCTCACAGCATTTCATTGCTTGACCTGACTGATAACAAATGACTCCAGGCTTAAGCAAAAATGACGCTTAGCTTTCTTATGTCACAACTAATGTTTCCAGTAAAAAGGCTGCCACCTATTAACTCTTCAGGAGCACTCATGAAGTATTATTTATGACAGTCTTACACAGTTCATATTTTTTCAAAAAGCATTAGCCTCTATCAGATACATATTTTTTCTAAACTAATCAAAAAGCTTATAAAGCACAGATGGAGTCAGGTCAATTTAAACAACGGACTATGTCTGTTACATGTAGGAAACAAAAGCAACTAGGAACCTTCAATTCACCTATATTTATTTCTTCATACATAGCATATAATTTGTTAATACACTATGTACTACATCGGAACCGTAGGTTATATATGTGGGTGTATATCTGTACATATAGATTGCTATACACATAAGTACATTAGAAGTTAACAGAACACTTGTAATGTAAAATAATAATTCTTTTGAGTGTTTTATGCTCAGAAGTATGTCAAGACTTTTTAAAGATGCATTTATTTTTCCAAAAGATGCATCTTGATTCCATATCTAAAACCAGAGGTATGGTTATTTTAATATTAACTTACAGGTTTCTTGTTATCAACTATACCCATCACTGTCTACTATGAAAGTGCCCTAACAGTAATTCTCAAAGTTCAGTGGCAAAAGAAAAAATCAACTGAAAAAAAAAAAAAAAAGACACAGCTGAAGACTAAGGCTTTTTTAAAAACTGTCAAAGGAAACACTGTGGCTGATTAATCGAGAAAATAGACCTTTAAAAATAACCAGACAAAAAGCGTCAAGGAATATATGCTCCGAAATAAAGACAAATGCCCAATAACAAGCCTTGCCTCCTTGCCTCTTCTAGTGAGAGAATTGGAGACAAAAAAAAGCCTACTGCCTTTCTATTTCAGTACCTGTCTTCCTACTGTCACCACTACTGTCAGGTATAATATTTGTCAAGTATTCTGACTGAAATCAAGATGGCAAAAAAAAAAATAAATTGTAGCAAGTCTGCAATGATGTACAAAACACCCCCCCAAAAAAAAAATCCAGGGGGAAGTAATGTTTTTCTTGGGGAAACAAACTACTGCAAACAACGAACAAAACTGTTGCACACAGAGAGGCATAATATAGCCTAATTTTAAAAAAAAGTAAAAATCAATCATTAAAAATCCCAACAATACAAAATCCACAAATGAAACCCCACAAAAATCAAAAGCCAGTCTTATTGAAACCTATTTGCTCTGGATAGAATTTATCATCTTCAAATACACTCAGTTCACTGCTTAGACAAAGCGATTAGCAAAAAAAAAGATCAAAATACAGTTAAACTCCAAAAATGCCCTTCCATAAAATGCCTCCAACACCCCCCATCTGAAATCCAAAACCAGATTCTCCAACAAACACATCGGTTTTGAAGAAAATGCTCAATAATTACTTCAATATCAAGAAAATATTAACCAATCAACAGTTGCACCAGTGAACACCTGCCAGTAAACAGTACACACTTTTTAACATAAGGTACATCAAATAAGCTGCTCTCTTCCAATGACTTGCTGCTGATAATGACATAACATGCTTATGCTCACTTTTATACAAAAATTTTAAGACAGCTATGAAATGAAAGAACCCTCTGCTACTTATTGTCTTCAAAAGAGACTTCCAGAACTGGCCACACTCACCAGCAGAAGCATACATGTCAAATAGAAACACACACTAAAAAACCCAAACAACACAACACTTTTCAATCCTCTTTACAATCACTCAATGGAACCTATGTACACACTTGCAAAGATGCAATGCATTTCACTCATGGCACTACATATCCTTACAGGTTCTACTCATGTAAACATGCAACCAACCATTTTTAAGGTTGAACATCCACCAGTCATTACCAAGGGACACTGGAAAACCTAGTTTCCATTTCCACTTCATCTCACACTCCTCAGTGAGGACATGCAAGATTATTAAAAATACAAAGCAAAATAAATCATGGGTTCAAGATGAGATTTGTTTGGTGACCCTTTGCATTTTTTTTTCCTGCTCCTTGCGTATCAACCTTTCTTTATTCTACAAGATTCTTCCATCCATTTTGCACCATAAAATGATATCATGTTAACTGCATCAAGGTATTTTCGTATGGCTGTCAACTAGATTGGGTGTACTTGTCCAGCTTTACAAAAGAATACTTTAAAAAGACATTAAATACTATGTTCAGTAGTGCAGGCACTCTATATATATGACTCTTGAAGATAAAGTAAAAGCAAATAGTGCTTTGAGAGGATTTGGAGGGTTTTACGGGAAGCATGCTGATACATTATCATTCATATGGTAAGAGCACACAAAGTCCAGTAACTGGACTAAGACAGTGAGGTGAAATTTCCATCAGGAAATTGGTGCTTACAGAAGTAGAGAAAGAGGCACTGATATGAGAGCCCACACCATTCCTAGGAAACATTCCTAGCTGACAAACATCCAGAAGCCTCTTAGAGTCAAACATACAAGACTCCTCATGCTCAGTTCCTTTCACGGAAGGAAACAGTAACATGGATAAAGTGGGGGTTTGAACAACTGATGAACTTCAGAATGTCAGGAAATATTTCCTACGTTGAAAGGTTTACAAGGAAGGTGAGAATTAGAAGAATGCAATGCAGAAATGCAGAATGCCCTGAGCATCCGGTTAGTTCAGCTTCAACCACCCATAATTCTCAGAGATCAAAGTGCCAGTCAATGGCAGGAATTAACACATTCCAGCATAAATACCACCAAATTTAAACTGACCTGTGTCCCATTTGAAAATAAAGAGCACATGTTTTTAAATAGTAAGAGAGTAATACCCTCAAACTATTTTTTTCTTGCATTTTTATGTAAGGCATTTCCTTCCATCTCGCCCCTTCAGTGTTCTCTTGCCCCATTTGCTTTCCTTTCACTCATTCACCCAGGGAGGACAGGGTGGTGAATGCAGAAGAATCACAATAAGAACTGCCACTGATGCGATCAAAAAGATCAAGATTTGCCAGGCTAGAGGCTGGAGGAAGTAAGACAAAAAAGTCACTGACTACTAGAGAGAAGGCAAGCCCTACAGCCTGCAGGGCAGAACAGAAACAGACAGGATGTAGTAAGTGAGCCTGACCCTCATCACCAAATAAGTAAATAAGAGCAAAACCTTTCAGTTATGGCAGCAAGGCATACTGAGACAGAAAGGCTGTACCTTTATGTTGTTTATGTCCCCAAAACTCTTTCCCATATCCTAAACCTAGACTTCTATGAAATGCATTACATCTTATATATCACTCACCTGTTTTCAAATAGCAGGCAGCTGATACTGCGTTAAACCATATCCTATTACACTGAGCTATCCACAGCCCTCGGTTAAGTGCTTCGCTTTAGCTGACTTAGGGATAGCTAAGTTTATAGGAGTCAACAGCTTCAGCTAGCATGGAACACAGCAATTCACTTCCTGAGTGCAAGCAGGGAACATCATGGCCGTTATACCAAGATGACCAGCTTGGAATTTTAGATACAATGAAGAGTTGTGATACTTTGTACTTTCATGATGAAAACAGTCTGAGCTCGAAAAAGGTAAAAGAGATTCCAATTTAGCAGCATCCTCCAGTAAAACAACCAAGCTAGAGAAACTTGCTCTTTCTTCCCGCACTATGAAGGTTGGTCAGTCTTCAAATTTGAGACAAACATACTCAGCCTGCAATTAACTTATTTCTAACATCATTACTTAAAAATAGCTTTACTGAATTCATTTAAATGAATGTTGCTGGCGCAACCACCAGGAAAGCAGATCATGATAACTATTAAAGCAGTTAAATGAAGCACACCAAGATTATTTGCACTGTTTATTTTTCAGTTAGTTCAGTAAGGAAATACCGTCTGTGGTCCAATGCTGAGGGTATTTTTAGTGGGTTTTTTGTTTTGTCACTCTTCTAAAACAACCTAGGAAGAATTAATTGTGATCTTTAAAAGTATCGTTTTCTAAATTCTATTAAGTACCACCACATGGGGAAGAGAAGAACAGAATTTAATGTTCAAATCAAGTTTCCAAGAGAAAGAATGGAAAATAGTCTAGAGGACAAGATGTATTAGGTCACACCAAGGGCTGCTTGAAAAAGTTTATAAAGAAAACACCTCACTAGAATGAGCCTCAGCTTTAAGCACTATGAAGCCATCATTATGGAGACCAGAAGTATAAGTGAATTGAAAACTGATTAGACATTTTGAGAAAGAATGTTCACAAGCTATTGAATTATAAGAGTACAATCTGCAGCTCAGCAAACTCCTATGTTGCAGACTACCGTAAGCTTAAAACAAAGCCCAGGGGAAATATCAGTTTCTATTCATCTCATCATTTTTCCCTAGGCATGCGTTATAGGACACAGAAAAAGCTAACCACCAGACATCACACCAGGCTAGATGGACCTGTGATCTGATATATGATGACTCTGCTCACAGTAATCAACATCAAAAATAAGTTCATAAAGGTGTATGTATTTCTGTCACATCAGAATAATTAAGAACAGCTGAGCAATTCTCTTATAGATAACTGCAATAGTTTCTCACTTTCCTTCCTCAGATACTGGTAAAATCAAGGCCAAGAAACAACATGGCTGCAGGTAATGGTCTTCAGCTAGCTGCAGAGCCAGAATAAAACAGTGAATTATTAGTTTCCACACTTGTGTTCAATCCACTAGATGGTGCTTCTAAAACGAAGCAGTTCAGCGTGCAAAACTCTAACTGAATAATGTATGGACTTAGAATTATAGACTTACAAGTTGTCTTCCTCAGGATTGTTATCAATAATGCTGATTACGGTGTTCAATCACTGCAGCCTCTGACCAGACACCAGCAAAAAGAATTATTAAGCCAATAACTGAGATCAAAGAGCTGATCATAAAAATAGTGAAAATCTCCAAAATCTTCAGTCACTGCTGTTTCCCCAAGTAAGAAAACCCCCTCATTCTTCTGTCTGAAAATCATTAGATATTAATATAAATATTGCATTAAATAACAACTTTTGTTCACAAACTGCTGTGCCCAAAGGCTTTGATCTCTGTACGGCACCAATAAAAAGAAGCTTTATGCTACAAATAGCATTTAACTCTTCTTTCACTCCTTATTCGAATAGTTTTCTCCAAGACATTTTTTCCAACATTGAACTCATCTTCTTTGAAGGAGAAATCCTTCACTTTCAAGATTTGGAGATCATAGCTAAAATAAGATGTCAGCTGCTTTCTACATATCATTGTAAAGTCATCCTTTTTCATTCACTCCCCCAAAACTAGTCTCAATAGTTGCTTGGTTATGTCACTAGCTTTGTCCCTTTTCATTTCTGAACATCTCCATCCATCAATCAAAACACTGCTTAAAATAATTCCCCCTCTTCCTGCATCTCATCCTACTGACCCAACTTTGAAAATGCTCTTTACAGTATGTTAAGCCAATAGTTGACTGTAATCTTTTTACTACCTTCCATTCTTCTAATGTTCAAAATTATACTAATCATTAAAGATCCCTTCCTTTTCTACTTGCAATCAATTTTTCTTACAAATATTCCTGCAGACATGTTTTTTCTCTTCCTTGAAATAAAAAAAAAAAAAATGTACTATTTCCTATAGTATTTCCCATCTTTGAGTCAGCTCTGCCACTAAGCAATGCCAACAATACTGCTGAGAAAGATGATTTTATGTGCAGCTTTTCCCATTCACTCACCTCACCTAGGACTTGGTGTTGTTTTTTTTTAAACACTTCTTGTGCAAAGTAATGCAGAAGCGCCAGGACGTCATTTATTTATTTGTTGCCACTGGCTCTCATTTTCCTACTTTACAGGGTTGCTCTTGATCCCCTAGGAATGCTCCCTCTTACTTGCATGGGATCTTCTTCCAAGATACCCATTTACTGTTTCTTGGTTTAAGCCTCTCTTTAAATTAGCATACTTGTCCCTTTGTTCAAAGGCTACCATTGGTAACAATTATTACCAGCTATGGCTTGTTTTTGTAAAATGCAAGACAACCCTCCAAAAAATTAGAGGAAGGCACTGTGCACAAACACAGTGCCTCTCCAGCATCTGCCACTCCACTTATCCCTAAATGTTATTTCTGATTAGACAGCACCATTGCAGAACCATGTTAACAGACAGCAAGAACCTCTTGGCTTGAGGTATCTCCTAATCCACCTGTAGAAAGTAATGACTGAATTTAAAAAAGAAACCAATGAAAACTACTTCAAAACAAATACCCAGGAAGGTGGCAACTGCAATTCCGAGCATGTCCAAGCACTCCAGGGGGAGAAGACGCATACCTTCTGAAGCACGTGAAAGAGGTCTGCTGAGTACCTACTTCTCATAATCACTCACTCCTAGGCAGTAGTTGGGGCCATTTCCATAACCTGTCTTCACATCTCCATGCAAGTTAGAACAGACACTTAGGGCTCAGCTCCACTTTGGTCAGTCTTGGAGCAGAGGGCTATTAAAGAAAAAACCTACACAAAACCTCCAGGTTTATGCAAGCCTTGCGAGCATCATTTAACTGGGACAAAGCATTCACAAAGCAATAAATTAATTACCAATGACTACGAATTTTGTGTGGATTACAGAACAAATTCTTCAACATTCACTGCAAGAAGTTTGCATTTTTTTTATTATGAAAAAAAAATAGGAGCAAAAGACCAGGTTAGTGAATGCACAACTGAAATAATTACCTAAAAAAATGTTAGGTTCCATGTTAATAAAAAACAACACAAGAAAAGCCAAATCAAAACATATTCCTCAGCTTTTATTCTCCAGGTAAAGATTTATTCAGCTTCACAAATGAAAACACAAAACAAGCAGTGTTTTTAAACCACTAAAAATGTTAAAAATGAACATACACTGAAGAGGTTTCAGTCTGTTCTGCTAAACAGATTGAAAACATCTCAAAGTTGTGGTTAGAGGCCTGTCAAACACTAAACAGTTGTTTCAAACTATCAATAAACTCAAGCTCAATTTGGAAGAGCTGAGCTAGTTATCCAGCTTTTTTCAAGCTGGTCTCTAGATTTAAGCAGCAACATTCACAGGAATTGTTCTGAATACTTGGATATCAAATGTATTTCAAACCTCCACAAAAACAGTCCAGTTCCATATTTTTACTGGATGCTCAGATCTGCCTGCAAGCAGGTCCTGACCTGACACCTGTGGAATGTTCCAGCAGCAGAAGGTACAAGATAAATTCCCTGAAGTGACAGCAGAGATTTCTATTATATCTTTGCAGACAGACAAACATTTTGATTTAGAAGGGATCATCCTTTGTCTCAGCCTCCAGTGTCCTGAGGAGGTCACACAGAGTAACTATTGTTCCAGTATGCTGGAATTCAACAACACTATTGCATCAAGTCACTCCTCTGCATTTTCTTCTGATTCAAAAGCAAACATCAGTCTCCCTCAGAAAACTTAATGAATTGAATCTGCAGTCCCCAAAAGGAAAACACATCTTACAGACAACACTTTCAAAACTAAGTAATAATCTATGCGACACAGGAGGCTGGAAACAATCTTGTCCTTGCTCCATCTCCAATACATCAGTTCAAAGTCTGCCTCCTAGCAGCTACACGGAGCGCATCACTGCTACTCATTTCATCCTCTGGTTACCTCTACCATCAGCACTTGATCCCGTTTATTAAAATCCAGTGCATCAGCATACCTGAAGAATAGGGCTGGACAGGAAGAGCACTGACTGCACAGGGATCTAGGGAAGTCCTGCTGCTCTTGTGACATGCTCACAACATTAGTCAAGACTTCCACTTCCTACGCCCACATTCTCTCTCCCCTCCTTGGTATGTTTAGAGATACAGCAGTTACCAAGTAAATATCTCTGCCTAGATGCAGATGCCTGCATCTTACAGTAACTTTATGATTATTCTGATGGTTCAATTTCATTTCCTCATCTCCCCCATTTACAAAGATTAAGCTGAATTAATTTACATATTTTGGGATTGGGTTTTTTTCTTAGGAGGAATCGTGAAATAGTTCCCCTGGGATTAAGCTAAAACATTACACTGTACTCCGAATTTGCTGCATTCTGATGTCATCCCCCCCCTGCCTTCAGAAGGACCTCTGGCAGTCATAGCCATAGGCCAAATGCCCAGTACCATCAAAATCTGCTGCCATGCAGAAATTCTATTTTATGGCAGTAGGATTTGGAATACTTCAGAAGAAGCCTTCCCCGTTATTGGTAGTAGCAAAATCTGATTGATAAAATGCACCTAGCATCCAGAATACCCAATGGAGGATTATAACAAAGCACCATAAGTCACTAGTTATGTATAGCCCCCACCAGAATAAATACCACAAATATACAGAAAAGTCATCTTCAAAACACATTATATACAAACCCATTTCAAAATAGACTGTGAAACCACTAATCCTACAGATTCCCTGAGACAGGGAAGAAGGTGGTATACAACCAGGAAAGGTACAGTCTCTAAATGTGAGCTCCTCCATCTTACTTTCTTAAGAAAAAGTGCTAGTCAAATTTCTACGTATTTAATCACATTATCCATACCAAACCAATAGGCACGTCAGGAAAAACACTTGTTTCTGAAGGAACATACTCTATTACAATTCACCAGTAGCCCATTCTGAATACAAGCACAAAAATGATATAGTAAGCTACTGAAACTAGCAAAAAAAACTATTTGCAAAGTACAAATATACAATAAGAAGGACACAGTGCTGACTTTAACTGCATTAGATGCTACTGATTTGCGAGGCCCATAGCCATGTGACAGGCTTAGAAAGTTCCTTTATCACAGAAAAGTCCCAGAGAAATAGATGCATGCACTGTTTGATTCAGAGCCTGGATGCTGAACAGGCAGCAGAAAAAAGGAACAGTATATCAATAACTGAATTCTACCATGAAAAGATGAATTTTCCATTTGAAAGTACATTAAAATGAAATCTATTCAATTTTGATAAAAACAGTGACAAAGCTGTATTGGCAATGATTTCTTCTGTGTTTAAGATTACCAGTATTTCTTTTTGTTTATTAACAGTTTATTAGTTGTTCCTCGGCATAGAACACAAACAAGTAACAAAGTTCACTGAAAACTACTGTAATTTGTTACTGTATTTTCAGTTTCTTAGTATCTACATTATTTTCCTATCGGTTAACTAGCAACAGTATCAGACAAGTGTGCTTTCTTCAACAGCACTCACCAGGGTTACGGCTACAGGCAAAACCCATAAAGCCGGCATAATCTGAACTTTTATTTTGCAGTATCACTGCACCTCTTCAGAGAAAACACACCAAAAAACACCAGCAATACTGGCTGTGATGCAGGAGAATGCACTGTGTGCAGTAGAGGCTTACAAAAGTAAGACTTAACGCTATTACTTAAAAAACAAGGTGTAATACGTATTAGTAACAGACAGGGACAAAATTGAAATCAAATACTTCATAAAGTGAATAACTGGCTGCTGTAATGCCTGGGCAAAAAAAAAGGGATGCTGTAGATGTTCAAAACGAGCGATGCCCTTGATATACGAGCCGAACGTCACATGTGAGACAAAATCACTCTCCAGACAGTTGTTATTTAACTCGTGCCACAGAATGATAATTTCATTACAAAGCAAGCTATGACTCCTGGGCTCCTTCCAAGAAATTTCAAAGCGAGAAGAAAAGGGCGGAAAACACGCACCCACCGAGCACCATTCAACTACGTATTTAAGTTACGAAGTTCTCAGGTGCAGGCGGGCAGCATTAACAGCAGACCGGGGACACCCGAACCGCCTGTCTCCGGATGCAGACCGCCGGGACAGCCGCCCGCAGTACGGCTGCCGAGACTCGGCCGAGGGAGAAGCTGCCCCGGTGCCCGCCGGCAGCTCCACAGCCGCTCCGGAGGCTCCCGGGTGCCGCCGTGCCCCCCGGGCCGTGCTCTCGCCAGGTCCAGCCCGCACCACGGCAACACGCTCTGCTTTGTCATCTCTCCCGCCGCAGCGGGCGAGCGCTCCGCGCACACCGGTACGAGATGCGCTCCCGCCCCGCTGCCTCGCACACCCCCGCGGAGCCGCCACCGGCCGCGGTCAGCACGACCCTGCCAAAGGGAACCGCACCGAGCCCCGCTCCGCGGCTCCCGGCTAAGTGAAGCACCGGCGCCAAACGACCCGCGGCTGCGCGCCGGGTCCGCGCTTCGGCATCCCGACCAAACGGGGCGAGGGTGATCCCGGCTGAGGCAGCGCCGGGCAGCGATCGCCCGGCGACTCCTCACAACTTACCTTGGGTTTGTAGAGCCACTTTCGGAACCTGTTCATCATCCCCGCCGCCGCTGCGCAGCTGGAGGCGTCGCGCAGCGCGTCTTGCCGTGGGGCATGCCGGGATTCGTAGTCTTCTCCCCCAGCTGCTCTGAGCGAGGTCGCTTCGGGACAGGAAGCCTCTGCTGCTGACAGCCGGCCCAGCCGAGCTCCTAACCACGGGCTGAGCGCTCCACAGCTGCTCCTGAGCGCAAAACGCGAGGAGGCGCGTAACGAATTGCCTGGCAACGGCGGCAAACAACCGCAGCCATCTTTCTTCCCGGCCGCGTAGTTCTTTGGCCCCGGTCGTGCCGTCCTGCGATACTGAAGTGGGCGCGCGGGAAAACTACAGCTCCCAGAAGCCCTGGTGTTCCTTCGCAACAGCGCCGGGCCGGTCCGCGCCGCGCCGCCCGCCGCCGCAGCGGGGTCTCTGCGGCTGGACGGTCCGCGCCGCCGCTGAGAGAGGGGCGACGGGGCCCGGTGGGGCTGGCGGGGGCAGCCAGGTACGGGGTCGCGAAGCGCCGGGCTGAAGGGCAGCGGCTCGCTCGAGGGTTACCTCAGGCGGCTGTAGCAGGCTGTGGGACCTCGAAACAAGGATGGGTGAAACGGGTGATGTGTGAAAGTGTCAGAAGCCCCGGGCAGGCTTTTCACTCGTTTATTGTGTGTTTATAAATACAACAGAAAAGGTCAACCGGGCCTGTGTCGGTCTTTGCTCCCAGAGCTCTCATTAACTGCTGTGATTTCGGGCAGGCAGCCAGCCTTGGTGTCCTTTGGCTTACCGATCTCATAAATATAATACACTATTTGCAGAGCGTTTTGCACAATTAATATTTAATTGTAAAGTTCCACGAGATACCAGCTAAATACTGTGTCGAGTAAAATATTTGCAGTAGGTATGCAAAACCTACTTTGACATGCATGCAAATTAAAAATAAACTTAAGATCCAGGCTGTAGCTCCTCAGGGTGAATGTTTTCCATCTGATGCTTTACTGCCCTACGGGAGGAATCTGCTGAAAAGAGGACCTGTGCCCGGAACTGCTCCTTGCTACGCTCAGGTGACAGTCAGCGATGCAGCAGAGTAGACCAGAATGACAGGAGGCAGCCACTGGGACAGTTGTACCTGTGCTCAGTGGCTCTTTTTCTGGCACATAGCTGGGTGAAATCCCCGTTCCATTTTGAGCAGTAGCGTCTTGATCTGACTGAATTTTGCAGGGAGGCTTAGTTCTTTTTAAGCACAGCTTTCATGAGAGGAAAGGCAATCACAGTGTTTGTAGGGTAGGAGCACAGGAGCCAGTGTAAAATCTGAAAGCATCAGGTCATTGAAACCAATCCCTGCAATTATGGGCAAGCTCATCCTACGCAATTGCTTGCAAAATATCTCCAAGCTCCATTGTAAGATAAGCCTAAGTTGAGGTCTTACCTCCTGTCAGTGAAATCCTACATCTGATAATAGAAGAAAGTTTCTACCTTTTTGGATAGTATAAATGATAATGTATAGTATAAATATCATTTTTATACATAGAAATTAGAATATTCCTCTAAATGTCTGTGTGGAAATAAGGGTGCATGTCATAACACACAGCATTTTATTCCCAATATGTATGTTTTAAAACACTGATTATAATAATAGCAGTTTGTTTAAATACAATCACAAGTGAGGTTCTTTTTATTGAGAACCCCATATGTTCTCAGAGTTCTCAAGGTATTACCATATGACTTAGTTTTCATATTGCAGTTTTATGGATGGGTTTAATGATTAATGAGGGGAGGGGTGAATATCAGCATTTACAGAGCATGAGAGCTCAAACTTATTTCTACTATGCCTTAAGAAGAAATGTTTGTCAGTGGCAGAGCTGCTGGAGCTTGAATTATGATTCAGCCTGAATGAGTACAGAGGTATATCTCTCTCCCTTACCCAAAATCCCTAGTGCATGTAAGAATTTTGACAGGTACAGAGAAACAGATCATGATTCTCAGAGGAGTGGAAGGATGGTGATTCCCCCTGTGACAGAGATGTGGTAGCACTTCTGTTTTTTATTTCCATCCCTTGGCATGATCCAGCCCTGTTTTGCTGGACTTTTTATTTTAATTAGACATTTTGTCTTGATCATACCGGGTAACTAAATGTCTGTATCAAACATAATCAGACAAACTTTTTTTTCAGCACATTGAGGTTAATAACTAAAACTGCTATTAAGACAGTTGTTATTGAGTATGATAGTGCTGGAAGGCAGAGTACAAAAACACTGTATCTGGAAATGTTATATCCTTTTAAAACAAGAAATGGATTCTCTTTACCACAGTGGGAATGAATCATCTTGATCAAGCATTCTTTTCTAACATCAAAATATGATGATATATAAAATGGGAGAACGATTTTCAAAAATATATTTTTATTTTCATCATGGAAAACTACTTCTGTGCTCATTTTTTCCCATTGCTAAACCAGTTTAATGAGTTTCAGCCCTGGTTGTTATTGTCATTGGTCTTTCATACACATGTGCATGTATATGAACAAATGCATTGTAGTTCTTGTCATAGGAACATTAAAATCAAGGTAGCCAGTTCTGCAAACTCTCATGCATACAAGTAAGACATCATTTGATATAGATGTAATCCAGTCATTTCACAAACAAAGCACCAAGCAGGAAAGGTACCCAACTGCTGGGCCTTCAACAACCTTGACAGTGGCCTAGACTACTGATGTGTTGTGATTGCTGCCCAGCTGGCTGACCAACACTGTTTGCTTCTTTATAATCCCTCTTATTCCTATTCCTTTGCTGTTCTGGAAAATCAGGCTGCTAATAACAACATGTGATAAGATTTAAGACTAAACTTTTGCTTTCAGTTGCATCTCATTTGGAAGAGTAAGGTATTGAGTAAGACCTTTATAGCACACATGAGAAAAATCATGCTTTTCTTATTAACTTTAATTATATTTCATCAATAACCTGATTCAGAAACCATTTTTGGTACCCTCCTAAAGATCATTTCGAGACACTTGCAGAATAAGAAACACGTAATTATGTCTACTATTTTATTGATGTTTGCACTGTATTCTCATTTCTCCAGTTAGCTGCTCCACATAACCGTGATTTTGAAAGCTTGACCTAAATGTTCTCTTCTACATTACTGCAGTATATCTTCTCTATGAGCCTATCAACATACATTATGCTACAACTGAAGGAAGCATGAAAAATTAATGATTTGCTATATTTATAGGATTCTCCATGGTGAAGATGGTCAGCCATGGAAAACATATTGCAATAATAATCCAACAGCTTGACAAATTTAACCCTGAAATTCAGAGCATGGAGGATTTCTTGAATGAATCAGCTAAACTGTTGAAGGTATATTAAGTTTCACTTCATCTTACATAACATACTTTAGTTTACTATGTGATTTTAAATATAAAGGTATCTGTTTCCTAACATGTTGTGGTAACTTCCATTGATTTCTCTTACAAATCTCTTATGGTTATCACCAGAAAACAAGGAAGTAAAGATCAAAGGGGTCGAAAAACTGCTTGGGTAGCAATAAAAAGAAGGGAAAGCAACAGCAGTCTCAAATGGATCTGACAGTGATTGGTACAGAAAGTTTCTCATCCACTTTGGACTAAGGACTAAGCTGTTTTATAGTTTCTTATCTCAGGTTTCTATCAGCACTACCCATTTTTATGTATGAATGCAGTTCAGAAGCTGTCTCAACAGATCAGGTATTCTTGCTTTGAGGACATGAGTGACCATCAGAAGAGTGGATAGAACACAAGTGACAGTAAATCAACCAGCTGATTTTAATCTAATACTGCATGTAACCAAACCAAGATTTGCCAATATGCAGCTATACTGGCTGAAGCAGTTCCCGTCTTTACCTAACTGTAGCCTCTTCCTGTCTCTGTGTCCTCAGTGCCGCCCTGACTTGGGCTGGTACTGCTACTGCATTGAATTTGCTTTAGAAAATCATTAAGGGAAGACAGTAATATTACTTAGATTGCTATTGCCTGTGCATGCCATGTATTATCAAACTACATTGGTGGAACTCTGATTCTACTCTGCCACGTAGCTCCAGTGCTCACTTCCACTTCTGGCAATAAGGTCTAAAATTCTGCTGTTCCAGTTAGATAGTCTTTTACATTTATTTTGCATATATATAAATGACTACAAGAATACAAAAGTATGGAGGTGTGATGTGAAAATCAGAGGCTGAGCCACATTTCTTGGGTCCTTACTTTCTTAAACAGTTTCCACTCAGGCCTCTAGTGGCAGCTGCCCTCTTGTCTTGTAGTACTGCATAACTGTGCATTCATAAGCCGAATTACATCAAGAAACTGACCCAGGTTCAAAGTAATATTTTTTCACTAGGCAGAGAGCAAGTAAATTCATCTACCTCTGCTGCCAAAATAAATATTTATAAAAAATTAGTATTCATAACATTGTTCTTCTCAGCCCAGGAAAGGTGATACAAAGACAAAAGAAGCAGTAACTCTATTAGAGAAACATGAATGATAAGTTTCATAATAAACCCTTCCAAAAGGGGGAGGGCAGGAAAGATAGCTGATAACCAAAGGTAATGCAGAAATCTTTCTCTGGGATATCTTCGGCTCATTTAGTACGTAATATTTTTGCTGTGAATTTATCCAAGAATGTAAAAAATAAGTTCTATGTTTATCTAAAATTCAGCTTTGTTTCAGTACCAAATGGGTGATTATAATTCATCATGGAAAATTCACTTAATTTCTTTCTTTTCTGTTTCATAATAGGCATATGATCCTAGAAATATTGTAGCACAATTTCCAGGCTTGGCCACTGAACAACGTGCCATTATTAACAGACCCATGAAAAAGCTTCCTCCAGTTTGCATCCTGATTAATGCTATCATTTTAAATCACAGACAAGATTCAAGCCTGTGTGTCTCGTGCTAGCAGCATGACGAATATCAAACCTGGTGTTGTGTGCTACTGACCAGACAAAAATCAGGAGGGTGAGATTCCATGAGCATAAATCTAAATAACTGCAAGACACATCTCTCTTAATATTTATTTACCTACTCAGGTATTCAGTATATCGGACTTGTCTTTTCTACAAGTTACCATCCTGTCTTCTACCAGACTTTTCTAATTAATTACTTAATTAGTTTTACATCTCCCAAAAGTATAATCAGATCCCAGTCGTTATCAACACTGTACGTTTCATTCATATTATATATCTTCATTTTATTTGGATGTTTTAAAGTCTTTATAACCTTCTAATACGATATTTTACATCATGAAAAGAATTTCTATTGGTTGTTCTCAGTGAACAATCAGACTTGTTCTTCTTCCAGAAAGAAAATACACTTTGACTTGTAATTCAGTTATTTACAATCTTCATGTTTATTGTATTGTAAATTATTATGTTTCCAACATAATATTGGACTTGGTTTCAGTGCAAATATTTTCAATAAGAACATAGGTTCGTTAGTAATATGATACATTACTCCCACTTGCAACAAACCTTCACCTTAAATCATGAAGAATCATCTTATGTTCTTGAAGCCTCCTAAAAACAAACAATAAGTGCAAATAAATGCTTTTGCTTCTGTGTTGTGGCCTTATTGCTATTAAAACAGAATTCAGTGTGAATTATCCTGAACAACACATTAACTTAAAATAATTATTTTAGTCTCTCAGTTCTTTAAATTATTAGTATTCCCATTCAAATTCACATCTCTATTTCTGTTCTTCATTTAAATATCCAGACAGCTTCTCCTTGTTTATCTTCCTAAATGTATTTTCCGACTCCTTTCATCAGACTAATGCCCTACAGATAATATCCTCATTCTTGTGCACTAAATGTCATTCTTTCTATTAAATATTCTTCAATTAAATGAATCAAAAATTATTCATATCCAGAGTGATCCTCCATCCAGCATATACTGTACATCAGGATATGTTTCATCTGACCATTTATAGAAATGGACTGCATCCATTGTACCTAACTGAGGCATCCCAGGCATTTTTTCTTCCTTGTGACTGTTAGAACCAAGCTTTTGCTATGATGAGGCAGACTTTAACACTGAATTTACCAAGCAATGTTTGTGCCTTTCTCTATGCAAATAACTCACTTTATTTTCAGTGGAATCATTTGTTTCAATTAGAGTTGCAGGATCAGACCCATCACATTGACCTTTATATATCCCATCTACTGAAAAGCTTCCTTCTGTAAAATCAGAACTGCCACCCCAAATTCACTGCTTTCCTCCTTTATCCTTCTCATGTTGATAGCAAGATGGACCTATTTATGAGTTTTCCATTTTGCAAGAACATGGTGTAATTTGGCATAGTTCTCTCTAGCTTTCATTTGTGTTGGTTCAGCTGTGTGCCTCACACATGCCCACTCAACTGTGAATAAAATCCCCAAATGTCGAAAGTCAGAGATTTAGTTTTAAATCTGAAAATACTCCAATGCAAGATTATTTTGATACATGTGTTGAAAAAATCCTATGAAATTATACAAGTCTAATTTGTATTATTAGTTACTGACATAAATGCAGATCAGAATCTTTCTAAGGAAAAGATGGAGTCTGATTTTTCTGCAGTGTCCCACTCATGATTTCATATTAAGTACAAGGGAAAATAACATTAACTGCACCTCTTCAAGATGGTCCACATTATCACATGAAGATGAAAATACTAGTTTGTGACTACAACATGGACCATGAATAGCAGAAGCAGGACATTTTCCTACACATACCCTAAGATCCCAGGCTTTTTTCCTCTATGGAAATTACTGGAAACATTTTCACTGACTTCAGAGGGAAGGAGGACATGGTTCTGGCAACTGATTCAAAAGTCAGTGAAGTCAATAGCAGTATTTTCTTTCATTTCCACAGCATTTTGATTAGGCCCTTGGAGAGGACTAACACTGATATCTAAATTACTATAAATTAATCAGACTGTATCTGCAAATGTACATATTCTGCCCAGCAGTAGACAAGCTAAGTACATACTATTACTCAGTTCTCTTGGGAAGTGGAAGCTATTTTATCTTTTCATTAATATTATCTTCTTTCTAAAATGTTTGTTTCACTTAAAACTACATCCTTATCCTGAGAAGTCTCAAAGAAGGCATGGCTGATGTTCCTTTCCTTCTCTCCAGACACAAGAGCTTTTCCTTCTCTGCTTACCCATCCTTTTCTGATCTCTGACCCTTAAATAGGTCCTGTTGTAACCATTCTTATTACCACACACCCATGATGGCAAAGTCTGCTTTTTGCAGATACTTCCCCGTTTAATTCATGCTACACACTGAAAATTGTTTGTGTACAATGTCCTATGCTTAAGCTTTCTTACACAGTCTTTTCTCTCCTTGAAGAAACCTGACTGGTTCCCAGTTACAGCTGTGTTGGGGAGCAAGGAAAATATGTCCATGGAAGTGGGCTAAGGGCATTAGGGATTTCAAAAAAGGCGAGATAATGCCAATCAGCACATAT
The DNA here is from genome assembly GCF_028554395.1 of Pezoporus wallicus. NCBI lineage: Eukaryota > Metazoa > Chordata > Aves > Psittaciformes > Psittacidae > Pezoporus > Pezoporus wallicus. Next base: position 222,652 of record NW_026642052.1, read on the forward strand.
TCAGGCAAGAGTCACTTTTTTTTTTTACAGGATCATTAAGGATAATTTCAGGCAAGATCATTTTTTTACACCTTGGAAATCGAAAAAAAAAGCTGAAATTTAATGCTATTGAGAGAACACTGTCAGATATTTGTATGGGAATAACATTGTGATTGCATATAACTAATTATATCCAATGCAGTCATTGGTCAACAGAATAATATATAGGCTTCTAAGCACTAAAAATATAGAACCATCCAGTATTCATGCACAATAAACTTACAATGCTTTATGCTTACTATGCTTTAAACAACAAAACAATAAGCTGTAGTATTAGAGATAAAAAAAGTTGTTTCCTGAGCACAGCATAGGCATATTTTTCAAGATCTATTTTGCCTTCTGATAAATTTCAGTATTTGATGCAACAGGAGGTGATGTTTGCTGCACGCATTACTTTCACCTCCGAATTGTCTGGTCTTCCCCATGCCGAAGGACTCACACAACATACTTATAAACATAACTAACTGCTAGTTGTTTCAGAGAAATACATGAGGTAAAGTATACTTTAAAAGGGAAGAAGATGGTCTGATGGGCAGAACAAAGGCTCACAAATTAGCATTTATTAATTGTTGTTGACACTATTGACTTTGTGTGTCACCTGGGGCAAATCTCTTATCTGCCCACATTCAATGTTCCTGCATTTACAAAATAATATTAGCCAAGGGGAATCTCATTAAACACAATTAATGCTAGTTTTGACAGCCTCATACAAAAGGTGCTATAAATCTGTCATAATACTGTCCTGTTTCAGGATCATTTGACCCACTGACATAAAATGCAACATAAGGCCACACAGAAAGAATGCACTTAGGAACTGGTGCTAGAAATTATACCTACTCAGTGTATTACTTTCCCAAAGCAATATGATTTCAGATGATACACAGATAAATTGTAAATATCTTTGAGGAAATTTGTTCAGGACATATGCACTTCCCATGCAGAGAGTATCCTAAATGTTTTAAAGCACTGTTTATTGAGCCACTAGATTATAAAAAGGTCTTAACCAACAACTGGTTCACCTTTGAGATTTCTTATCCAAGTTTCACCGTGCCCAGTCTTGTTTAGTTTATGATGAGTTCTGATGAGATCACTTCTTTAGATGACACAGCAGCAGGCTGCTTAACTATTCTCAATTTATATATAGAGAGCAACTTAACGCTTAGTACCATTTGTAGTTGAAAGCAGACCTAATTGGTAATATTTAGTGACTAGACTTTTTGGCTTGAGGTCCACAAAATTATCAATCAGTACTGATGCTGGGGGCACAGTTGTGCCCAGGCTGCACCTTCTGTCACCTTGTTGCTTAGCTCAAGCCCATGTAGTGGATGGATATGTACTTTCTTACTTGAGGAGTAGGCAAGAGTAAGCACTTATTTCTGCGTTTGTCCTAACAACTAACTTCTGACTTGTTAACTCAGAATGCTAAAAGTACTCTACTAGTGTAGAGTAAATGAAAATATGCAATTGAATTTTTATAACATAGTCTCTACTGTGTAGGAGATATGATTTGGGCACTGTTGTCATCTTGTTACCTGTTCGTCTACTTCCTATTATCTCTCAAAAGTACATTTGAAAAGCACTCATTTGTTGTCACACTTTCCACATGTACAATATATCAAAGTAATCAGAAGGTGAATTCAAAGATTATAGTCAAATAAAGAAAAAAATTTATATTCTAGCTTTCTAGTGGAGGTAGTTGTGAGAGTTGTTCTGCTTGTTTCCAGCTGTCTTGTCCAGTTTTACTATGGGCTTTCTGTTTATTATCAGAGCTACTGTTGTCTGCAGATGGATCTATTAATGAACAATGGCATTTGTTCAAGGGGACCCATCATTTTAGACTCAAAATGTCACAATCCTACTTCTACTGGAACTACTTCATCCTCTCTCACTTTGCTGTTCAGGTATTTAGGTTTTCTTTTGCCTTTTGTGGTGAATTTTCAGATATCTCAGATATCAAATTCAGGATATATATTTGAACATTTAGTGGGGGGGTAGATTTCTGGATTTTCTCTGCCAGTTTTATGGAAGAACTTTCATGAATCTTCATCCAGAAGAGATATATTTGGGATGGACTGTGTGCCTCACAAGAATCCTCAGTGCTTAGCAAGATGGACGCCATGCTTCCCATCAAATTCATTTTCTTGTGTATTTTCAGATACATTCAGTCTCTTTCCTCTCCCCTTCCATTTGTGTCCATCCTACATCTAAGTCCTTCTGTATCTCCTCTTTTCCCCTGCTTTCCTTTTTCTCTGTGCTCCTTCTTTGCCACCTCACTAAAGTTGGCTATATTTCCCAAATGCATTACCGTTTATCATGTCAGCCACAACCTGTTGGTTCTTCTCTCTCAAGTCCTGATTAAGAATGTAGGTGATTCTCAGCATAAGAGACTGAGTGCTTATTCACACTCAGTCTTTAATGCTGCTCAGCAGACTTTGTGATGCTTCCGTGTCTCCATGTAATGATTAGTTTGGTTACACGCTTGTTTCTTCTTACCCAACATAGCTGGGCTACAGAATATATTGAAAGTCATATCTGATTGCTTCAGTTACAGAAATAGAACTTTTCTGTCATTTTAACTATCATGAGCCACAAACTGAGCTTGATTCTGTATATGTGTCATTAGTAATATTGTCTATTACTGTTCTGCTCTAGAGAAAGTCAGATGTATTAGTGTAACCCCAATGGCAACAAAGGAATTATAAGGATATATGTAGGTCTAATTTTACCTGCCTACATGTGTGTGCATATATAAATATTTTTGGATATGGTGACAATTATATGAAGGCACTATTTTTTTTCCTAGTGATGATGTACAAATTGGACGGAATGAAGCCTGGCTTTTGAGCAGGAGTAGTGAAAAAGAATTATGCTTGCTCTGAATGACAACCCACAAAAATGCACTTGGAATGCTTCTGCATCATTTTTTTCATTTGAAAATTACAACTGTCATTTTAAAGTATTGCCTTGTTTTGTCTGAGTCTCAAAGCCCTTTGTAGTGTCACATACCAGAAAGCTCATATAGTTCCTTCCAGCAGCCTCTAATACTACCTTTAAACTAGAAATGAATCACATTAGCAAAATAAAGCAATCAGGATGCTAGCAGATAGCCCACTAGGCAAGGAGAACCTCTCGTCTGGTATATTATGGCAGTTCGGTTGTTCCCACATCTAAGAGCTGTGGGAGAGATCATGCATCAAATGTGCACTACGTGTTTTTCTTGTTGGCTTCTTGACTAATGTTCTTATGTCAAAGATTCATTATTGTTTGTCATTTTGTCCTAGTGTGGCTGCCCTTTTCAATTCATGTAATAACAAACTGTTCTGGGCCTCAGATTTTATTGCAGTCTTTAAAGGTGGTTCATACTGGAAGTTTATCTCATGTAGTAACAGATATCCCATAGATTATTTATCATGACTGAAACTCTGTGAAGTTCAGAGCATTCCAGCTTTTTAAAGGGGTTATGAGGTAGGTTCCAATGGTGTGCCATGAATCTGACCCTCCATTTTTCTGTTCTCTTGTGGTATTGCATGATCATGAGTGATGGATCAGAAACAGCCGGCATTAACAAGAATCCTGGCACTCACAGGTTTAGTTTATATCAGTTGTGTTCTCCAATATTAGGTTACAGTAGCAGTTAAGAGTCTTTTCCATAATTCCCGTCCAGCTTCTCCCTTCAATTTAATCTCCCCAAGGAGCACAGATTTCACCGAGAAAGAACAGGTTTCCCACTGGAAAAGCAGACTCTTAAGTGAACCTTCTCATACTGTTAACTAAGTTAATAATTTCTCATAGCTCAGAGACTGCAGATTTTCTTTGCATTAACTGTTGACATTCACACATCAAGACCTTTTAACTAAATGCATGTGTCAGCAGAGAAACTGAAAGTTTAACATTGGAGAAGGTTACATTTTACTTGACAAGGGCTATTAATTTCTTAGGACTGCCCATATTTGATAGTATTCAAAGTACATCAGCCCTACCAAAGGCACTGCTCTTCATTATTCAGGTTTTCCAATTACTTCAAAATGGTTGTACTTCTTTTTCTTTCCAGAATACATTAATCATTATTAATTTTGTATCTCTATAGACTCTTAACGTGACAGAACAAGAATTTGTGTTGGATACACTAGCTGGATGCATAAAATATAAATCCTTATTGGATGTAGTAGTCAATGCCTTTTTTGTTCGGGATGGGAGATACTGCCTGATTGCTGAGCGTAACCTCTATATAGGTAAGTGGTGTTTTACAATACTGAATGTATTTACCACAAAACTTTAGAAAACATTGTTTTACTAGTGTATTTCTTAATATTGTATTACATTGGAAGCACTGTCATTGTGCCCTGGGCAGTATGCAGTACAGGGCTTTTTCCAGTGGTCTTATGATATAAAGCCTAAATCCTTAAATTCTTATATAGCCTGGAGTCTCACAGGTCTTAAGTGGAATTTCACCTACAAAAATTCTGCAGAATATGCCCGCAGACCAGGTAACATGCAAATGGAAAATAACATCAAAGGCTGGAAGAAGTATTTTGGAAGCTTAACCATCACTTTAAAAAATGTTCTTTAGTGATTTCCCTTTATTCTCTTCTATGCAACCTGCTACCTCTGCCATTCAGAGATGAAGCTTTATAGTAAAGCCTGACTGCTGAGGAACACAGCATGTCTCCTAATATGAAGATTCAACTATCCCCATACATACATGGGTTTCTTCATTACTGACCATCACAATGACTTAAGTAGACTTGGGTCTGTCTCAATGAGTGAGGTCAATTATTTTCCTTTTATTAGTTATTTGGTTAGAATCAGTTACAATACAACTATATCTGATAGTGTGAGCTAGCTAATCAAAGTGGTTACTACTCCTAAAGTTATTTCAGGCATTGGGAAGTACATTAAAAAGTAATTTAAGAAATATTTTTATTTATGCATTTAGTACAGATATAATGAAGTCGATTTATTAAGTCCCTAAATAAGTTGGAATCACAAATTGCACTAGGTTCTCTAAGTCAGAAGTGTTCTGAAGCTTTGTGGGTACTTTGAAAAACCCAGTCAATTTAATACAAAGTGGTTGAAAAATACAGAAAAAACACCCGTATCTAATACATCAACTTCTTTATCTTTGAAAAGCTACTAACTTTTTATGCCAATTCTGGTTGCTTCTGTCACAATATGGAATGTTATAGAAATCTAAATCAAATAACAAATTAAAGGAAACATAAACTGTCAAGGCTTAAATTAATAGTATATTGAGTTTATTCTAAATGGTAGTGATTCATTGTCTCCATTTCTCCAGAGCCATGTTTTTCAGTGTCTGGGGCACATAAATTATATCTTTAAGCTGAGTGTTGCTATAATTGGATTGTCAGGACTGGTCCACTCAAAAGCCTCCATTAATCATAGGCAGAGGGTAGGCCCCCAGAAAATTTTCCTTTATCAACAAGTTGAGAGTCTAAGGTCATTGGCTTACATTTTTTTAAGCTGCTTGTGATTCCCTTTGCCAAGCTGCATTGACACTTAACCGATCAAAGCTGCTTATAAAGGCTGTTGCTATGTGTTAGCAGATTTGGATTTAATAAAGCTTGTAGTAGATAAATGTATATTCTGCTAAGACTGCTTAAATACGTTGCTATGCTAAAGGACAAGATTGAAGCCTAATGATACACAGACCTGGCTGCAGCACATTGGTCAGAATTTACTGCTTTTATCATTACTGGTTAGTGGCAGCTAAAACGCTGCAGTACAATTGAAGCCTCATTGATCAAAGTGAATATGGTCAAATGAAAGCTGATAGAGGAGCTCATGAGCTTTACAAGTATGCAAAAATCCCCCAGCACTGACTGTGCTTCTTCCTTTCTTCCCCTCTGCATACTTGCCAGTGGGGTTGCAAGAATCAGTTTAAACCCAGTTTAAAACTTGGGTTTGTTCTAATTCAGAATGAAAACAAAGATTACACCACTTTCTGCAAAATGGTCACTTGCAAATAAATACTAGGACATTTTATGTTTAACATTTTTGATATGTGTAATTTTGGCATGTCTAATAAAGTATGATTTTAGAACAGAAGAATAAGAGCTGTATGAAAGCATTAAAAACACAGTATGCTGAAAAATTCACTATCAAAACCTTCTTTCATGTCTCTTGTTCACATTAAATTAATTTTCTAAGAATAAGCTTGCTTGCACCACAAGTTTTGGTTACACTAAGAGCTGTTTCCAACAAAATACTGTCAGAAACTTTTCAGCTACATCTTTCAGGAGCCATTTGACTCCTTTTCGCCTTGCCTTGTTGCCAGAGTAACTCAGAACTTCCCATATGGAATATACAGATACATGCAAGCTAGTACTACTACCCAAAGAAACAAGCTGCCCTCGTTCTCATCCCTATGTCCTATCTTCTCTTGAGTTTGTGTTTAGCAGCCATCCAGTGAACTGATCACGGAAGTGCTTCAGGTTAAATTAGCAATCTGTTCTAACTTGGCTGTGTGGGTGACTGTACTTGCCCAAGAGAAGAAACACCAGGGTGTAAAAGGAGGGAATGGGAACAAGCAATTAGGGCTTGACAGAGCTGCTTGATTTAGGTGAGATGTTGGCATAATAAATGACTCTGAAATCATGACCAGATCTTACCTCCAGCCTAACAGAATTCCAAATGCTGCTATGGTAGATTTGCAAACAGGTATTTTCAGGCATCAAAATCTATGAATGACTTCAGATAACTACAATTGCTTTACATTTTTGTGTAAGTAAGTGGATAGATCCTCAGCCTATAGAATTCCATAGAACTGTGTAGATTTGCACTCACTTGGATCTGAATCACAAAAAAAAGACAACTGATTTTTATATATATATATACATATATATGTTTATATATGCTAATAATGAGCATAGGGTTAACATTATAACTTCATATTACAGTTTCTTACTGACAAACATTATATTGCCCAGTTAGATAAACAGTATTGAAGACTGTTTAAAATTAAGGTAACAGCCTAAATCCCAGTGTATGCTGAGGACAGGGTACAGGTTTATTAGATTTTCCTGCTGCATTTTAAATGTCTGTATCTTTTGATAGTTATTTGTTACCTGGCTACTTTTCAACTAGAAGAGCTCGGTCTCCAGCACTTCAGCAGAACTGTGAAATCTCTGGACACTGCAAAAATGCAAAAGGTAATGAAAGTACAAAACATTTTTTAAATATGGATGAATGATTTCTTCATTAACTTTGATTAATCAGATCACTTTTGTCACGTTTCAGAATAATTTGAGAAGTGAGTTATTTCCTGCTTAAATTTGGCAATTAAATTAGTATTTTATCACAGAAACCTTCAGTTTCTATACTTATGCAGGAACTATCTCATATTCCATCAAGGATCAATTTAAAAAAATATTTTATACAATCTGAGAAGGTAGAATAATCACATTATTTACAGTTCATGTGATTTACAGCTGTCCCTCTCATGTGTATACTTGCTCTTGGCTCTGCTCGCATTCTTTCTTTCACTTCAGGAAGGAGAAGCAGCTTTTTCCATATGCAGTGAATCACAGTTCCTGCTGATTAGTGTTCTTTTTCCCTGAACAACCCACTACCACTTCCATTATCAAGCCTATTGTCCTTCCACCACTTTTTCTCCTTCCCAAAAACACAAGTGCTCATTTGGAGTACCCCCCTTACAACAAATGTGCAGTTGACCAAACCATTGCTGCCAAACAGAAAGCAAGGCAACAAAGGTCTGCCTGCTTTTCCCTCTCTGCAGTCACAAATTTGGGCTTTGTTCCATGACTTTTTTGGTAACTTTCATGAAATTTATAGAAATATAAGTATCTCCAGCTTCTCTTTCTCTTTCCTATCTTAAAAGCTATGCTGTAAAAAGGGGCAGAGGGATAAACCGAGCAGCAATGCTTTCTTATAAGACCTGTTTTCTTAGGAAAATGGGCTAAAAATTAAATTACTGGTGACACAGCATATGTAAACTTTGATCATCCAGATGTTTCAAAGAATAGTCAAAACATGGCATTTGAATAACTCATATGGAATTCAAGGGACAGGCAAATTTTAGTAATTAATACTGAAAAGGCTGAGGTTATCCTTACACTGATTACTCTGAATGTTCATGTGGATGCCGGTGTCTCTTTGATGAGTACGCTTTCTTTATAATATGTGGGGATAGAGTAGGTTAGGTTGTCTGCATAACATTTTTAAAAACACTCTATTCACTTTGTTTTGATGGGTTTACTATGGAATGGTTTTTATTAATTCCATTCAGAGACAAAAATGATACATTTCATTAACTGTTAGAAAGAACAGAGAGGTGGCTGGAAGAATTATCATAATCTGGTAGACAGACAAATCACTCTGTCTAAAATGCTCTCTCAGACCTTTCTTTGGTAAACATCTTAGATACAAGCCACTCGATTGGATGCATCTTGAGCTCATTCAGCTAGCAACATAATTTTCCCAGTTCATGCCAGTTATCTCTTGCTGATGCTGTTCACCTAGCTTTACACGGCTTAAGTGTCAGTGCCCTGACATTCTGTTTTAGATCATTTCTCCTTCCTTGTCTGGAATAACTCTTCTGATAGGGAAGTGCTGCATTGTGCAAGGGTCTGCACCTGCTACCTTTTTTCCTGTAGATGTAACTTTGTTTGCCTAAGTATCTTATCAGATCCTTATCACCATGGTACCTCGCTCTTCTCTTGCATTAGAAGAGGTTCTTTGTCTCCAAAGTGATGCTAGATTATATTAATGCACCTGCAGCAGAAGATTTAGAAGCAGCATTTGGTCCCCCCCAGCAACAGAGACAAAAACAGCAGAAGGCAGATCTGCAGCCTTAGCAACAGAAATTATCAGAAATTTGGGATTCTCCTTCAGGATGCTGACCTGTAGATTTTGCCGGATGACTATTATGTCCCAGTTCAGTTGAGATGCAAAAAAATTATTCACATATATTTACTCAGAATAGATTTACTTTATTTAAAAAATATTTTTTTCTGCACATCACAGGCTGAATGGAATTTTCTTACTCATGCAGATATATCTTACTCAAGTGAGTAGCCTTTAGTTAAATGAAATTGACTTATGTGAGTAGATCTTTTGAAGGCCTGCGTGATGGAATCCATTCAAGTCAAAGTCACAGTGTTTCCCTATGACTGATGCATACATTTTCATTTAGGCAGAATACCCAGGCAGAATAATAATGCTACCTCACTCACACATGTACATCTGCTTGAACAGAAATTCATAAGCTCTCATTCTGCAATATTATGAATACATGCAAAAATCTTTATGGCTGTATAATTACAGAACCATAAGATAAAACCCAATTTTGTAACTTTAGTGTGATTGTTCTTCTAAGAACTTAGCTATGTATTGCTAACTGAAGCCTATATTTCTGTTCTAGTATTCATACGTTAGTCTTTTATCTTTGTTGTAAAACTTAAGGGTTTGTTAAAGAAAATGCACTGTTAAAAAATAAATGCTGAAGTAAAAAGCTTTATGATTTCATAATTGCCTTGTAAAAAATGCAAAATAACCAGTGTTTCCTTTCTAGCATTCAAGAACCTGTTTTGTTCCATTCCATGTTCTGATTGTTTCTAACAGCAGTAAAGTCCTCTCTAAAGAACTTCTGAGATCTGTTAAGGAAAATCACTACATAAGATCTGGGTATTGTAATTGCTATTATGATGAGGTAGGAATAGCAGGACAAGATTAATAAGAAGTAGGGCAAGATCAGCCACATGGTGGACATAGGTCAAACAGTAGCAGAAGGACCTGAGACTATGCTAGGACACTTTTCTCTACACATTTACCTCAGGATCCTTAAAATAGTGTTGTCTGTTACAATTTCTTCACAGAAAACCCTTCTTAAGAGCTTCTTGCCTTCCTCTGCATTTCTCTGTTGCAGTTGAACGGTACAATCTCACAGGTGGTTGAGCCTGCATAGCTGAAGTTCTAAACTACAATAAGAGGGAAAGAATCAGGAGGTGAAAAGAGAAGTGGACAGAAGCCTCCTTGATTGCATTTGCTACTACAGCAAATAGCTGTGGGTGTATTCTCCAGTGGCTGACCTTCATGGAGAAACAGAACCAGCTGTTTCTTGAAGTTACTTCCTTAACTCCAGAGTCAAAAGCTTGTGTTGTGAATATAAGGACTTCAGCTCTGCAAATTACTGCAGGGATGTAAAGATAATACCAGATGAGGAAACGTCCCATTTTCTGTGTTTATTTGGAAATTTGTACAATCCCACTGTGTGAAAATATGTTAAAAATATTAGCAGGGCAGGCTCAAATTCTTAAAAGCAAGGTATTCATTCAGCCCATCTGTGAAAATGCTTTACAAAGCTGTCTTTAGTTATACACACTTGTCTTACTACAGCCAGAGTACGTTAAAATAGTAAGAATGGGTACAGTTAATTTCTGGTGTAATTCCGCCCCTTCTAGAAGAGAAATTAATCTTAGTTACTATGCTCTGTGAGTTGTGAAACTCTTGAAACATTCAGGACAGAGGAGTAAGCAGAATAATGCTGTTACCAAAATGACTGTCCAGTGCCCTCTCCAAGGAGGCAGATGCTGGTAACATCCAAACAGAAATCTGTGAGTACTTCAAGTTTCATTTTGCTCCTATAAATAAAGCAGTGGCTGCTGATGTTGGGGTTGTCACTTGTGTCACATGTCACCGAAGACAAACCAGAAATACAAGGAATTTTTCCTAGCAACTAGGTTCCCAAAACACAGAAGTTTCTATTGTTAAGCAATGAGATGTGCTGTGGCTTCATGGATCTTATTCTGCCGACATTTGCCATCTGTGATACACATTATCAAAACCAAAATTGTGGACTTCAGCTCAGGCAGACTCTGGTCAGAAGCACAACAGATGAAAATAAGACTAAATTTAAAGGTTAATTCCTTAGAAATGGTCACATCGGGACTACAGGTTTCAAGTAGAAGGCTTCCTACACCTGTTGAACATCTGCAGCAAACACCTTGGGTCAAATCTGAATTGTTTGTAGGTGAATTATTCACAAAGCTCTGAGCCACCTTGGGCCTAGCACCACCTGTGATGTAGGAAGCAACGTGGTGGTACTCCAGAACTAAAAACTCAATATAACAACTTATATGATAAATGGTTTCTGTGGCAACCAACCCAAGGCAGAGCTGAACTAACAAGCTCCACAGTCTCCATTTGTAGCTTCTCAAGTGACTGCACACTGCTTTCCAGCATGTCTCATCATGTCAATATTATTTAGTGTGCTTTTTTTTTCTATTACTGGAGTTCTTTCAACACGATCCTTGCTTGTACTTTCATTTCCAAGAATTTTAATGAAAAAGTTCAAGTTTGGCATTTATACTTCTGCAAATGACACATGCTGAATCTGAGTGCCGTTTTCTAAGAGTTTGTTTCAAAAGGCCATTTGAACTGTTCAAGTTTTAAAGCAAGGCTCTTGACCTTCTGGTGAACTCCAGTGGGAAATGAAAGTTCAAATGTTAATTGCTATTTTTCCAGCATGTAGAGCCCTATAATATGTAAGTTTGCCAAATTTTAGTCTTCTAGTTTAATGGGAATATGCCAGTTCATTATATTTCAATAAAAGAAGAAACCATATCGTACAGCAGTTACAGTGTTCTCAGCAGTTCTCCTTGCCCAGTTCTCAGGGAGCTGAAGGGAATTTAAGTAATACAGGTGCAGTGCCAGGCCTGACATGTTTCTGGGCACCAGGGATCATCTAGCTGTAGATAATCAGGAGTTGATTGTAGGTGTAGTAGACTCTGGAACTCTATTGTATAATTACACTAAAATCTGTATTTCAGTAGAAATTAATTTTGAATAAAGCCTTTTGTTTCACAATGTTTGAAGCAAATGAAAGGCATCAACACAACCCCATGTTTTAGCCCCTAGATTTTTTTTAGGCTACTAATAATAGTATCTATTTGTGTTTGACAAAACAGGGCTGAAAGACATGGGGCTATCCTAACAGAACTAAGGAGAACCTACAAATGCTGTGCAGCTGTGATTTAATTACAGGGTAAAATACAGGCAAGCTTTTCAGCAGTGTTTGTAGTAAAAGCAACTATCTTTTTGTAGCCTTACATACACCATACCTTCAGTATCCATGTTTAAAAGAAGCCACTTCTTCTTAGTTTCTTAGATTCTTCTTCAATCCCCTGTATCTGAACACGTGGATAAAAGATGAATGGAGCCGATTCTACAATTCACTGTATGTAAAGGAGAACTGGATTGATCCACTGCTGAGGTAAGCAGCACTTAAGTAGCTTTTGGCCACCTCAGCTGGGAAAGCTGCCTTTGAAAGCTCAATTTGCTGTTAGTTTCTCCTACTGAAGTCACTCAGAACCCTCCTTGTCTTCCACAGACTATAGTAATCCCTTTTACTTACCCAAAGGCAAGGTTCTGCTATAGAAAAGCCCTTTCAGAGCTGTTGTGCATTTGCTCCTCAGTGCCCCTGGACAGATCAAACATCATACTCTGATTAAAAAAATAAAATAGAAGGTTCAGATTATCATAGAGTTGGACTCATGCCTCATAAATCACTTCAACATCTGTATGATATTAAGCATTTAAAAAATGATGTTTGACTTCCCTGAGTTTGGCTTTGTGCACAGACTTGTTTATGGCAATGGTCATGTAATCCCTTCTGAAAAAATCAGATAAGCAAGTAAACAAGTATTTTAAAATTATTACTTATTTACACAATTGCAGCATCATTTAACAGGTAAATGCTCTGAGGTGCCAGGTGTGTCCCCACATTGGTTAGGTGGTGAGACAGGAGCTGAAATACCTTTGCCAAACTAGAACACTTTCATGTAGAGAAAGTAGCTCTGCAGTAGCTGCAGTAGCTCTGCAGCCTATTGGGTCACTTTTTCACTCTCATTTTTGCCCATGACAAATGAATTAGGGCTGGCATCGGTACACCAATGTGGCTGCAGTCACTCATCCTCCTCACTGCACTGTAGATTAATCCAGATGATGACAAACACTGTCAGTCAAAAATACACTACAAACAATGTCAGCTGAAAAAGAGTTTGCACCTAGTTCTGTCATATCCAAGTCAGTAGAAAGAATCCTTTCATCCTATGTAGAATATGCCAGATTAGCAAATGTATAGTATGGATTTGGATTTTGATACTCCATCTTCCACTGAATTCTGCAGGCACTGCAGGGATAAATCTAAAGTCAGAATATTACTCAGTATATTACATCACAGTGATCTAATTATAATCTATGCTTACGGTAGTATAAAGATACAAAGAGAGATTTGTAGGTAGACATATACCCACATATCCACACAGGTTTTATATCTACATATGCAGGCAGGCAGGGGCTTAATCTCTTGCTTGTTTCATCAACACCAAGTTTTCTGGAGCTGTCCTTCACTGCCAGTTGCCTTCAAAATAATGAACACGTGTTTTGCCTAAACTAATAAATATAAATTATACAAGAATGTTAAACGCCATATTTGGTTACCGGATTTGAAACTTCCTTCAGGGGTTGAGGATGCATTGATCAGTTTAATCAGTTTGGTAGCTTAAATTCTTTTAAGTATGTCTTTGTATTCCTCTTTTGAATGTCAATAAGGTTAATATAATTATTTTAGTGGGCTGCATTATTTGCAGAAGTTACTTGCAAGCCTCATCCCATAATGACAGTACGATCGCAGGTAACAGCCACATAATTGAGTTACTGTAGATTTGCATTGTCAGATGCTCTTTAAGTTCTGGTAAAGCTCTGTTGCATATCTAATACTTAAGGACGGAACACATACAAAGGAGGAAAAACTGCCATGAAGCTGTCACCATATGTAGCCCTCTGATAACTTGTGTCTTTGAATTCTGCCCCTTCCTGCCATTCACTGGAAAAAGTCTGAACCTTCATGCAAGCCAAAATCCAACCACACAGAAATCAAAACCATCTTGACTGTCCCACAGGGTTCACTGAAAGTTCATTTGCTAATTCACCAAACTCCTTACATCTTGCTACTTTTTTATTAGAACTGCCTATGTTTTGAGACTGATTTATGTGTGCTCTGTCAGTTGGTAGAAGTGGCAATACTCAGACCACAGTTCATATTCTCTTCTAAGTATGTTAAGTGTGTACTTGGCTTATGGCAGCTGCTTTTCTGATTCAGTCTGGTCCTGCTGCAAAATGATAGTTGCTTATTGAGTAGAAACTGGCTATTTCACGTTACTTGGCTATCAAGAGATGAGGTAACACAGTCCAACTAAATAATGAGTGCACGTTCACAGGTCAATTCTACTTAAATTCAGTGTCTGAAAGAATTACAGGATTCGCACCAGTGCCAACCTCATCTACTGCATGTAAGTTTTTATGAAAGAAAAAATAAACTAAACTGAAAAATCTGTTTTTATTTGAAGATGGCAGCCAAAAGTACAGCAACTGATTGAGCAGCTCACAGATAAGTTAAGTAACCGCACCACCACTGTCAAGACTTCAACGGTCACTCAGCCGAAGGAATTCAATTTGACAGTACCCAAACCACGTGCCATTCCCATACCTCTGCCGATACCAGTACTGGAAAAAGGGCTGCCTGTGAGTTTTTTATGCATGAAGAGATACTAAGTTTTATGTATGCTTGTGCACAAATGATGATAGGGGAGTTAATAGTCTCTTTAAAGTAATTATACAAAATCTGCAATCTTTGACAGATCAATAAGGATTTTTGTAATGTTCTGTGGTCAGGTTTTTAAAACCAACCAAACTAATTTATTTCAGTGAGTGTTTTGTAAGAAAGGAAAGGGAAAAGGTTGGTTCCCATAGTTGTTTTGTGACTTTTGGAGGTAGAAGTATACAATGGGTACGAACTGATGACAGCATTGATACAAGTGTTTCTGGTAGTCCTTGGATTTGTAAGATGTTTGCTTTGAATAATGAACTGAAGCAAGTAAGAAAAGAACATTCAAGTGATACTTTTTTACAAACTTATATGTTTTGTAGATGAACTCTCATTAAAATAATGGCAAAGCAATTTCACTGGAGGTGAGATGGACTTGAGGTTTGCAGCTCCTCCTTAAGGGTGGAATTTTATTCCTATTTGTATTAATGATGAATCTCTAAAATTAAAGTTTTCCAGTTTAAATGTATTGCTCACATACAAATGAGACTAGATTTATCTTTGAAATGCTAAGCTTTTATTTTACTCATTGTCTAAGACTGCGATTCAGTTACAGTGATACAGATCAGAGACACACGATTGGCTTTAAGTTAGCTCACTGCAATAAACAGGATTTGGGATCAAGCTGCTATGACTAACTTAATAAAGACTCCAAAATCATCTATATTTAAATGAAGTGGGAAGTGAGTTTGGAAGTCATACTTTTGGACATTATCTGCCACCTTGTATTAGCACTTCAGGTTTTAAATAATACATGTGTTGAATGCTCTCAGAAACCATTTACATCCTAGGATGGCAGAGCAATTTAATGATACTGTGTTATACAGTTAATGGGATTTTATATTGAAACAGCTTAATACCAGGCTCTGAAAAACTGCATTTAATAACCACTTAATCAGTATAGGAATGAGTCACATTGCTGTCATTTTAGTACCTTTATGCTGTGCAGCCCCTCTAAGAATAAATTTGCTTTAATGCAGATGCATTTACAGAAGTTCATTTGTGTTGTTAGGATTATACTAAATTTGGTTTACATTCTGACCAAGCCTGGAAATTTAAAAGCTTGTGTGAATCTAAAACTATTAGTACAGTAGTGACATACGCTGTGCTTATCTCTGTACCCATCTCAGCAAATTAAGCTTCACTTTAATTTTCCATACTGTTGCCAGTATCACCATTTTAGATGCTGAAATGAATGGAGACTGAAAAGAGAGCCCAGATGGCAAGAACGAGTTAGTAAAATGAGAGCAGGCCATAGTTCTGGCTAATGTATGGTGGAGAGTTGTATGTAACTGAAATGAACACACAGAAATAAACCTGCTTCAGAATACATCCCATAATCTGCAGAAATGTTCTCGACCATTTTCTGACAAAGTTGTTTGTTTTATGAGATACCCATTTTTTCTCACAGTTCTCATGCATCTGTCAAAGAACTTGTCATGTGGTATATTAGCAGGGACTATTGTAGTCACAATAACTACAGGCATAGTTACTGCTCAACTTTGAAAGAGCTGTATGAATTCCTGCGGAGGCGTCTGGATTTTGAGCAATGCCTACTGATAAGTTATTGCATCCCTATGGTGGAACGAGTTCATTCTGATTAACGGGATTATTATTTAAGGTATTTCTTTCTGCTAGGTTGCATTATATTTTCTAGTAGAGATAAAATGAGATGCAAGATGAGATGTACAACATACTTTGAGTTCAGGAGGTGGGGTAGTACTTCTGCCCTGTTCCTCTGGTGAAGGAACACAGGTTCCTTCACCAGGGAGGATGAGAGATGTGAGATACTGCGGAAGGCAGGGTAGTTGTCTTAGTGATCTGTATTGAGATGTGACTGTCCGCTGACTTTGGGAAGTTTCCTTGGAGTAACATAGACCTAGAAGGATGATCATTCATCATCATAAAAGTTCCTTAGCAATGGGGCACACTAAGTGATATGGAAATATACTTTAATTTTTTTCATTTAATAAGGAATCATTTCACTCCAAATATTTGGTCTAAACCTTATAAATCCTTCTCTCCACTGTCCTTTGCACACAAAGACATGGATACACACACATGCACATATATATATACACACCTTCATAAATACACTTCTACAAATTAACATAAGTGCTTCAGCTTGAAGTTTGCAAAGGAAACAAATGGAGACAGATGCTCAAACCTGATTACATGCAAAATGATTTGGACACATTTAACTTCCTTGGATCTTGGCCTTGGGTTACAAATAAAATCCATTCTTTTAATGTCACCACTGTATTAGAATAATAAGATTCTGCAATTCTTTTATTTTTAGATATTCTGTAAACCAATCATCTAGTTTAAAAAAAAAAAAAAAAGCTGCACTGAGATGTTATTGCAACACCCTTCAGCCAAATTTAGTGTATTTTTTTGATATATTCATTATTAGTTCAGCTGTGCTTCATAAGCAGAGTTGCTGGTTTTTCAAAGTAATTAAATGGGTGAATTCATTTGGACAATACAGAAGATTTTGTTTGCAGATACACAGACCCAACAAGCTATTTATGATATTGTTATGGATAAAAATAAAAGCTCTTAATACAATAGCATTGCATTAGTTTGCTCTTGTTTATCTTATGACAGCAACTTTAAACAAAGCAAAAGAGCAAAGACTACCAAAGTTCAGAGTGATTATTTATTTAGGTCTTCCTTAAACTTCTTGTGGTACCTACTCCCTAAATAAACCTCTAGTAAAGGACATCCAGAAAGCAAAGGGAGCCTGACCACTGGCTGGAGAAGAAAAGCAAGGTTGGTGCCTCTTACTGCCAGCCTCCCTTTTTTCACATTAGGATGAAATAGGAACAGTTTGGGCTTTTTTATATCTCTATTGCTGGCATTTTCAATTTACTTACAGTGACTGATCCTCTTCCAGCAAGTGGGTAATTGCTGTATTGTCTATCTGCCTGCCTGATTGGTACTCATCACTGCGGTACCTGAGGGCTAAACTACAAGGCTAAGATCATTTTTGAAACTGATTGGAAAGTCTCCCTAAATTACCTGGAATAAGCAGAGCAGTTTCTGAGGAGGGATCTTCAGTTTACACTGGCAGATGAGCACAGTTTTGCAGGTAAAGCACATGACTAGGAAGAAGGGTGAAATAAACCAATACTCACTGCCTGTGCAACCCTTTTCAAATCCTCTGGGCTTTAATTTCTCCATCCATAAAAGCATAATAAAAATTCTTTGATACTGCTGGGAAATGCTTTCGGTTCTACCTCACTTAAAAAGCTCACAAAAATACATGAGCAGTCTCACCAGTGCATTTAATTGCTAGCTTCTTCTGTTTGCGCATTTATTTTGTCTCTAGATAATGATGTCAAATAGCAAAGGCAATGGAAAGTACATCACATTCATGAGAATTTCAAAGCATAGTTCTTTATATAGTGCAGTAAATCTAGATGGGATCCCCATGTTCCTCCAGTACAGTACAGATTATAGATTTTTCCCATTAATTCTCGAATTAATTCTGTAATTTCTAATTGAGATATGACATTTTTAGCAAGATAAATATTTAAGCAGATGTCCAGTAAAGTGGCAGACTATCCCACCTACATGGGTGGGTGAGGTATTAACATTGGACAGGACTGGAAAGCCTGGGTAGTCCCATGTCTTCCACACTGGTGCTGATAGAAAAAAAATCAATAATTAAAAAATAACTGCAGCCCTTCTATAGTAAAAGTGAATGTGGTTTTTTTTCCTGTAAGAATGTGTCACTTGGAATATTTTATACCCCATATTGTAGACATTATTGCCTTTTAATATAGGTTCCTCCAAGCACCTACAAATCTCCAAAGGAAAAAAAGCAACTAGAGCAAATCAGAACCCAAAATCGCCGAAAAGCAGAAGTAAGTGTATTATTTTCTTGTTCTGTTTTTTTCTTTCTTCTGAACTGTTTCTTCTGCAATGTTCCATCTTCATAAGTCTTAGAACTTTAACTGAAACATATTTGCTTTTGCACCTAATAGCTCCTGGCTCTTTCTCTAGAGACATGGATTTTGTATCCTGTATTCTGTTCTATCAGAACAGAATCTATCTATCTGCTTTTCCATCTTCTTTATTTTATTAATAATTGTTCTTTTATTCACAAGTACTATTTGAGAAATTATGCAAGTAGCCATGTAAGGTAGCAGAAACACAATTACTCTCTTCACAAGCTTGAGATAGTTTAATGGCTCTTTTACTCCCACAGGATGTGGATATTTAAGGTATTCACTTAATAATTAAGGCTTCAAAAACAATGTTCAATATTTTTGTTTGTTTTCTATAGTAACTGGTAAATGCCCACGTCATCACCTACTGTTTTAAAATACCAGCAGATTCTAACTTCTTTTTCATGCAGATTCCATATTCTTTCTATCAGCAGTCTGAGTGAGTGGGAAGTGTGCATGATTTGTAAAGAAGCAGAATACATTGTCTGTGTGTTAAGAGGGCAGGAGAAGGGAGGCCTAGAAAAAACAAAGAAACAGATCTAGTTATTTGATCCAAACTTTGATATGAATCCTGTCCAATGAGTTAGCTCCTACCATAGTTAAAGCAGATTGTTGTCCTCTTCTCCTTGAAGGGAACTAATTAAACGTCAATTTCCACCTTCTTCCTTCCTCCCTACATTGCAGTCACCATATCCAATCGAAGAGCAGTATAAGCTTGATAAAGGCATGCTACTTGACTCCTTTTTATCTGCACTTGCCCACCCCCATTCTGAAAATTACTTACTCCAGCTTTCACTAGCCAGTACAAGTTCATTTATCACTGTTCTGGGCTCTCCTCATGTCCTTGTGAAAGGAGCATTGGATTCTGCCATTAAACAATAGTAAATGCCTTGATATGGGATAGATCCGAGGGGATACACTTTGCATTCCTTTTGCTGGCCCATCACATTACTTATGCTTGTTATTTTGTTATAAAACAATACAACTTTATTTTTTATCCTTTTATGATTTCCATATTGTGGATAAAGCATACACCTATTTGTCTATGTGCTTATTTGTATATACAAACTTCCTAGAAAAACTGGGGAGGAAAAGCAAGATATCACAGTGCTTATATTGTCAAAAATCTATGACAACTATAAAATCACTTAAACCACCAGCCATGTTCTTCAGTAGAGAAAGTGCATGAATACAAGGAACAAAGGAAAACCACCATAGAAATTATAGCTGCAATAACAACAGTTTTTGTTGCCTCTGGAATGTTACAAAAGGCATCCAAAGCATTCACAAAGGTCAGTTCCCTAGACTGTTTGCTAAACAGCTGAAATGTAGGGTCCTAAAAGAAATATGCATTTAAAAATGCCCCTTGTTTCACAGTATTTTTGCAGAAGCTATAGCTGTCACTGTATCATCTCTGAGCATCTATAAGGAGTGAGAACACTGGAAACTGTACTCCAGACACTTATAGAAGAACTGATGTTATGGGCAACTTCTGTCCAGAAAGCCACTAGAAAATCTACGTGTTTCATAGCTATGATTAGAGATTTGGATTACAACCAAAAGGAATATCCCAAAACTAGAAATGTGGCTGCCCATACTCCCCACTTTAAACTGACTGGTAAGATTACTGCTAGGGGTGTGCCTACTGGAGCAACCCTCAGTGTTCAGATCCCCCAGTCATGATCTTCATTGTTTGTTAGCTATGTGGAAATAATTACTACCTATGGTACTAATGTGCCACAGATAATTATGAGGTTGAATTCTAGATGAGCAACGTTTCATATATGCAGACCTATCAAAGGCATGATGCAAAGATACAACCAGGCAGAACTATGTAGAAAATCAAGACTTGCCCACTTCCAAGTCTTTAATCAGGAATGAAAATACTAGATCAAGCTTTCATTCCTTGCAAACAAGTTAATATACTGAGTTGCAAGGCTTTCTGAAACAGAAAATTCTTACTACATAATTTACATGTACCACATTCTTTAAGCTAATTGCTTTCATTTTAGGATCTGCTCCTGAAAGCAAATGCTGACCGGTTCAAGTGTGCAATCATGAAGGTTGAAAAGGCAGAGGTATGCTACAAAATACTTTATTGCCTAAAAATTTACCAGCATGAAGATGAAAAATGACTGGAATATTCAAAGATATCTCAAAGTATTCAAAAATTTTTGTTTACTTGGGGTTAGGAATTATGTGCTTATCATTTATAGTTGTACTGTCATTTCACATCCATATACTAACATTTGCCTCTTTGGGTGCATAATGCACAACCCCTTTTCTTATACTTCTTGTCTTCTAATTTGAGAAAAGCAGCCTTCCTGTGATACCCCTCCCAACAAGTCCCCAAACTGGCCATTTTTCTCTAAACCCACATATTATTTTTCCATTAACTTTTATGCCACAAAGCAGACAAACTGTGGGAATAACGGTCCCATTCATACAGAGTTCTTGCTTTGGTTGATTCCCAGTTCACAAGTATGTCACCAAACTGTGCGTGTAATATATCCATGTATATTCATTTCAGCATCACATCTGCATATTCTATTCACTGTGTTCATCCCCATGGTCCCAGACACTTCCACATCAGTATCTATAGCCAACATCACAAAATTAAATTAATAACCATCAGTAGAATTCTACCACTATTTAATATTTTCACAAAGTGTGCTTTGACACTCTACTTTGTCTTCCCAATACCTATTTCAGTTGAGCTGAATATTTTAATATAGATAGGTAATATTTTGTAGTCAAATAAAGCATTGCTGTTACTTTTTTAGCATTATTTTAGACAATAAATTTTAGTCAACTTTTGGATTTACCATTGTATGGTCATTTGGTACAAAATATTCCCTCTAAGTTGGAAATACATAGTAAATTTTTGTGGATATAGCAATTCCAAAATAAGTCCCTTATGATAATATTTGTTACTCCAGATTAATATTCTAGGTGAATATTCAAGAATGATTTTTTGGTAAATATCTAATATTTTTTGCTGTGTACTTGAAAATCTGCCTCTGAAATGAATTAATGTATTTTTGGTTTGAACTGCAGAACATGCAGTATGAAGACAGTATGAAGAGTAAATTTCAGGCTCGAAAGGTCCAAAGGAAGGTGAGTAACCTCTAAGGTACTGTTGTCAGATGTACTTGAAAACTTCCGAGTGAAAACCATGCAAATTCTGTGGTGCTGCAAACTCTACTGGAATCCATGTTTTTACACTGTAGCCAGGACCATGGAAATCATGGAGTCTGTGGCTCAAAAAATTTGGCTTCTGCACTATTAACAATCCAAAAGATATGGTCAGGGAGCAACAAGTGTGTGGCAACTCCAAGAGGGAAGAGAAACAAGGAGCAAAGGTGATGAAAACACAGGCAGTGTTCTCACCAACCAGGCCACAGCATCTGAACATGACAAGGTTGGTGGTAAAGCCAGGTTCTGCTGAGAGCAAGACATCATTAGACAAGCACGTTAAAAAGTCAGGTCTGGGGGCACCCAGGAAGTCCAGTCAGGAGGCAAGGCTTCAACAGCAACCCAAGTCCATGACAGCAGGAGACAGAGCTGGAGAGTATTACTTCCAGCATAAGGGAAAAGACTGAAGCCCATAACTGAGCTTAAGTGGGCCTCCCAGACAAGTGAGCAGAAGGTGTGAAGGGAGGTTCTAAGTGAGGCTGGTCAGGGCAACAAAGACATATCTGTTCCCTGAGGGGCCTGACAGGTGAGTCATGTGCAGTTGCACACGACTTCACGTGTAACCGTATTGCCTTAACAGTGTTCTCAACTGCAAAGGGAGAAGATTTAATGTAAAATGGTAAGGACTGAGAATAGTCCACAGGAAAAAAAACAAAGCAAAGCAAGACAAAACAACCAACCCCTCAAAAAAACACAAGAACTGTAAACCCCTGGTTTAAGAGCTCAGCATAGGGACAGAAGAATGTTGTGTCCATAAATCACTGTTTCAGAATGATATCCCAGAGGATGCTGAGTAGACATTCCAGGTAATGACTGCCTGATACACAATATACAATCAGTCTGGATGTTTGTCTTGTTTCCTTTAGACACACACTGAGGTCATAAAATCCACTATAGTGATTGCTGCTTTGCTAGAATTTCCAAGAGTCAGAGAATTGTAAGCATGGAAAATGGGCTGTTCAGCCTTACTGCTACAACGCATGAAAAGTGAAGTTGGTATTTCTGCAATAACTACTAGAATCTTCAGTCTTACATCATTCACCTTTCCTTTGTTCATATGTAGAATAATTTAATGTGGAAGTTGCCCTTGTATTGTGACCTCAAATATCTTCTGAGCAGGTCTAGCTACTCTTTAGAACTATGTATTTAGGTAGGGCTCACACACACTTCAGTAAGACTGATTCCCTGTTTGGGGAACTGGACATCTGGCAACTGTTTCTAAAGCATATCTGGCATTAATCATATACTGAAGTTATCTTTAATAAGAGTATCACTGACTCAGTCTCCTTGCCTGAATCCAACAGCACTAAAATGACAGGAAAGCAGTAAGATCCCAGTGCCTTCTGCACTTGAAAGAAGGGGGTGAGGGGGGAGGAACAAACCAGGAAACACATAGTTAACCCAAATACACATGACCTATAGTTATGTGGGCTTAGTTCAAGGCTATGTATATCCCACTTCCTTTTCTGATAGTGTAAAGTACTGAAACCTAATGAGAGTCAAGCCACCTCCTAACTGCATAAAGTATGGGTTTGGCATCTTATGGCATTGATCAGGGCCAGTTCTAACAGCTGTTAGTATCTCCTCTAGGAGCATAGCCAGTTTTATCTCATCTGAACACATTTGCCTTAAAGGTTGGTTAGGTGATATCAAAGATGCTGCTGTAACTTCGAAGCTGAGACAGGCATACTGTTACTGACTTTTAAAATACTTCTTATTCCTGTTACCTTCCTGCCTATGCAACAATCTGAGTAGACAAATCCTAAGAGGAAGGTTTGTTCAAGATGTATAAATAGTATTATAATGTGTCCTCAAATTAATGGAATTATATAATGTTTTCATCAAGTAGCATTTTCCATTCCTCTTTTTAGAACATCCACAGTGTATTAAATATATTTTTTCATTTCAGCCACATCTATTATGTGCAGCAGCAATTAGTTCTCATTGCTGTTACAAAACATCTATTCATCCTTTTCACTGGAAGAATGAGACAGTACAAATGCATCATCACTGTCTCAATCTGCCTTTTGCTCACATCAGCCCTTGCTCTTTATATATTTATTACTGTTGGTGAGCTATTGTGTGTTCATTATGTGGCAATGGTGAATACAATTTTTTTCCACAAGAATTCCAGAGTTCTGCCATTTTCCTAATTATTTCCATATGCTTGTTTTGAAAAAAAAAAAAAAAGAAGATAACTCACTACAGGAAAAGATGCAAATCTTCTTTGATACAACATGACGTAAAAGAATCTATTCGGTTCTTTTACTTATACCTGTCTTCGTATGTCTTGGGAGTCCGAGTTATTTTGACTATCTGGGTTGTCATATTTCATTCATTGCCATACAGTCGTATTTCTGTTTAACAAACTGGGAAACTGAAGTTAAAGGTATTTCCATAATCATTCTTTGTTCCGTTCTCTATCCAAATTATGGTTAGTAAATAAACAATATGAAATCTGTTTACACAGGTAATTGCCAAAAATATAAACATTTCTATGTGTGTCAGAGAAAATGTCTACTGTAAGTAGGTATTTTATACACAGGATGGTGGATAGAATACAGGCTGGGAAGAGATTATTTATGTAATTCAGGAGGCTTTGTGAAGAATTGAGTAGACCAAAAAGAAGAACATCATTAGGCATTAAGAAGAGCAAGTATAGCAA
Organism: Pezoporus wallicus; assembly: GCF_028554395.1. Taxonomy (NCBI): domain Eukaryota; kingdom Metazoa; phylum Chordata; class Aves; order Psittaciformes; family Psittacidae; genus Pezoporus; species Pezoporus wallicus. The sequence continues at coordinate 247,148 of NW_026642052.1, forward strand.
GTCAAACACAAGAAATAAAATACACTTGTCTGGGTTCTTTTCCTAAATTCTTCCAGTTATCATATTTTGTTTAAAACAGGTAATTAATTCTCATCCATTAAAATGTGCCATCTCTCTGGAAAACACAGTAATTCTACTTAGTGAATTTCTATGTGATAGCATATGCTTGTTATCTTCAACCTACCTAAGTAATATCAATTATAAAACATCCTTTTTCCAGTTAGCTTGTGTATTTCAGGTGAGTATAGTCCATATTTATGCATACAATATTTGCAGTATATAGCTTGAGTGATTCTGTGCTCTGTTTCTTAACCACTCATTAAGCTGTTAATTTGGGATTTAAATACATGTTTGGATTCTGAACACATAATTTCTCTGGATTTAGGTCAAATGTGTCATGACTGTGCTTTGTTTTCTGCAGAAATTATCCCAGTTCTTATCCCACCAGCACTGCTTTGCCTCCATTCAAATCAGGTCTCTTACAAAGTCTGCCTGCAAAGGTGATGTATTTTTTCTGAACAGCTGAGCTGTACAGGGAACATTTTTAACTGTTAGACCAGTTGTTCCCTTCCTCCCTTAGTATTTAGAGGTTGTCTTGGAGTTAGTCCTAAGGCAACTCTGAGAAACTGAAAAGCAGCCACAGCATCTAGTCCAACTTACACCATGAAGCCTGAAAGTCACTGAGAACTGTACTTCACCTCTACTAGCTAGAAAATGGATACAGTAATTGGCGATGCCAGTTGTCTTAGAAATAGTATTTTGAAGTCCTAATAGTGACTAGAGACCTTGCTATGAAAAGTACTGCTTATGTCTAACTTTAATGGTTTTGGTTAACCTACCCTCTTTCAAAGAAGCAGTTTATTTTCTTTGTCCAAAAGCAGATGGAATCCCTGCTCACTATGTATATGAGCACTGAAAAAACTGAAAGGAAGTGAACACATTCTATGGGATTTGACATGGTCCAAGAGTGATTACAAATTTATAATCCACTTGGGGGACTTCGCTGATTTCTTAAGCAGCTTGAGTGGTTTATGAACAGCATGCAATTTCATTGTGAATGTCAGACTGATGCTAGATGGATGCTTTAAGCAAAATTTATGCTATCTTAGGTCAATTTATTTAACCCATTGAAATGTTTTTATACTCTGTTTTATGGTTTACATTACTAACTATAGTATATACATTCCCTTTCCTGACAGATTGACAATATACCTATTAAATTAAATGCTGCAGCTATTTTAAGAGAAGGTGCCCTCTATCAGCGGAAAATGGAACAGGAGCTCAAGAGGTATAATCACACTTCTCAGATTACTTTTCAAATCCCTGGATAGAAAATAATTAACCACATTAAAAATAATTTAGTAAATTCCAGGTAAACTAAAATAATGGATCTGTTGTTAGGATCAGGAAGCTATTCTAGATAAAGAAAGAAGTGGAATGAAATGAAAGGCTACATTAAAGTCACTGTTCTACTGTAGATGCTGTGCAGTGGGGCTGTGTTCTCATTTAGCACTCTGGCTAGTGTCCACCTGCAAATTCCAATAAGCATCACTTGTTGTATTTATTCCCATTCTCCAGAATAAATGATGACCAAAATACGCATCTATTTCTCTGTCCATTATGAAATGCATATATATATTAAGCTATACAATTTAATATATCTCAATTTTCTTCAATGGTTTCAGGTCAACTACATAACAAATTTGATACTTGAATTTGTTTATATGTGTATAAGAATACCTGTCAAATTGTGTCGCAGTTAGATTGGAGGTTTAAGAGTGTGATGCTGCACAAGATAAGCTAGGTGCTGAGGGTGGCAGCAAAGCAGGTAATGACAATGTCCTCACTGAGAGTAGCTCAGTTCCATAGTTCCCTGTCAAGACAGCAGAGCAGATTCAGTGACAGACGGAAGGGTTAGCCAATGGTCCAGTGATTGCTGTATGAGTCCATAGTGATGAGTCAGGGCTGAGGTCAAGCCAGGAAGCCAAGTCAACAAGGCAGGGTCAGCAAGGTGCTAGGCTGGGTGCAGACATACCTACAGTGTAGCTTAGGCAAGGACAAAGGCTATTAACAGCTTAAATGCGGCTCCCAAGGAAATACTCTGTGAGCTTACTTACACACACTCTACCTAAACTAGCAGGACTTTTCATAGCTCTTCCTCACACAGTAATCTCCACTCCAGCCTGATCCAATGTTATATGGTTGTATTGCATCTGAGCTGTCTTAAAACACAAGCAACTAAATCCTAGGCAAGGGTGGGGAAGGACAGGTTGCAGGTCCTTTTGGTGCACTTAGGGCTCTAAGGAATGCTGATATAAAGATTTCTCTGACATAAGGAATCCTTATTCAGCAGCACAGGTTTTCAGCAGACATTAACTAGGAAGAGGACAACTCCTGAATGGCTACTGTATTCTGTAACTCGAATTACAGAACATTTTCACTAATAATTTTTACAAAGATAAAGCCTGTATTGTGTCATGATTTAGTATTAGTTCTAATTCACCTAATTTAGCAGGCTAAGCACTAAATACTGTTAAAAATTTCAAGTCCCAGAATGACTGCCTAAGGCTGGATTTGGTCTTTGGACCTGGAAAATTTTGGTATATAGATCAGGATTTTAGCAGTAAGATACAAAGCATCGCTCAGGTTCTGTATCAGCTGTATATGTATAGTAAGGGTATTTTGTAGTATATGATACTGTTCACTCTATCTGGCAGAATTTTATTCCACTCAGCAAAGGAACAGATTTTCCCTGTAACTAAACACTATTTTATATTAATGAGTTTTAATCTTCTGCTGCATTTAACATACAACAGATACATATATATATATGCATTGGGAAGCAGCCATAAGATGCAGTTCACTGCTTTTTTGTGTCTCTGCCCTAGTTCTTGGCTCATTCGCTCCTGTGCTGCAGGACTTTGATGGGCCAGCCCCAGGGCTTTACTATGCTCTTCTCTCCCAGCTGAGCACAGAAGAATAAGAATGTGGCTTTGCTTAACAGCTGAATACTTCTTTGCTTCATTATAGCAATATTATCTAATTGACAAAATACAAAACAGAAATAGAACTAAGCAGAAAAGTTTTTAGTTCTCTGTGTTAAAGTGGCCAAGAAGATTGTCAAAGAGAAAAGTTATTTGTTCTCTCTACCTCTAAGTAAAGTAATCCCTTGAGAAAATGTACATACCTGCAGCCTGATTCTTTCCGTTCCTTATGTGAATCCGTATGTAGCTAAAGTTTGCCCTCTCTTGGGGCTTTGTTTTACTAAAAACTCAGATCCATGCCCTCGTGCACTTTCTTCCAGTCTGGCTTTCCCAGGCTTTCCACACAGTAGGAACACCTCTTAGAGTGGAATTAAAATCTGTCAAATGACTTTGCAATGATTGCTTTTTTTCTCTCAGAGATCAAACACCTTATATCACGGCAAACTGCTAGAAATGTTTTATGAACCGAGGCAAGGCTGCAGAGCCAGATCCCCACAACAGGATTTGTTTTCCTCTCTCTTGCAGAATTGAAAATTTGCTGCAAGGGGCTGGAGACCCATCTGAATTCTTGGAATGGCAAAAACAGATGCGTGACAAAGATCTGGAAGAACAGCTGGCTGAAATAGAGTATAGGAGGCTTCAAGGAAAACTGAGTTATGAAGAGGCAGTTCTAGCCCATCAGAATGTAATTCAAGAAAATAAGAAGAAAGCTGATCTAATGAGAGAAGAGGTAATAGAGCAGTGGTGTTCAAATTTCCCTTACATTCAATCAGTGCACAATACACCACATATATAAGAAGGTGTAAAAGTTCTATACAGTGTCTTTACTCACTGGAATTTACAAACAATGGAAAAATAGTGCTATAACTTCCAGGTATACCAATGCTTATGCATTAAAGTACTTTTTACAAGTGTTTGATTTGATCAAAAACACTTACAAAGTAAATTGACTAAACCAGAAGGTTAAAGCCTCCTCATGTCATTGTGCATATCATTTTTGAACAGATACTGAGATACTAAACACCATTTGCAATGAAATCAGCAATATATGGCTAATTTAATTATCTTGTTAAAATGAGGGCCACAAATCTGAGAGGATTTGTTTTCTTAAACTGATACAATTCTTCATATTATCTGACATGCACAGATCTTTCTTAGGGGAAAGTTCAGGCAGAAAACCCTCTCTGGATCTCTATATATGGAAAACTGAATACTTATGCCAAGAAGTACTTTCACACAGCTTCTGATCTGGCAAATCACAGTTTCTCAAAACCATTGTTAGATCTTTTCATTATATTCCCAACCCACATTTTTTCCAGTTCTTTTCCTATCAACTAAATAACTGATTGATAAATAACTAATGCTATAGATTTAAATTTTTTCTTAGTCACTAATACAGGCCATTCTTTTCTATTGCCCCAGTTTGCTGCTACACCCTGTAGGCCACCCACTACATTTCTCTTGGCACCTCTCACAGATGTCTCTTCAGTGTCTCAGCAGCTTAAGATGGGACCACAAATGTACAAGATTTTCATAAAGACACACTGCAAAAAGGAAACTTGCTTAATCAGTTCATTTTATACTCTATAAAATCTTTCAATTTTTTTGGCATTGAATCTTCATGTCTGTTTAGACAGGCTGTAACAAGAACTTAAAATGAACCCTGCTATGTACAATTTGGCATAGCATGATTGTTGACACTCGTTCCAAAATTATTGTAATTATTATATTCACCTCAATTTCAGAAACATATGTGTTTTATTTGTTAACAGAAATGCCCCATATGTATAGATTTAGGAATTTGCAAACCAGACTTCCTCTAATCTGATCAATTCCAGGCAGTTCCCTTCGCTTGCCAACAGATACCAGCAGGGCACTTCATCCATGTGAAGATCTCCAGAAGTACTGAGCACCAATTCCCCATTCATTAACAGTTGTCATGCTGACCCTTCTCCTTTCAACTCTTGTCTTCCATCTAAAACAGAAAAGACAATAAGAAATACAGTTTTCCGTTTCCTGTTCATTTCCTGTGACAAAGAAAGGAACATGATAGCCAAAAGTGGACTTCTGTATGTTACAGAGATATGACTTAAGCCCAAGACTATCCTGTAGGCAAACAACCTGCTGTGTATTAGATTAGCACTCTTCCTGTTATGTCACAACCAGATCCAGAGACGGGGTTGCCTGTTTTTAGAAACATGGGAGGGAATCCTGGAAAATAGCAGTGCAAATGTTATTGGTAAATAAAACATAGGGAGGGGAGCTTAAAGATGGCTCTCTGTGTTGTCCCCAGCCAATGTCCTTGCTACTTTTGTGAACGATATAGTACTTCAAATCCAATTTTCCTTACACTATTTCAGTGATTTGAGGCAATCAGATCACCAGTTACCACGAGTTTTATTCACCTGTTTGTTTGGGATTTAGAAAGCAGATCTGATGCACCAGTATGAAGAGAAACGTCTGCAGGAACAGCAAGAAGTGAGAGATCTGGTGGAGCAGGTCACAGAAGGACACAAGAATGCAAAGGAGGCAAAAATAAAGCTGCAGAAGTACAAACAGGAGATAGGTACTTACATATTGCCAGAAAAATGAGAGATGATGACAAATGTCCCCAGATTACTTCATCTTTCTTTTAGTGGACCTTTTCCTTTTGAGGGAAAGATCCAGGATGTACATTCCCATGAATGCATGATTATGAATTCCAGGAATAAGTTGGTAATGGGTAGATCAGAAATTCTAAGCTACTGGTTGTTTAAAAGGAAGAAATACAGCACTAATGTTCTGCAGTTACTTTTCCTTCCATGTGAAAATAGCATATGTGAATGGCTACTTTTTGTCAAATCAAGTTACAAAGCTCAGATTCTTGTGATTCATATCAGTAAGAGAGGATTTGTTTAGCAAATGTGAAAGAATCGTGGCATAAAGTTATTGTCTTCACCAGACAATACAGACCAGGGAGGAAGACTGTAGCTAAGAAAAAAAAAACATCTCCCAGAAAAATAGTATCACAAGGGAGGATGTAGCACCTCCAAGACAGACCAGTCATTAAGATGAAGGGAAATGTTACTGTTCCTCCATTATTCTTAAAGAAAAGTATTCAGTTAATACATTAGCTCATGAAAGTGCAGGGAGAAAGCTGTTCTGGCTAGCATGGCTGTACATATTCCAATGCAATGCCATGTTAATACATACTGCATGAACAAGCTGCCTCTAGTTGTGTGTATTTTGGTGAGCAGACTTTTCTCTGCTTGTGTATACCCATATCAGTAAGGGTTGAGGTGGGGAGAGGGTATTAGCCACTCTGAAGTGGGCTATCAAAGCCTACCAGCCCTTGCAAGTCAGTGAGTTCTAGGATATATATATAGAGCTTGGGAAAAATATTAGTATTAGCTATGTTTAATATCCTTTTATTAAATAATGAAACTATGCACAAATTAGAACAGATATTACAAAGCAGTAATTCAAAGTGTCTACTTTATGTATGTATACATGTTTATGTGCTGAATAGACTGATAGATAGTGTAGGTGTGAAGTACTCATTTGTTTCTCTAATCATTCCTCCCACCAATGCCAGACTGTTCCCTCTAGTACGTTTAGATGAATATTATTATCGTTATTCATAAATGCATAAGAATTTTCCTCCAGATGGATTTCTTGTTAAAATATGCAATCAGCTAACAGAGATTAGTTCTTATCTTCCAGTTCAGAAAGTTTGTGAAGAAAAGGAAGAACTTCGTCGGCAAGCCTTAGAAGAAGATGAGGAGAAGCTCAGGAAAAGATCTGAACTGATTCAACAAATACGACTTATTGGGTCCTTACCAAGCATTAGACACAAGTTTGTTGATTTAACAGAGGTAAGCTCAAAGCCTACTGGTTTTACATAAACGTATACTTCATGTGTTTCATACAAATGCATACTTTATGTGTTTCACACGTTCAGAGGAATTGTGTACTGTATGCAGATACATGGCAGTCTAGATGCACAGCATTAAGTACAGAGTGACCCCATGAAATAAAGGTTAAATCTGAACTGGAACTTCAGAGTATATAAAATGAAAAGTTTACCAGATGGAATATTCTGGTGGTAAGTGAAATCTTGGTCCCCTTGAACTTTCTTTGAATTTCACCAATAGGCTCTGTGTTTCCTGTTATCTTTCAAAAAGAGACTGGCAAGTTACTACAAAATGTTCTATCCACCTTTACACATTTACAGATTTGTCAGTCCTGGATAGGGACTGAATGAACACAAAGTTTGGACAGATCTACAGTTGTTCATATTGCAGTGGTGACTGCCATGGTAATTAGCAAAATAAATTTCCTTTGCTTTCAAGATTGTCAACACTCAGATACATGAAAGAGACTGTCAAAAGAACCCAAAACCTGCTGAGCTGTTACAAATGTGTTTTGCATATGACGTGTTTGTGGTTAAGTCTACAGTAAATGTATCACAGACTTCTTGGACTTACTGATGATGCACAAAAACTGATATGCCTGAGAGTGGCCTTTGCAATGCCCACTTTTGCAGAACTTCCAGCACCCAGAAATCTCTTACTTTACCAGCAAATTGGAAGTAGATTAGCTGAAAATACTCTTCCATTTTTCTTATCCACACTGAAAGAAGAAGGGAATCATATGAAATGACAGAATAACAATTTTAATAGAATCCTTCTGGTTGGGTTTTTTTTCTTCCTTTCTTTCTCGAGTATTCAAATGTCGATCACAAATTAAAAACTATCCATGGTTTGTCTGTGAAAACCATGCAGAAGGAACAGGTCTTTTCCTCTGTGGTGCTATTGGAACAGTCAGTATGATGCTTTGGTTTTATTTCCAGTTCCATTGAATAGAACTGAGCCATCCATTGGTTCCAAAGCTACGTACTAGCTTTGCAGCCACCAGTTAAATCCCCCATTTCATTTATCAGATTCTGGAATACATTTAAAGTATGAAGTAAGTGAACAAGAATAAATCAGCTCAAGTGAAATTAAGTCCATAAAATTCTCATTCTCATAATTTTAAAGTACCAGTTCTTACCTTGATGGCACTGAAGTTGCTTGAACACCAGTATTATCTATTGCACAAATATAGGACATTTCAGATTTTAGGAACCACTTCACTGTCTTCACTAAGCATTTCTGAAATGCAGAAAGTCAAAATATTTAGCCTCTTTCTATGCTTCTAGGAGAACCTCTTTCCTAGACCTTTTTGGTGTCTGCTTGCCATGCTCAAACACCGCTGTTAGTATATATGCCAGACTGCAAAACATTTTCCTGTCACTTCCTGTGAATATAACTTGACGGCCATTGACCAGTTTAAATTAGAGGCAAGGTATTACAGCACTTTCTATTTGCAAATTCATTCTAAAATGAAATCTGAGTAGGAGATAAATGCTCACTTACTGTTTCAGTAATCTATGGTAGTATGTATTTTTCAAAGACATGCAAAAATAAACACTGATTAATATTGAACTCTTTTATCAGTCTTCTACTGATGCTCCTGGTAACCACTGTTTAGGTCATGTACACATGAGGAGCATGGAAGCAGCCAAAATGGAAGAATCAGATCTCAGGTGAAAAAAACAGTGATGATCTGTTCTTACTGACTCAGTTTTGGAGCTTTAGAAAGGGAAGTGATGGGGACCAAAACTTCAGGAGAGACTCTTGCAAATCTTGGAGGAATCTCCAGGCATGGCCACCCAAGACACATTCCCCTTCACTGACAAGTTTGTATCATTAGATTCCACAGACTAATTCAGTAATAATACCTCATAAGCACCAGTGTTGTAACAGCTGAGCCTGGTTATTTGTTGTATTCTGTTTTTTTGTGTATTTATTGTCGCTGTCCCCCTGCATTACTGTGTTCTTCATCTCTCTTGACTTTGCCTCTGTTTCATGGACCCACTGTTCTGAACAGACAGAATGGTCACTGGAGGATGAATACCTGACTACATTGCTTAGATGGCATCCCAGGCCAGAGAAGAGGGACTGGACCCAGGTTAATACTTGCAGCCAATCTGAGCATCTATGACACAGCATCCTTCTGTTTTCCTGGATTTTCATTCCTATCCCTTCATGTTCTATCTTGTGAAGACCTCAAAAGCAGAAAGGCGACTACTATTCTGTCAACAACCCACTCAGTGTTCAATACAAGGGCTTTTTTTTCCCTGTTAAAAAGGGTTTCTTGAAAAAATGAAGGCTCTCTCACTGAAAAATTTCTCTCCATTAAAAGGACTGTAATGAGTTTTACATACATATGTTTATCATTAGCACTTAATTTCATTCTGAGAAATACATTTTGGAGGAGTGATTGTTCTTTTGTGTGTTGTCCCTCTCCCGCCCCCCCCCCCTTTTTAAACATTGTCATTAATTTTCTGCAAGTAGTTCTATGGGACTAAGTAGACCAAAACCTAACCAGTGTTCCACTCTTAATGTTATACAACTGTATAGCAAGTCACATTAGCATCTTGACTTCCTGTACCCATATATTCCATTATAGCATCACATGGTACAAGAGGTAAACTGCAGATGTGTACCAAAACTATGCTAAGAGAGAGAAAAATTATATTAGTTGGGATGAGAAGGATTAAATTTTATAAAGAAAGATACACAGAATCTCAACATTTGTGTGGGTTTATGCAAGTTTTCCATCTATGCAGATGTATATGTGTGTAGACAAGAGAAAGGGAGAGTGTATGTAAGAAGGGCCAAAAAATTCAACTGATCACAAATTTGTTTAGAATTTATCTGTCTTCATGTGCAAATGAAGGTGCAGAAGTGTCTCAGGCTTATTATCACCGTAATTGTGATGTGGATATTTAAAAGCCTTCCTGAAACTTTCAGGTTTGGATATTTTAACTTTGTGCATCAAAATCTGAATTTCTTGGGTACAAAGCATCGGTAGCGCTAGTCTTTTAAGATAAAAAAAATAGATGCCATCATAGATCAGATCCATACTTTGGAAATATATAAATACAAAAATTGCATAGTTTTTAGTGTAAAGTCTGTTCTGGTTTTACTAAGTAAAAAAAAACAAGCAAACACAGTTTTACACATTTTAAAACTTCAAAGTTCTAATTAAAAGATAAGCCTGCTAGAAGTTTTTTGGATAGCAAATATGTTGCATTTATGATTAACCTACTGTATATTTCAATGCTTTTTCATGAAATGTTTTAGTAACTTTGTGGTTTTACATACCAAAGAGATGCTCTACAAATTAAAACCAGCTTGTAAGTAACAGGTTAGGGCCATTCCTGTATTTCATGAAGTCAAATATATTTAGCATGATTTGGAACACACTCAAAATACTCTGATTTTACACATTTACTCTCCCCTTGGTATTTGCAGTGCTATTCAAACCTATATTTCTCATTCTCCAGACTGGTGGCCACGGTTTAACTTGTGAAATGTCAATAGTGGAACTACGTGAACGCCTCGCTCTGCTCAGAGAAAAACAGAAGGCGGCAGAGGAAGAGAAGAGAGACCGGATAATTTATGAAAAACAAGCTAAGGAACAACTTCTTCTAGACAAACTGGACCAGATTTTGGTATTCAGAGCAGAACTCAGCCGAGCAGCTGCTTTAAAGTCAGTATAAAACAGCATGTGACATTTAAGACATTGCAACTTTGTTAATATTTTGCTACCCCCTCGAGGAGAAAACAAGTAGAGAGCAAAATACTGCCCTTCTAGAAATCACTGTGACTTTTGTCATGGATTACATTGGGGCAAGCCTTCCCTTTTTAGTCTGGAAAATAATTTGCATTAGATTTAACAAAGCTTTTTCATTATTTATGGTTGAAGAGGCTCTCTATGTTGGTGTTGACAATATTGCCCCAGGATTCAGAGCCAGTATTACATACTGAGAATTTCTGCCGTTCTTCTGTTCCTTTTCAACTAATCAGAACTAATTTGATGTTATTAGAATCGTTCTAGCTTGCCACTTACAGTGCTTTCTCATTCTCATCTAAATCAATACGTTAGAACTATAGTTTTCTTCCTTCAATTTCATTTGTTATGTGAAAAGGCAGGCATTATTCTAGACGTTAAAGATATTTTAGGAAGGAGATTTTCTGATTAAAATAATAAGTTATAAATTAAATATAGCAGTAGATCAAAGAGAAAATTCTTTGCTAACAGGCTCTCTGATAAAATTCTATATTCATTATTCATATTTATAATTCATTATCATATTTATTATTCATTGTCATAAAGGATCCATAGCCATCATAGATGCTTCACATATGCAGAAGATAGGTCCCTTCCACAAGAGTTTTTAATCTAAGTTAAAGCTATTTACAAATAAAGCTGAGCAGGAAGAAAGCCTGCGTAGAAGTATAAAATACAGCACACCTCTTGATCTTCTGCCATTTTTACTGTATCTTGACTATTTGCCATTGTTTTCTTGCACATTGCCTTTCACCTTTTCCCTTTTGGGTGTTTGAGAGATTAGTCCTTGTCTTGCCATATTTATTTTACAAAGAGCTGTTCAAACTCTGAAGACATATTCTATCAGGCTAAAAACACTCGTCTTTAGACATGTCTCAGATTCACGTTCATAGCTGAGATACAGAAGGTGGCTTCTCAGAGTTCAGTTCATGTTGTTGACATCATCCAGTTCTAAATCTCAGTTACAGAGGGCAGTATTGACGTATTCATTTAACTAGTTTTCACTAGTCCTAGCTCTAATTTGGTTTGTTGCTAATAGTTAATCTCTGAAGACTGGCCTTTACTGTCTTAGTACTTAAGAAGATAGTTTAATGAATTTAATGAATTGATCACTGCCGCTGCAGTGGATTGACTGCATAGATCACTGACCCTCTCTTCTATAGCATGTATCGAGAAAAGATTTTAAGACTAAAGAACCTGAAATGAAGTTGGGGCTGGAAATACACTCACATCACTAAACATTCAGTGTTGTGGAAGCCTGTGGGAGCAACTCAAGCCACTGCTTTCCACAAGAGATGCAAACTAGCCATTAAGAACTTGTGTTCTACATAAAACCTGTGTCACTAGTGGCCATTTAAAGAATCATTTGTTATGCCAGATGTGCCGCCTGTGAGTTTTGTATAGTACTACGTTCCTTTAAAATAGATTCTTTGGCTTAATTCAGATCTAAAACTGTTCTGATTCTGAAATAAGCTATGCTTGAATGAGAAGCTAATTTTGATTCACTTTTTGGTCCTGGCACTTGAAATGTTTATTTAGGCCAGACCACCATGTCAAAGACAGCAGAATCCAACTTCAATTAAACACTTCATTTGCAAACTTCTACTCAGACTCATGATAAGTAATACAGTAATTTTAACGGAGCACTGTTTGCTCTTCAAATAAAGGAAATATAAATTTTCATTATAGATGTTGTAAGACATTTCCTTTCATGGCACCCAGGCAATCTATGTACATAACTCAGAAGCATCTACTACAAAGAGGCATCAGCAAAATATAACTGAATTGTTGTTCTTTGGGAGCGTATTTCATGCATTTTCACCTAGAATCCAAATCTGTGGTGTTATTTCTGTTACTACAGGAATATGGCATGTTTTGGCCTATTTACAAATGCCAGATACTTTGTTGCAGATTTTATTTCTCTCTAAACAAACTATAGGCTTTATGTGTTAAACCTGATTGACAGATCTTGAATCCTGAAATACCTGTCAAGCCAGTGTGAGTGATTAATTGCTGGGGTTGTATTATTGACACACTGCACAAGAGATGTAAAAAGCAAATCTTTATGTTTACAGAATCAATTCATAATTACAGGGATAGAATAGCAAATCTTACCAGTGGTCTTCATGATAGCCTTATGCATCAATATAAAATTACACGTTATTTCTTAAGCTGTGTTATGTTGAAGGCCACTACTAATCAGCTGAAATACGGTGGCAAAGCTTTGCTGAACAAATGTGCTTTCACAGTGTCAGCTGGAGTTTAATTGGGTCCCTACCAAGCAGGTTCCTTTCAATATCATTTACTAACTGACATACATCAACACAAAAGCAGCACATTGAGCAAAGATATAATGAGCTGTATTAAACAAAATAGGAAATGGAACATGAAAAATGACAGACATCAGCCTTTAATAGACTGCAAGCCATGACATCCATCACAGCAGCAGCTTTGTGAGTGCTTGCAGAACACTCAAGAATCAATTCAGTATGTATGCAGGATGTCCCATTAATTGCTAGAATTTCTCAGTTTGAAAATCAGCACTGGCATATGAAGTGGACAAACATTTGAGTTCTCAGCTTTCGCACATAAGCACCAAAAGATATATGTGTTTGAATACATGCTAATGAACTAAAGTTATGTGCCTGTATACTTCAGGTGTGATTCCCTTTCATTCCAGTGAGGCTACAGCTATTACTGCAAGTAATTTAATACACTAAGAACCAAGTAACAGATCGAACCATTTGGTGCTGAGGCTCCCTCCATCCACATTATCTGTGGTTTGGGGGTTTTACTTTGATTTCGGTTTAGTATGGTGTTAGGACTGCATGCGCTCACCATTCATGTGGTTTAAAGTTGTGCCAAGAGGAAAGTAATCTCAAAAAACTTCACATACTTCTGGTTCCTCTCTAAGCCCGTCTAGTGAAAACCACACTATCCTTTTTCTTGTCTCCCATAGATGACAGCAGTACATCCGTGCCCCTACCTATGTACGGCACACGGAAGCTAGCCTTATTTCTGTTCTTTCTCATGTTCCTGCCTTGTTTGTTTTGCTGCTCATTTTCAAGTGACGTGACAGCACCTGCTGCCTGAGCCTGATCCCCTCTCCAAGTCATGCCAACATCCAGATGAAGGTAGCAGCTGCAGTTCTTGACTGCAGGATGACAGTCTGAACTGACACTAATACTCCTTGACTTGCTTGTATATGAGGAAGATACACAGACTCTCACCAACACAGATGTTTACCATATTCCCATCTCACGCTGTGGTAATGGTGTAGAATGCTGGGGTCTCAGCACTGGCTTACAAACAATGGTGTGTTTGCCAAGGTGGCAAAGCATTAGCTTCTCTCCCTGCCACTGCCAGTGCTCAAAGCCCTCCTGACAAGGGGCACTGACCATACACCTTGCACTTGGCCTGAACTAGGGAGGGGTGAAAATAGTGTGAGGGAAGCCATGGCAGGAGGACAAGGCAGAAGGCTGGCTATGAAGAGGAGAACGAGCAGAAGGGAGGGTTAAGGATGAATGGTCGTGACGGTCCTTTCCAAGTAGAACAAGCTCCCTAAAGCAGGTGTTCCCTGGAGTATCCAGCTCTGACTTAGGGGGTCAAAGGCCTTCTGGGTGAAGAGGGGAGAATGGAGGCACAAAGTCCAAAACCCATAAGGCGCCCTGGCAGCACACCCCTGTGATGCAGCACACAACTGAGGGAAGGAGGGGGCAGACAGCACATGGAGGTGGGAAGATATAACAGGGGAACGTGTGCCATGCTATCCCTATGTTTGGCTGTTGCTTCAGATATTGGAGAACATAGCCTAGAATAATGAACATCCCTCTGAACATCAGGAAGCACTTCTTTTACTGTGAGGGTAACTGAGCACTGGCATAGGCTGCCCAGAGAGGCTGTGGAGCCTCCACCCCTGGAGATACTCAACGGCCACCTGGACATGGTCATGGGCAACCAGCTCTAGGTGGCCCTGCTTGAGCAGGGGGGAGTGAACAAGATGAGCTCCAGAAGTCTGTTCCAGCCTCAACCATCCTGTAATTCTGTGAATGAACTCTGATTATACAGCTTCATAATCTTTATTTCAAATGAGGCAAACACTATTATGAATAACAATCACTTCCCCACCTAAAATTAAATGCTTAATAACTTAATTGTTTTGGAAGGGAGTCAGATTTTGGGTGCTTAAATCCCTCACATTAGTACAAAATAGTAATCAATCTAATAGTGTAGTGTGTTTAAATGTCAAAATAATGACTCCCTTAACAGTGAACTGTTAACAGTTAGATACATTAATTTTCCTCACTGCAATACCTAAGAATTACACAGTGCGGGGCAGAAAAAAGGCAAAGTACTGTGAAGTACAAACAGCCTCAGTCACTGGGACTGAGAGTATGAGGAAGTTAAAAACCCCAAAGTTTATTGCACTATAAGGCAATCTTACTTGTGCTTTTAAAAATATATTTGTATTTATTGCACAAGACTCCATTTTGTAAGGTGATCTTATAAATACAGTCCTAGCTGCTTAAGTTGATACTGTAATGCCTAGAATGATGAAGTAGCCATTTTCACTCCATCTCCTACAAGTACTGAGTCAGTTAAGAGCTGTCTCCTTACAATTCTGATGTACAGCTGGAGTTTGAAAATATAAATGAAGGGCAAAATGTAGTTTTCAGGAGGAATCCTCTGTGCAAATCTTCATATTCTCCATTTTGTAAACACAGCTGTGAAGACCTAATCCAAGTGTTCCGAGTGTTTTCACTTGGAAAGGAAAACCTTTCATGCTGAATTGCTGCTGTTTCAGTTGTAAGTCAGGTGGCCTACTGGACCTACAGTTCATTTGGCCGCATCCTAAAACTGCATGGCAGATAGTTAAATAATTACAAGGGATATGTAGGTAAAAAGATGCTGGACTGCCCAAAACTTATTTATTTTTAAAGTTCATTATATTTACTAAGGAAATTGTTGAGACAACAAATATGGGATGTGAATTGCAGTTTACGATGCCTGGAATATTATTTCAACCAGGAAGGCACTTCCATTTTACCCATCACTGATGGAATTATTCTGTACTTCATCTCGGTATACCCAAATCTTTGTTCTGTTGACTGTATGCACAGAAAGTGAATAGAGAACGAAAACAGTGGTAGATAAATTTTCATTGCTTGCTTTCATGTCCATATTCTGTTAAATCTTCCACTAATCCCTTACTTTTCGTCCTCTAAGTAGTTTATACACACACCTCACACTACTACAAACTTCCATCAGCACATTCAAGAATCTCATCCTTAACACTAAAAAGTAGTTTCTGACAAGGGCACTAAGAAAACACTAGAGTTTGTTAAACCATTTCAAATACATATGGACTTCAAAACTATTAACTGTTTTTTTAGTGTCTTTGGTAGAGAAATATTTTTTAATTATGGCAAACTTGCAGAGGGACAGGCGACTCTTACCTGAGACCAAACTAAAAGGAAATTAACAAATTCTGTTTTAGACCAAAGATGCGACATTACATCTTAGGAACTAGGAACTAGTACGATTCTTAAAGACTATTGGTTTTCATTCAAAGTACTCTTTCAATACCGGTAGCTGGTAAATGAACTTAAAAGTAAAATTAAAATGGTTTCTGCACATTTTTTTATAAGTTAGCACATAATTTTCTGTTGAATCTGGAGAAGATTTTTCTAACTCCATTCTGACTGGCTGTTACCTGACTTCCTTAGCCAATACATGATATGGGGTGCTTCTATCTTGAGTCCTTAAAATTCTCAACTGACCATCACAGAAAAAAAGAATTTTGAAGTTTTTTTTTTCATTCCTTCCCCTCTTTGAGTTTCTGTTATGATGTGGCAGCTGCAAATCTATGGGATTGACAGCTTTGGGGAATAGTGTAGATGACTGGCACATGACTTCATGTAGAAGAGGACTGAATATTACTCTGAGGATAAGTGACTATTTATCATGTTAATTCAGAAGCAGCTGTTGCTGCTTTATGATGTTAAACCCCTTGCTTTATTTCTTGTAATTGTATTTACAAGAATCTGGATTTGCATGTAAGGAAAGGTTTTATTGCTTATTCCCACTGAAAATATCTAATCATCATTTATTTACATAAAACCTGATGGTAACATTCTCCTATATCCCTTGGAATACAATGCCTTGTTACAATGCAAACAGAAATAAACCATGTTCTCAATTAGGTTAAGTGATAGTGCATAATTTTTACATTTACAGAATAGTGTTAAAAATTGAGCTCAGTGTAGCAGAATATATCAGAGTATTAAGGAAGATAAGGAAGTGTTATGCTAACGAGACAGCATGACACAAGCAGCAGAGAGGTTCATAAAATGTCTCACGAAAGCAACTGGAAATGACAAGCTGAGCTAAACTATGCCCTTACTTAGATTTCACAGTCACATCACATTTCAGAATGTAACTAACATGGAACAAATCTCCACTTCATCCAGCTCCTGAGGATCTCCCAAGGTGAAAGAAGTGTGTGGATCCCTGGAATCTAGATACAGTAACTTTTTAAGGCAAATTGGTGGGTTTAGCACCAGAAGGAACTTCCTTCTTCCCCTTCTTCCAGCTCCTTCAGAAAAGTGTGCCTTTTACTGAAAACAGTGTGATGTAAGACCCAAGAGATAAGGGAATAGTTCTGTTACAAACTATTAAGGTGTTACCTACTTTCTTTGGTAAATCTAACACTTCCTTTAGCTCTGAATTTGGCCAAAGAATCACATCTGCTCATGATGTAATATTAATACTACAGCTTGATCATACTAAGCCAAATTCAAGAGCAGCGTTGAGTAAAAGAGGAAGTTGGATGTTAAGTGAATCACTATGTAATGTGGTGTAACCTGTATGAAGAAACTGGGAGTAAATTGTGCCAGTTGAGTGAAAGTAATCAAGAACAGATAAAATGTAAACTCAAGGACAGAAAAGTAGCTACAATAAAAGAAAAAAAAAAAAAGGAAGACTATCCAATAACCTCTTTCTTATGCCTTAATTTTATGCTGCACATGGTGCTGTCAATTTATGATCACCTAGACCAACTAACCTGAATGAATACATCACTGTCCCATTGATTCTGAATCTGGGCATTGAGATTACACAGGAAAGAGTATCTTTCATTTGCCAAGGAATATAGCAATTGAGATGAATACTAATGATCATATAAGGAAAACTACATAGTTCTCACAAGCAAAAAGCTGAAGTATTATCACAGGTTTTGCACATGTTTTTTGTGAAGAATGTCATGTCAGGCTTGAAGTACTTCAGATATTGTCATCATGGCATCCCGTGGGAAGAAATTACTCTATACTGTTTAGTAATGCTGTTCTGTAAACAAGAAGCAAGTTGTGAGTACCACATTCAAGTTACATGATTTAAACCTGTTCTGAGTCCCAGAAGCAAGAGCAAATTCATTATTATCAAGGTATATGCTCAGATGGTTTTATTTTGTAGTTTGATATTACTTTACCTTCTCATTGCTTCTTTTTGTTTTTGCAGGAAAGAAGAAGAGAAAAGAAAGCCCCAGGCTGGTGAAAGGCCTGTGAAAGATGAGCGCATTTTAAACCTGCAGAAGAGGATTGTAGAAAAAAAAATGGAGCGTAAAAAGCAAGAAGGACTCTCAAAGATTACCACCCAGAAAAGCAGCATCGCATCAAGGAAGGTCTGGAGTTACATAAGGAGAAAAGCTCTGCAATAGACCTGCTGTTCACAGACCTTTGCTCAACTGCCAGCACTGGCAAGGGGGCCAGAGGCAGATGGTGCCATAGATGATTGGCAACAGCAACACCCTGTGTCCTGCACAGGCACCATTTCTCCAAACCATGGCCTTGACCTCACCTTCTTGTCACACAATCTGCTACCACAGAGCAGGGCTCATCTGTGCGACATATAGCTTCCCACTCTTATTTCCATACACTCTCATTCCATCAAAGGAGTATCTTACCCCCTGTTTTAACTCCTGTCTTTCTCAGCTTCCTACCACACATACCCTGTTACACGAAACTGGGATGCTCTCCTGTGTCTCGCCCAAGGCATATTAAGAGTTGGTCATTCCCATGCATTTCACCTCAGCCTGGTCCCACGTTGTCATATGGAAGCACCAATAGGCTGTAGGCTTCATGTTGTTTCACAGTGGTTGTGTTTCCTCGGCAAGTGTCTAAAGTGGTGAGGAACTAGTGCTTCTGCTGCCACCTCAGCCACCACCTCAGGTCATGCCTAACATCGAGAAGTGGTTCATATACCAGTAGTGTAACACAGCATGTGGAATGCTGCAGGGAACAGTCATCTAGATGATCTTAAGGTCCTTTCCAACCCTAACTATTTTATGATTCTATAATAGGATCACTTTTTAAAAGCTGTACTAGCTCAATCTAAAAATACAAATAAATCTCCCAATCTGCTAGTAATAGATCTCTACCTATTTTGTGAGAAATTTACATGAAGCTGAATTCAATGAAGAGAAAAACTGTATTTTTCAAGTGTATATAGTTCTAAAAACCAAAATAGAGCAATCTTTCAGAGTATCAATGTTTGCTGCCTTCAGAATGCCCGTTTCAGGCAAGTAAAACATGTAGGTGCTTCTAGAGACAACTAGGTCTATTCCTTTCAGCAAAGCAAACAATGACCTACCTGAAGAAAGCATGTCCTAAATTGGGATGGTTTTCTGAACTGAGGTTTTGAACACATGCTTAAACAGTTTGCTGAATGGAGTCCACAGTAAAGTGGAAGCAAAAATGCAGACTTCAAAGGAAAGCAGACATATAATTACAATTGTGAGACATTTTTTCTTAATAAACAAAAAGAAATCATAAATTCACAACTAGAACTTTTAACTACCTGATGTGGGTCTGTATGTGTGCTGTGGTCTCATATGATTGAGCAAAAAAGCCAGGGTTTGAAAGTTGTTTCTTGAGCTAGATTTACACAGTAAGTCTCTTAAGCTGTCACAGTGGTTTTGTTTATGTTCTGCTCAAATGTTAAGACATATGGAAAAGAAGAAAAGAAAAAAAAACAGGGTTATTATGAATTATGTAACTGTTTTGGTTTATCTTAGATCACTGCTGTTCCACTCTACATGACTCTATCCAAATGTTACTACAGGAAAGTATCTCAGTTCTGGTCAGATATGTTACTACATAAAAGTAGTATCAAATATTACTACAGGAATATAGCTTAATTCTTGTCAGATATGTTACTACGTAAAAGTAGTATCCAAATGTTACTACAGGAAAGTAGCTCAATTCTGATCAGATATGTTCAGCAGCATCTTTATTGTGCTTGAACTGCATTTTGCTGAAAAAGGTGTTAGTGTGACTATAGGAAAAAATTCCTCCCTTAGTTATAATGCAGTAGTTATCTGGCATTCAGTTTGTACTGCTACTATGTAGGTTCCTCAGTTAGTTGAGAAAAAAGAAGTTACACAAACCCCTTGTAATAAAGTTCCAGATTGTGGCTTTCGTAACATTTGTGGGGGCCCTTTGGGTCCAATTAGTCAAGGCAAAGTTTATTTACAAATCACTATTCTATTCTTAATAAAACAGAATTTCTATTGCAATTTGGAAAACTAAACATAAGAAAAACTACCATTAATGAAAAAAAATTAATTTTTCTACCATTTTAAACGGAGAATCAGATGAAAAAAGTAGCAGTTTTCTGTTTGTTCTGAGCTTTTGGGGAATGCTCCCTTGCGAGCCCAGTTTTTGGATCAGCAAACCACTAGATTTTGGTAGGATTTGTGCAACTGTTCATTTATGGCTTCAAGAATAAACTGCTGGCAAAGAAGGAATGCAAGGTAGCAGCACTGAAGCAAACCATCCAGGTGTAGTTTTATCTTGACTTAATATTTTGTGGGGAGTTGCAGCTGTGTTTAATTCATCTTGATCTGGGCAACCCACCCGAGTTACCTTTCTATTCATCATGCGCAGTTTGATGTTGACAAGTCTCCCAATCGTGTTAGCAAATAAACTCTGAAGAGTTTATTTAGTCTAATATGGTATCCTCTAAAAAGAACTACTGTATTATCTGCAGTCTGATCATCTGTGTCTCTTTTCTGCAGGATACTTTCCAATGGAACCATTGGAATGAACTGGAAGACAGTCGGGAAAGACAGTTCAAGATCTTTCAGCATGGCTTCATGGCCAGAGAAACAGCTCAGAAAATGTCTGCCTATGAGGAAGCAAGAAGTGGAGCCAAAGTCTGTATATTGCACACTGAAGCAAAATAAACTACAAATTCAGGCCTCCTGGAAATCTACCAGTGTGCCTGTTTACTACAAGGTTGGATTTTACTCTTTATTTCAACCTTTTAGTGTGATGAGAAAAATTTGGGTCATACAGGCACAACAGAATAAAAATGCATTCATTTTTTTGTAATAGAATTTTATTTTTATGCTATAATGATACTTTTTTTATTGTTAGAATCAAAAGCTTCAAGAAACCAAAACCTTACCATTACAGCTTGTACAGCAGAATGGCAAAATCATGGCTAAGAATGCTGAGATCTGTATTTCTGTTATCATTGTATCCTGTGCCATGGAGTTTACTATGCTCATTTTTTGAAAGAATAAAAATGAGGGCAAAACCCAAGCAACATTTGCTTACATATGCTTCTTTCAGAAGGTATGGTCAGCTGAAGTTCCTCACAAGTCTTCTAACAGGACAGTAACTGTGTAAGAGGATGATAAGTTTCAACACTGATTTTAGAGGATGAGGAAAGAACTGTTTAGAAGGTTTAGATGATGTAACAGCCTCCAGGAGCCAGGGGCTAGATTCAGTCACCCAGAAAGAGTACTATCACGGATATGAATCTCTGCAGACTTTAAAAGCAGAAAGAGAACATAACATTGTTTGATCTCTTTAGGGAGCTGCTTCCAGAAAAAGTCAAAATTCTGTTACTCACCTAAAAGATAATTTGTCCTCTACACAATTTCAAAATTGTGTAAAACAGCCTTTAAATCACAAGACTTACTCTAGGCACCAAGGCAAGAAGGACATAAATCCAAATGAATATCTGCACAGCAGTATGGCTATATGATATATTTCTGTTTTATCTCAATGCCAGTTACTATGTGTTTAACTATGGCTATTGCAAATATTTAAATTGAAGGAAAGTGTCGCTGACATTAGTCGGGCAGCTGCTTTTAATGCTCTCACAATAGTGAGAAATGTAATTCTCACTTTTTACTAAAGGAAGTCTAATGGAATTCTTTTGTTGCCATCTAGCTGTGAAGATCACTTCCACAATCTGCAAACTGATAACATGCTGTATATTTTAATCAAAGTAAATGCGATGTAGGGCTTATGTTCCATAGGAAGAGTTAAAGAACACAGGAGAGAGAAAAGAAAGAAGCACAGCAAGGGAACTACAGAGAAGAGGGAACTACAACCCAGTGTCTAGTAGGGGATTGTAATAGCTTAAATCACTAAACTCTTGGTGGCAGGGAGTTTATCTTCCTTTGTGGTTGCTCAGCATTGTATTCCAGAACAACAAAGCCAAGTGGTGGTTGTAACACCTATTTTCTAGAAGCTAGCAATTAACAGGGATGACAGTCATGACCTGAGATGCTGCATCGCCAAATAGTTCCTCTTAAACTTTATTCTGTGTCTGTCATTTAGAGATTTTAGAAAAACCCCAATCATTAAGAAAATAGATAGGCAGGTATATTTAGGTAGGTAACATGGAAATGTTGCAACCCCATCATACTGCATGTCTCTTCCCCTCTGATGATGTAACCAGTTTTCAAAATTCTTACTGAATTGCAATCAAGCTGATTCATAACGATTTCCTTCTCCGTATTTTCCCTGCTCTCAAAAGAAAGGACTGAGGAATAAAGGAATCTCAATAATCCAGCTGTAGCCTATTGCTACTTTAGGATCTAACGCATAAAGTCATCTTCAGAATCAATGTTCTCAGGAATGTAAAAGAATGTGAGTCTTTTAGGAAAAAAACAATATATCCCTATATTGATATTTCTGTGTCAATACAGCCTATTGATTTTTCAGTGATGGCAGGTCTTGCAACAGAATACACACAGTAACATTAAAAAGACCACATTCCTCCTGACAAATGTGGATAACACGATGCTGGAGGCAGCAGATCCTACCCACAACCACTCCACCCCTGGTCACTAGAGCATCTTCTCTAGTATTTCTGTTCCAGCAATGTGTTACACAGAAACCTGAGGTGATCCAATGCAGAGCTAGCAAAGGTCTGGTAGGACTTGTTAGCGTAACATTACAAAGGCAGCTGTAATGCCATTGGAGCCAAGAGAACTGCATTCACAGTGCTGCCTCAGCTGGTGTCTGTGGCACAGACCATCCACAGCCTGGTTATTGCATGATAATTGAGGCAGCAATGCCTCTACACTCATCACGCTTTTGCAGAAGCACAGGTAAATAATACATGATTCATTCATTTACACATTTGTCACACTATTCGCAGCCAAGAAGACGAACAGAAGTGAACAAGGCTGACTCTTAAATCACCTGAC
Organism: Pezoporus wallicus; assembly: GCF_028554395.1. Lineage (NCBI taxonomy): Eukaryota > Metazoa > Chordata > Aves > Psittaciformes > Psittacidae > Pezoporus > Pezoporus wallicus. The sequence continues at coordinate 270,296 of NW_026642052.1, forward strand.
AAAACAGACTTACAAAATCAGAGGGTTTAACCTGTCTGATCTTAGTAACCTATTAGAAAACCCTTCTAGTGCAAAAACCTGCACATTCCAGAGGTCTCCTATTTCAGTGTAAATATCCAGACCACAAAAGCTTTCACATGCAACTACGATGTAAGGAGATATAAGGAGGTGCAAGGAGGCCCAGATTACCTGAGGAGGATGGGGGGGTTACAGCCCTGTGATGAGCACCAGACACAGGGTGCTCACACCTTGTGTAACACAAGTTGCTGCTGGGTAGCACTTGGCTCCTTCTTCCAAATCAGCCCTTGTTCTGGGGTAAAGCCCATATTCAGTGACTTCCTGATGATCCGATCTGCCCTAGAGAGCACAGGTATTTTGTTATATACATGAAAACAAAGACACAGAGGTAAGTTATGTTGGAATGGCGAGCAAAAACCCCAACAAACCTAGTACAGCTCTCAAGTGCTGTTCACCCACAAGAGAAGGCAAGAAAAATCCCCAGGAAAAGCTACGAGTTTACCTACAGTCAAGCAGCCGGGCACAGGGCAGGAACATCCAGAAAGGCCAAGATGATCCTTGCGCTAAGGCAGCTGGGGAAAAAGCCCTTCTCGATGGTGAGGTGAGGGTGTCAAAACACCTCTTAAGTGTTTATAACGAGTTACATGGAGGAGCTGGACTAATTAATACACAGGCAACATGTCACGATCTTCCAAGCCGATGGCTCTGATGAATTTTGCTCAGTGCTTTGGAAACACTTCTAAGAGATGGAGAGGACTCTGTGAGAGATGGAAGAGAATGGACCCAAAAGCTTGCTCTCCCACACCCCACCCCCCGGAACAACAGCACTGTAGCACACAGAAAAGCCCTGTCCTGCCTCGGCCGCCCCTTTCAGGGTCCGTCAGGCCCGAACTAACCCCGGGGCCGAGCAGGACCTCCCAATGGCGGCCGGCCCGCCTCAGGCCAGGCGCCCCTCCCACCCCGCCCCCACCCAGCCAGAAACTACAACTCCCAGCAAGCTCCGGGGCCGGATAAAGGGCGGGGCCGCGCGCCTCTCCCCTTCCTGATTGACGTGCATGCAGCCACTCAGCGAGCCGCGGCATCCCGCTCCGCCCAATGGCGGGGGAGCGGGGGCGGGCGTTGCCGTACACCACTGCCGGGCCGAGCGCTGAGGGTGAGTGGTGCAGGCCGAGGGGTTCTGTGCTGGCGGTGGCACCGGAGCGCTGCAGCGGCACTGGCGCTCCCGGGACCGCCTTGTCCTTCTGGGGTACCCGGGGCGGCAGGTAAGGGGTAGGGAGTGGAGCAGAGGAAGGGAGCCGCGCCCGGACGCCATGGGGGAGGGGTTGGCCGGCGCTGAGGGGAGCAGGGGCGACATCGAGCCGCTTCCGCCAGTGCGCGGAGCTGGGCCCTGCGTGGTGGGGCTGGGATGGCGCTGCCCCCTTCTCCGGGGCGGAGACCGTGACCTGAGCCTCTTTCCCTGGGCACGGCCGTGCCCGCGGCGCTGGCGGCCATGAGGGGCGCCCCCCACGCTGCTCCCGGCCTGCCCTCGCTCCGTCTGGGGCTCCGCAGCCCGGAGTCTGGTTCCTCCCCCCCCAGCCCCCAACCCCCGGCAGTGTGTTACTTGTATTTTTCCATCTCTGGGAGGCTCCGGGGCCTGCGAATGCCACTGCCCGGCTCTAAGCAGCTCTGAGGTCGGGGGACGGCGGGGCCGGCGGCCGCTTCCTGCTCCGTGTTGCGTTGCAGACTGGCCCGTCCCTGTGGACTGGGACAGGCTGCTCCAGCCTCTTGTGCTCGCTGGGTCGTAAACTGCATGTATTGCGAGGGCAGTTCAGAGTGTGTCCTGCAGTGGCTGAAAGAGACAAGTGCCGCTGGCGTTCCTCTGGAGAAACAGGAGTGGCCCAGCGGGTGCATCTGCGGGGGGTTGGTCTGTCCTTCCATTCTGTGTGACAGCAGGAGTGAAGGGAATGCAGCTCTCCTACCTCAACGTCCCTCTACACTTCCATTACAGGGTGTTTAAACACTCAACTTGTTTTTCCTTTCTTCTGATTTTGGGACTATTGAAGGTAAGCTGTAGGATCTCTCGGAGAAATTAATGCACATGGAGTAGCAAGGAGCCTTTCTTCTGGCCAGTCTCCATCTGATTTTGTTGTTTCTGAAACAAGACATTGCCCAACAAAAAGTTTTGGTGTGTTTCATTCTGTGGGTGTTTTGTTAGCTTCTTTGTTTAAACTTGGGCTTCTCGTCTGTAGATGCAGCTGACTGCTTAGAGCAGGCAGGGTGGTATATCTTTGTTTTGATATCTTACCTCTTTTTATAGTGCTTCTCACCAAGCTTTTGTAGTACGGGACTGTTTGACCTAATTTGGATAAAATGTAATAGACTCAGGTTCTGTTTTCAGTAAAGTCACTGTTTTAGGTAAAGTTACTGTAGTGCACCTGAAAGCAAGGAGAATGCCTTTAAAGTTAGTGGAAATACAAGTGATAGGAAAGTTTTAAAGAGTGAAATGGGAGATATTGCTCCCTGTGATGATAAAAAATTTAAGACTAGCACTTTGATTGGTACACACGTGTTCTGACCACAGATTTTTTTTTTATCTGCTGCATCTTTAATATTGTCTTTCCTGTTTTTAAGAGTGCAGAGAGAGGTCTAAAAAATAGTAGAAATGAGAAGCAAAGTCTTAAAGCTGTAGCCTATAATGCTTTGACAAATGCAGTTTCTACTGTTCTTTGTCACCTGTGCCTTGCACACACCAAACATTTAGGCTGACTGCTTTCTTCAAGTAGTTACTTTAGTGTATTTGTAATGTTTAGGATGAATATGGCATAAAGTCTCATTTGTGTTAGTGAGACATGAGTAGCCTGGAGGAGAGGCACGGGGGTGTTGGTTGACCACAAGGTCAATGTGACCCAGCAATATACACTTGTATCCTGGAGATGAGAAGGCTCTGAAAAGACCTTGAAGCAGCTTCTGGTGCCTAAAGGGTCCTACAGGAAAGCCAGAGAGGGACTTTTGACAAGGACATGAGTGGTGAGACAGGGGGGAATGGCTTTCAACTGACAGGTATATTTAGATTAAATATTAAGAAGAAATTCTTCACTCTTGAGAAAGGTGAGGCACTGGCACAGGTTGCCCAGAGAAGGTGAGGCTGCCCCATCCCTGGCAGTGTTCAAGACCAGGTTGGATGGGACCTAGAACAACCTGATCTAGTGGAAGATCTCCCTGCCCATGGCAGGGGACTGGATCTGTGTGATAGAGTTCTCTTCCAATCCAAATCATTATATGGTAAAAAAGTCTACTTCTTGCCTTAGCTAGTTTTTCTGAATTCATGCTGGGCATGTGGGAGGCCAAGACTTTTTCAGAGTGGTGTAAGGAAAGTTCTCAGGTAATGTTGTCTAGTGAATCCATTATTTTCTATTATAGTTCAAACATGTTAAATTAAGTCAACCTGAACTCAGTGAAATATAGAGGAAAAAAAATAACAGGAGACTTAAATTGGTAAATATGGACCTAAATGTTCTTTTACTCCTAGTGTAAACATTCTTAGTTTAAATGACTTTATTTTTCTCAAATATCTACCTATACAGAGGAAGATTGGTGAATACAGTCTTTAAAATGCTTGTGAGTTAGCTAGTATAAATCTTGGAATGTTGTGAAGACTATACTACTTAAGCCCTTGGGAGAGCTCAGTGTCAGGGACAGTAACTGCCTGTGCAGAGCTTTGCATATGAGACGAAGGAGGAAGTGTTTTTCCTAGTTATCTATCATCCTGCAGTGATGCAACAGAAGGTCCCTAAAAGTTTAGAGTATTTATTGGCTTGCCGACTTGATCTGCTAAGTTTTCACATTAAAAAGGAAGTCTTTTAAAACTTTTAATTCTAGAATTTTGAATTGATGTCTGAATGCATCTTGCTACAGTGGAATAGATGAACTCGGAGCTTCAGCTGGAGTTATTTGATGCTTATGGGTTGAGGAAGGGGAGGTTGATGCAGTAAATCTATATACATTGTTCAGTCTTGAGAGTCTTGTGACTGCTGGAGGAGGAGCATGTACACCTTATTTAATCTGGGCTATCGAGTCCTGTATAACAAATCCTATTATTGGATAGAGTGGTCCTGAGGTTTTGAAAATCTTGAATTCTTCTTGATGAGTACACCTCTAAATGTTCAAAACTCTGAACTTGTCTGTTTACCTTCATTCTTAACACTACCAACTTAATCTCTGTAGTGCTCAAGAAATTCAGCTTTGCTTTATTATTACTGCCTGTTCTAACACTTTGGGTCATTAGCTTGTAGTTAAGCCAGTAGCATGTGGAAATCTATAGCCCCACAGGAAAGTTTTGTTCTTACAAGACAGAAATGTTGCTGGTTCATGGAACTCTTAAATTCCAGCAGTCTGATTTTCTCTGTAAATGTGTCTCTCCTGAGTTGAGTCGTCTTGACACTAATGAGCCTGCCTATGATTTATTTTGAGGTGGTTTTACAGTGGTGAGCTTTCCTATGATTATCTATTCTCAGCTTTCTTCTTTTACAGAAGCTTCTGAAGAGGGTAAGGTTTGAGCCATTAGCAGTTAAAATATTTGTATCTTACGTATAATCTCAGTGTTGAGTATAAAGAATGCCTACTGCCAGCTTTGTAAGATTCTGAAAATTAAGCCGTCTAAATAGCAGTGGTGCTCTCTGTCACTTAGTTAAAGAAATGTTTCTGTTCTGTGTTGCCTTTAAGGTCTGATAAATGATCCTCTGAGACATGTCATAGATAAATAATCTGTTGGTTTTTTCTTCTGTGATGGCTCTTCTTTGGCACTTAAGCAACTTGAGGACAAAGAGAAACTGTGCAACATTTAATGTTTGGAGTCATCCCAAGTGTTTTCTCCTGCCATATTTTTAACCCTTTCTAAATATAGTTTGTTAGCGTACCATTGCACTAGGTTGTATGCAGTGGGAAATCTGAAAAGCACCAGGTCTCATGAAACCTGGGTGCTTTGCATCCAAACCTGTGCTGTCTGTGAATGAGTATTCAGCAGTGCAGATACATCAGTATTTCAGATTGCTCTCAGAGGTTCTATTTAGTAACATGTCTGTCAACTGATATAAAGTTTATTTCTTTATCCTCCTCAGATGTGTGCACCAACCAACATTTCCCAGCTTTTTAGTCTCCAAGTGTTATTTTTTTCCCCCAGATCCATTATTTGAGGAGAATCGAGGAAAATGTCTCCTGACTTTCTTAATGAAATAAACTTAGAAAGACCAATGGCACAACTTCTTGATATACCTCAGATATTTCTCAGTCTTGTTCACTCTCCTGCTGTATGGAAAACTGCTTTGCAGAACTTGGTTTTGATTTCAGTTTTCTAGCTGTTAGAAGATGATGTTAGCTTGGTTTTGAACAACTAGCTTGAAAGAGCCAATGTGCTAGGTTTAGGCAAGATTCTCTCACTTGCTGTGTGTCCTCCTTGCTTCATATTCTTTGCCTTGTCTCCAAAATGTTCCAAACATACGAATAACAATTGTAGGGAGTGAGGAACTTCTAGAGCACCTAGAAGGTATACTTACAGAACAGTGCCTCTGGTTGGATTTGTACAAGTAGAAAATTAGATATGGTCTTGGCTTAAAAGTTCTTGTTCCCTATTCCAAAAATTCAGTGGAGTAAAATAGGATCTTCCCAAGAATGGCGAAATGAAATCTAGACCTTAAGAACAGTGGGGTGAAGTGTGCAAGAAAACTTGCATTACCTGAACACAGAATGTTAAGAAAATGGTTGTGTAGGTGAGTCTTGAATTGAGGAAGCAGAGTCTGAAAGTCATTTCACAGCTTTCTCTGATAGCAAATTTGGAGCCTTAGTCTTCAGCATCACAGGTGAGAACATAAAGTTGTTACTTAGATCTGCAAGAAAAACTCTGTAGAAAAGCTATACATGGAAGTTTAGATTTAAAAAAAAAAAACGCAACATCTTAAAACTATCAAAATAGATTAGGCTCATATTGGGAGAGACTGTTAACAGTTCTCAAAATTTCATGCACTGTGACCAGAATCTGGCTGTGGGCTCACTGGGTGTTACATCTAGCATATAGCAAATGGTCCAAGCCTAAAAAGCAGGCTCACCTGCTTACAGCTTTTTCAATCCAGTGATAGTTTTGAAATGAAAAAATGGGAGGAAAAAGAACTTGAGTGGCATATTGTATTGCTTAAAACTGTGCCTAAGTGTATCTTTGAGCTTAGTAAAAGTACCAAATTTAGTGTAAGGATTTTTCTTAGGCATATTTTGTTTTGATAATGTCACAGTTCAGTGATAATGGGTCTTTTAAGTAAGGAAGAAGCACAGAGAGAAAGTTTGGGGGGTGGAGGAATCAGGCTTCCTTTAACTCAAGGTAGTGACTGAGTGCCAGTTCCATTCTATCCCACTGCATGGTCTCAGTGTTTCTTAATCTAAGAATAGTTCAACAGTGTATGTGCTGGTCTTTTCAGCATAATGACAGTCAGTATTGTGAAGACGGTTCTGCAGTGCTTGTTTAACATAATTGTTTTTTTTTTACCTGATCCCTGCACTGTGTCTATTCTGCACCTCCTCATTGTGTGTTGTTCACATAATAATTGTACCATGAGCAAAGATGTGAATTTCATTACCACATCAGCTACTCCTAACTGCTTTTATACTCTTCACCTCTTCCTGCCTAGCAGTTCACTGTGTGATGGAGAGGGGCACACGCACCTACAGTTAACCAGTGTAGTGTAATCTTGTGTTCTCCTGCAGATCAATGAGTACTTCTAAACTGAAATTTCTTTGCTCCACTTGCTTTCCGCACCTCTCCAAGTGTTCAGCTGTCACCTGTAGGAGTATGATGATGGGCGGTAGAACAGAACTGCTTATCAGAAATTTTTTGTTTTCTGAAGATGGATACGTATTGATGCAATTCCCAGTGATTCCTGCCCACACACAAACATTGCTTTAATCAGTTGCTTTCAAAGTAAATTGGGATTCCTCAGTATTTTCTAGTTTGCTAATAAACTAGCTTATTCTACTGTTTAGTTTAGGAAATGACTAAAAATGCCAGAGAATTCAGTCCCGGCTGCAGGTGTCTGAGGCTCAGTTACCAAATCTGATGCATTCCCTCTAGCTTTGGCCAGATAGTGGTGAGTCAGGAATGAGAACCTTGGAGAGATGCTGTATTGATGAGGACAAGCATTACAGATAGGTAATCTTCTCTCTTCTTTTCTTATAGGTTTGGAAGAACATTGTTCTCGGGCAGTGAACATTCTGCACTTTTGAACAGAGTGCTACTTGAAGGAGTAAAAGGAATTGATAGTTGTTGCTTCCTTCCATTTTTTTTTTGTACTTGAACTTCTTCCTTTCTCTGGGTTTTCAATTGAAAAAGGCCATGAGCTCAGTAAGTATTTTAGTACTCTATGCAAACCTGGTTCTTGAAATGAGTTGTTGCTGGTAACCTCCAGAAATGCTTTGAAAGAGTTCGTAGTAAAAGCACAGAAACACAAGCCTACGAAAACCTCATGTAACTGAAATTTCTGTTATACTTCAGTATTTAAATCTCTCTAGAAGCTAGCAGTAGGTCAGAAATGCTTAGAGTGTGAGCAGAAACGTGGCACAACTGTGAACTAGTCTTTCTCTTTTACAAACCTTCATGAGATGTTTTGGTTTTGTGACCTAAGTGGTAAGAGGTCTGGGGTGATGTCTTTCCCTTGCTGCAGTGTGTTCAGGTAGGAGTGACCCATCCTGGCAGTGGATGCATATGGCAGCCTTTCTAGGGAGGGTTTTGTGTGTCCTTGTGCACTTTCATTGGTGCTGCAGAGATGAGGGTCACGTGGGAATGACTCTTAAAGAAGATGCTCTGGCTCTGTTCTCTCTTAGGGTCAACGCAAGCGCCGTGGAGGAGCAGTTAATTCCAGGCAAGTTCGGAAGCGAAACAGGCTAATGGCTTCTACAGCAGAAATGGCTTCAGAAGCAGAGCCAATAGAGCTTGAAGAAAGCGGTAAGCTTTCTTTTGCACTTGATGAGATGCTAAACAGCTTCTGGAGGCTTGGGGTCCCACTTGACCTGTGGTTTTGCCAGTTGCTAGGCCCCTTCTTGGGGGCAAAGGGAAACCTTGGGTTCTGTCAAGTGTCTAGTGCCCATGGCAGGAGGGGTGGAACTAGATGATTTTAAGGTCCTTGCAACCCTAACTGTTCTGTAATTCTATGGCATCTACAACCAACCAGCATACTGACAACTGTCTGAGTTTGATACTGAGACGCAGTACATTCTCCACTCTTGATGAGTTAACGTAAGAAATGTGCTCAATTGCTGTTCAAACTCAGTTGGGGAACTCCCAGCTTTTAAGGAGGTAATCAAGTCTTTGTCATCAGTGGTGCCCCATTCCTCAAGCGAAGATTTGTGGCATTGTACTATAGAATGATTAGATTCTATGGAATTCCTGTTTTGTTTTTTTTTCTGTGTGATCCACATTGTCCTACATTAGATGAATAATCTGCTGCTGTGTACCTGTCAATCTCTGTTGTCATTAGTTGCACCTTGTCCCTCGAGGGAGATTCTGGTCAAAAAGCCTAGAAAAAGTATCGGAAACTAAAAAGTCTTGACTCTTAAATGGAATTTTACACTGTGTTCTGAAATCCTAGGAAAGATTAAAATTAACTGTTGGTCTCGTGGTTATTACATGGAGCTCTGCTGTGCATTTGACTGAAAGTTTGGAAGAGACATGAGAGAGGAACTTGTACAGCATGGTGCTGTAGTTATTCTATATTATTCATGTTTTCTACTGTGTGATAAACATTCTCCTCTGTGAGACATTAGATAATCTGCCTTCTGCAAGCTGTTACTGCACAATAGAATTGTACGAGTTGTTCAGATACTGTTCCTCTTGCACTGCAACTTGCAGAAGACTGGTGGTAACACTCTCTGAGGGCTCATGAGGGCAAAGCTTGACTGAAATCTTGGTCACATTTAGGAAGAGAAGAGGAACAGGGCAAGGTTGAATTATACCTCAGACTGTTATGAAGCAGCAGGCAATCTTATTCCTCTGCAATCTCTGATCTTGCTTCTAATGTTCTGTTTTTAAGCTGGTGAAGAAGTAGTAGACCTCACATGTGAATCTTCTGATCCTGTAGTTGTTGATCTCACTCACAATGATTCTGTTGTGGTAAGTAGTGAATGATGCTTATCTAAATCTTGTAGGCAGACTGGGTTTGTATTGTACTTCCTGGCAGAATCAGAATTTAAGGACAAATTTTAAGGTCAAAGCTGACTTGTCAGTGCATGAAAGCCATGTATTATAGGTTAACACAGAAGCTGCTCTGGAGGTGCACTTGGAAATACTGGGAGGGTAATCAAAAACGGGTTTTTGCTTCAGAACCTGGGCAGAACATACCAGTGATGGGTAATTTAACATAAGGAAATGCAATTTAAAGTTGAAGCTCTGATAAACAATCAAAGATATGGGCCAATGATTTAAATAAAAAGTGAAGGAGATAAGTCTGTGGCTTTACAAATATGAAGTGCTTAGCTGCAGCATTAAAGTTTCTCTTTGTCACACATATGCCAACTGCAAATGTAGGTTATTGTGCTACAAACCAGTTTATTACTCCAAGAAGCCTTAAAGAAAATCCACTTGCTTTTCTTATTTCTGTGTTTAAAGCTAGAATACATTTGATCCAGTCCACAGTGCAGTTTATAACTTCAGGTTGGGGATTCCACTACTGCTTTGCAAACCAGAGGCAAGCAGCAGGAATCACATGGAGGGGTATCTGCTGCTGGAATTGTTCCTGAGACTTTGCAAAGGAAAGGCCTCAAACTTTACAACATAATTCTCATCAAAATCGACAATGGGTTTGGGTTATTTTCTTCAGCAGCTGTTAATCTAATATGAAGTATTTGTGGGTAGCATGCCTGGATTGGCCTGTTGGGGGGGGGTGTGGGCAGGGGCAGAAGAGGGAAAGAGTCTTCTCCAGTCTAAATCCAATTAGGGGATACTGAAACTGGGGAGCAGGGAGGAGGGCTCTGGTGCTTCATAAAGTGCCCCCATTTTTGTCTCTTTATGGCAGTGTGTGCAGAAGCACCCTCATGTTTTCAGAGCAGTAGCTAATCTACTACTACCATTAATATTCTTCAGCAAAATGAGTGAGTGATATCCTATCATTCTTAGCTTTTGTTGTCATTGCTTAGCTTAGCAGGTGTTTGTATATAGTAGTAGGACTGCACACCAAAATCTAATTGTGTTCTTTTCTCTTCCTTCCCATATCTTCTGATGCAAGATTGTTGAAGGTGAGTTGACATTTTACAGTTGATAATGGCATTGTTCTAAAGTTAATTTTTGTGTGTTTTCCAATGAACTTGAGCAGCATGGATTGAAACTGCCTTTTCTAAAAGGCAAAAGACAGTGCTAAAGCATCATGTGAATGGATCCAGTCTGTGCTTAATAGTCACTGACAGAGCTTGTAGAGAGTATCTGAAATAAAATCCATCAAGGCTGCTGAAAATGTTTTGTTGTTTTCCAAGTACAGAAGTTCTTTAAGGCCAGGGCTGATAATATTCTGAATCATCTCTGGCATATCTGCTTTGAATAAGAAAATGTTGAAAGTTTTTCTTAGCTTTTATTGTGGAGAAGGAAGTTGAGAAGGAAGTTACTGATGGTGGTAATACTTAATTTCATTATCTGGTGTAACATGCCTCAAATTTATCAAGAAGTGTAGTTTTTTTGGGGTTTTTTGGTTTGGTTCTTTTTTTGGCTAATTTAGGTGTTAACAATAGTTACAGGTGTAAAGAAGTATCCTTTACACCTGAATACTTGTGCAGGAAGGAACTTTAATTTTATGGCAATTTATGTAATTTTGATTGATTAGTTAGTGCTTAATTATTTTTACATGTAAGTGGAGTCACAGAGATAATTATTACATGTGGTTTCTGACTGTTAAAAAGTAAACAGCAGTTCTTTAACCTTTGGATGTTCCAGACCAGAGAATAAAAAAAACACCTTACCTTCTTTTATCTTGGGCAGTATAATTCCATTATCAAGTTTTCTTGACACAGGAGGAAGATGATGAAAAGACACTGCTTAATACATTATTCTAATTTCCAAGTACTGATCTAAAAAGGATTAATTTTATAGAAGCTGCCTTTATGTATGGAGCTTTGACAAAGAGAGGAACAGTTTAGAATCATACCTGGATAGAGCAGTGAGGAGCCACAGCAGCTCTATAACTTAAATATTTAGATGCAGGCATCTCTTCCATATCTTCTGAAGGTTTTGGAACCAGGCACGCTTGTGTTTCACCAGGCCTTTTTGTTGTGTATGTGCTCCTGTGCCATGCAACTTGGAAACTTAACTTCAGTCCTCTCTGAATTTCTCAACATAATATAGTAGCGGTCTCTGATAGTAAGAAAGAAGAGAGGGTGCTTCCCTTTATGGGGGAGATCTCTTCACAGGTAGTGTAACTGTATGAAACTTATGATACCAAGTATCATTATGGTCATGATTCAGCAGTTTGTGAATAGAGTAAATTTTTTATGTTGATATGCAGCAGAATATTTACAGTGTTTGGAGGTGTTCCACCTTAATATTTAGGAAACTAGATTGTTTTTAAGCCAGCTGAGTATGGTCAATTTAAAATGTGAACCGTACAGACTGGTTTTAATCATGCATTTCATGTATAGCTCCAGGGCTATATATTTTGTTCTGTGTCTAACTTAATAAAATTAAATTACAGAAAATCAAGGACAAAGGAGAAATCTGAGACTCAGAAGCCAGCGACAGTCAGACAGCTGTGTATTAAGTAGTGATGATGAAGATGAAACAAGAGACAATGATGTGTATGTGACACATAAACTGTCTCGAGAATTGAGACCACTGGAAGATGAAACTGCAAGTTCAAAGTATGTATGTTTTATGACCTACCCAAACATAGAATTTTGCCTTTTTTATGCATACAGGACTAAGCTACATTGCTATTGCCTGGCTTATGTTGGAAGTCTTGTCTTATTCCAGTTAATTCCTTCTGTCAGTGAGGGAACTTTTTTTTTTCTCATCACATATCACATGGTGACCAAATGATACCATTTGCACTTAAGGCTAAAAAGCCAGCCTGAGATAGATGGCAACTTTGCGTACAACCTTAAAGATGAATGTGGGGATATAAGAGGGAAGGGGGTTGGTCATAAGCCATGGCTCATTAATGTATTGCATTTACTTTTCATGCAAAGCCCTAGTAGTGATGTTAGATATAGAAATATTTTCATGGGTGTTGATGAGGCTTGTTATCATGAGACCATCAGGAAGCAGCATAGCAAATTTCAGTAAAAACTGTTACAGTTTTTTTTACACACTCTGACAGTTAACTGCCTTTTTCTCTCAGGGCAGTAGCCATTCTTCCAAGGTATAATTGCAAGGCAGTTGTGGACATAATACTGTTATAGGGATGTTTTGTTCTGTCTCAGGTATTTCATGATGCTCTGATACGCTTGCATGTAAGGTGGAGATCTCGCTGTTAAGGATAGCAGCCATAACAAGAAGAACACTATTCAACAAATTGCTATAGGAGCACTGCCTTATGTTGAGAAGGATGCATGTATTGGGCTAACTAAATGAAATCAGGTGACCATTTGACTAGGGAATATGAAGAACATGAAAGTTGTGGTACAGACATTGCCTTTATTTTTTCAGCTGTTAGGGGAGGGAATAAAGATTTTAATAAACTAGCGTACTTTGAGCTTTTACTAACAGGCAATGAAGGAGAGAAATTGGGTATGAAAATTTTTGATGTCAGGCATTTCATGTATGTAAGAATTTACGAATTAATGAACAACAGAACAAATTTACAAATGTCATAAAACAGTGCATTGTACGAGTGAATTTATAAATTTTTAAGTCACAGATTATTAAAACAGTGATGTGTATGTGACTGGTAGCTTAGTTTTCTAAAGCATAAATAGGGATGTACCATAGAAGCAGGTATTTTTCCAAGCTATTGGGTTCTGCTTTATGTGAAAAATTCAAACCTAAAATGTAATTACATTACTTGCAATAGAATAAAACCCAAAACCCAACACAAGGTTTTGTTCTGTTGTTTGTTAATTCATGTTCATTACATACATGAAATGCTTGTAAAACCTGAAACACACACTTAAAATATCTGGAAATATGCTTCTTGCCATGAGAGATTTGATAAGGAAGCAGTTCTTGGAATGAGTGTTCTCCAAAGGACAGGTAGATGCTTTTGTCAGAAAACTCTTATTTCTGAGCCGTTGAAGATCAGCGCTGCCACCCGTGTGCTGCACTGTACTACAGACCGCTGTTCCTTGTAAGAGTAGAGCAGGGAGACTGTCTGCATTGTCCCCCTCAGCAGAAGCAAGACCCAGTTTCCTTTAGGGAGGGGGCACCCTAACTGCTTATTCCATGCAACAAATGGAGAGAGTGAAAGACACGCAGGGACCTTCAGATGAAATGCACCATGGCCGGTCTGTGCGGTCGGGTGATGACAAGGCATTTTAAGTAGCAGTGACCCTTAATGCACGGTGACATTAATGGACGCGTGTTCTTTCTGTTTTTGTTCTCTTTACCACAAGGCCGTCTGGTACCGTTAGCTGTCCAATCTGCATGGATTTCTACTCTGAGGTAAGGATCTGCATCTTCTCATGGCTTCTTTTGTGCTGGAAGGAGAACGGGATGTGGGGTGAGCTGAGCATGTGTGCTGGGTGCTGTGGGATGCTGCAGACAGCTGGTTTGAGGTACAGACCTCACTGGGAAGGTCAGAGTGGCCTGGAAGTCAAAGTTCTTTCTTGGTGGTGCACGTAATGCCAGAAACACTTCCCAAGGTGGCACTAAAAGACCTTTGGGTTCCTTTAATCAGCCATGTACTGATTCCAGGCACCCAAGTCCTCTCTGCCTGGTACCACTAGAGCAGCAAAGCAGAATTCTTCACACCAGGTTCCTCTTGTGGTTTCTTTTCTTCCAGATTGTGCAAAGCGGACGGCTGATTGTGTCAACTAAATGTGGCCATGTCTTCTGCAGTCAGTGTCTCCGTGATTCCCTAAGGAATGCCAACTCTTGCCCAACCTGCAGGAAGAAACTCACTCACAGACAATATCATCCCATTTATATATGAGTACTTATTTTTCTCAGGACAGACTCCACTGGGATGTTGAGGAATATGTCATGGGTTCAGAGTTCTGAAGAATTAAAGAGCGGCAGGTTCTGCAAATCCAAACTGTTTTTCTTCGAGAATAAATTGTACATGTATAGACAGGTTTTTTTATTGTCCAGGCTACATCTTGTAATGTCCCTGGTTATAATGTTAAATTTAGTACTGGCTCTAAATTAGACCAGTGGCCTAAATTGGAAAGGAAGCAACTAATGCATTTCCTTCCACTTTTTGCGTAAGTAAGAGAGGTCTGATTATTTTGTTGTTTGTTCCTCTTAAAATTATTCCCATCCTTGCATACAGGTATGGAAGAGTTAATGTTCAAAATACAGCCCAGCAATTTGCTAGTTCCTTACGCTTTTGCTTTTATCCTACCAGAAGCTCATCACTGTATTGCCTTCTGCTATTCCATCCTTACCCGAGTAGAGGTCTCTGTTAAACAGACAACAAGGGTAATGCAATAAAATCGCCTGTTAACCCACAGTCAGGTGTTTTAAGCAGAAAGCTTGAATGTGTGGATTTCCTTAAAAAGTCCATGAGATCTAATGTGCGTAGACAAATTGCAGCATGGGCAATGTGAAAATACTACTTGGGATGTTTTAACTTGAAACAGTTCCCATAGTGGAATCACAACGCTGAATTTCTCTACTAACGTGATGAGGTGGTCCCTTGGGTTTATTGCTGTTCTATAGCACTCTCTCCTGGTAACTGAGGAGAACGTAGATGTCTCTTGGCTTGCTAGTGACGCATAAGAAGCAAATATATGTCTGCTGCCCTCTTGTCAGCTAAATCCCAAAGTACCCACAGATCTTGTACCATATGAAGTGTCCCCAGCGCAATGCTTCAAGTCCAGTGTGATTGCTTGGCTGTTCTCTTTAGTTCTTACAGTGACACCTGATGGTTTTAGCCTTTAGAAGAGGACTCAGAGACATGTTCCTGGAGAGAGCATTCTTCTCTTGAAGCAAGGCAGGAACACACAGGTTTATGCGCTGTCATCCAGACAGCTGGTTTGGCTTTTTTCCCCACAGGCCTGAGTTAGAAATGTCTTCTTTAAACCTGTTACAGGTAAAAGCTGCAGGCTGCAATGTGGAATCCCAGAAGGGCTGATATAAACAGGAGCTGATACAAAGGAGTCATTCTGTGTAGGTGAGATGACTAGAATCAGTATACTGTGATCCACATGTGCATCTATGAGAGGCTCCAAAGTTAAGCCCAGGCATCTTTTGGCAGGTGGGTTGCGCCAGACAGCCAGCATTAGCACCATTCTGCGCTCTGGGACAGCATAGTTGTAGGATGTGTTTTGGTAATGCTGGTATCTGAAGTGTCTTAGCTTGCCTGTCTGAGGGATCTGTGGGAAGCCTTCAACAAAAGCAGCTGTTCTAATGAGCTGTCTCAAGTTGTGTTTTAAGATTGCAACTCACAAGTAGAGTGTTTTGGGGTTTTATGAGGATGTTTAGAGAAGTTTCCTGATGTAGTCATGCAGACAGAGCTTTGTTCCATGATGGCTTGCTTAAGAACTGGAATACCTTCCCCACCCTGGTTTGGAATCTCTTTGGTTCAACATTGTTATCTGGAATATGCAGTTTCTGCATTGTGGCAGTCTGGGAATTGCTCAAATTACACACCTTTAGTTACTGTGTGCTCCCCAAGCAAGGACTGCTGGAGTCCCGCAATAGTGCGATAGCTCCAGGGTGCTGGTGCTTAAGTCCCTAGAAGCAGAGAATCAATGGAGCAACTCCAGAGATTGCTTCCAGTGATAGCTGCCTGAAGAGATGCAGCCCAGCGTTACAGCTGTCAAGGTGCTGTAGGGGCCACAGCAACCGCTTGCTCCTGGTAGCTTACAGAGAAAAAGAGGAAGAAAAGGGAAAGACGAGCTTTCCTTGGGTGCTCCTGCATGAGAGGGATGAGAAGCAGAGGGTTTAGTGGTTTAGCTGTGGGGATAAAGGGTGGTCATGTACCTGTGCTTCTTTCAAAGTGCACTAGCTGTTGCCTAAACTGACTTTGCACAGCTGCCTCCATGGAAATACCCCTTTGCAGGTAGTGTTGCCACAAATGGATCTAACTGAAAATCTCACACCACAAACTAGAGGCTATTTGGCAGAAAAGGTTTTAGCTTTTGTGTAGCCTGTGAAGTGCCACAAACTTTGGGCAATGCAAAATGGAATTTTAAGTCTCAGCCCATGGAAAAAGACTAAATTGCATTACAGGCTTTCTTTTGGAGGGATTGGAAGGGTGAGAAGAATCCTCACCAGATTGGAGTTCCAGTCAAGTTTCACACTGTCAAGAAATTACAGGGAATATAAAGATTTTTTTCATTATGTAAATGTATCTCTTCTTGTTGTATATAGTTTGTTTTTCCTGTATTTAATGGTATTCATGTCTGTCTGTCCCACGTCCATTGGACTACTGGTAGGCAAAGAGTTCTTTCACCAGGTGGAAATAAAACTATTGATTTGATGAACTGGAAGCTTTGGTTCTTTTAATCCCAATGTGTTGTTGATTAAGGGCGGGTGGAAATCCTACTTTCCCAAACTTTGAGTTACTTTTTCTGGCGTATCTTGTATGGGGAAGGGGAGGGAGGTGCTGCCTGAGCACGTGCGTGATGATCGTTTCCATATGAAATCCTCAAGGAGCTCTGCTGGAAATGTGACTTCTGTGAGTAGTCCTAGAAAGAGTGGTTTGTGGTGGACCTGAGCAGCTGCTGTGTGAGTAAATGTACTCTTCTGACTGAGGGCAGTGCTACTTGAGCTCCTTGAGAGTCTATTGTTTTCTAGTGATCCCTGGTCAGAGCAGACCGAAACCTTTCTGCAGCTTCTGGTTGCACTGTTGTTGTTCCCTGCCTTTGTGCCCTCGCTGGGGCTCTTCTGGGAAGAAGCTTTACTTTATAAAGCCAAGAGGCTACCTGTTCTGCAGTTTTTCAACAGGCGTGTGCAAAGAGAACTCGAGAGAACCCGCGTCATTGGACATGGAATGTTATGGGATGTTACGGTTGCTAGGGCACAGCGTCCTGTGATGCTGCGGATGCAGGAGGCTGAGGATCAGTTCCCAGCTTTCTCTGCTAGGGGGCAGACTCTGAGCCTTGGCGGCGTACGGTGCAGGTAGGAACATGAAGCAATTGGCTCAAGTTGGCCAGAAAGACTCTGGAATAATGAGGGATGGAAGTGTAGATGATTTGCTTCCACCATTTCCACTCACAGGGAGCAGGAATCTGAAAACTATGAGAAACTAATAAGAGGGGAAGGGGGTAGTAGGTGTTGGGTCTGGCTCATCCTTCCCAAGCTGTGGGGCATGGAGCCAAAGGGGAGGCTTTACCAGCACTGAAGGCAGCGGGATAATCCCCTCTCTTGGGCGGCTGGTCATGCTGTGCTGGATGCAGCCCAGGGCGTGGGTTGCCCCCTTGGCTGCCAGGGCAAGGCACTGACTCCTGTTGAGCCTGCTGTCAACCAGCACCCCCAGATCCCTTCCTGCAAGGTTCCTCTCCAGCCGCTCCTCTCCCCATTTATGCTTCTAGATGATGCGTTTCTGTGTCCATTGGTGTCCTTGCCAGGTCTTGCCTGAAGCGCCTGCCTCTCTTCCTTGGAGAATTACAGGCAGGTGGCAACTCCAGAAATCTGGCATTTAACCTGGGACATCCCCTGTAGTTTTGGACAGGAAGTGGTGGGTCAGGCATGGGAACCTTGGAGAAAATCTGTTTTGACAAGGACAAGCATTACAGAGAGGTAATGTTCTCTTCTCCTCTTGTAGGCTTGGAAGCACATTGTTCTTGGGCAGTGAGCCACCTGCACTTTTGAACAGGGAGCTACCTGAAGGAGGCAAAGGAGTTGAAAGTTGTGGCTTGGTTTTTAACCAAGAAAGACCATGAGCTCCGTGAGTATTCTACTGCTCAATGCAACCCTGGTTCTTAAAACGAGTTGCTTCGGGTAACCTCCAGAAATGCTTTGAGAGAGTTTGTAGGAAAGACACAGGAGAATAAGCATATGAAAATGACTCCTAAAGAAAATGCTCTGGCTCTGTTCTATCTCAGGGTCAGCGCAAGCGCCGTGGAGGACCACTTGATTCCAGGCGGCCTTGGAAACTAATGAGGCCAACGGCTAGCACCTTAGCAAGGGCTACAGGAGCAGAGCTGATAGCACTTGGAGAAAATGGTAAGCTTTCTTTTACACTTGGTCAGAAGCTAAACTGCTTCTGGGGGCTTGGGGTCCCACTTGAGCTGTGGTTTTGCCAGTTGCCAGGCTCCTTCTGGGGGGCGAGGATAACCTCAGATTTTACCAAGTGTCTAGCGTGGGATCTACAGACAAGCAGCGTACAGATAACTGATTGAGCTGGGTCCTGGGGCGCGATGGGTTCTCCACTCCTGCCAGATGAGTTGTATAGGAAAGGTGCTCAAGTGCTGCTCAGATGCCTGAAGGTTGGCTCTGAAGAGCTGGGAGTCACTGCAGCAGCCCCTACAGAGGGTGGCAAAGTAAGCTGGGGCAGTGCCAAGCTTTAGAGATGCAATCAAGACCTTGTCATTAGTGGTACCCCATCAATCAAGGGAAAATTTAAGGCAAGCTACTGTGAATCCTGTCGGACTCCTGGTTTATTCTGTGTGATCCGCATTGTCCTACATTAGAAAAATAACCTGTTGCTGTGTGCCTACTGCTAAGTGTTCTCATACAGCAGAAGTGAATGAGAAACTCAGCCACACTTGCCCTGGCATTGCAACTTGCAGAAGACCGTTCTAGAGTGGCAGGCAATTTTATTCCTCTGCGATCTCTGACCTTGATTCTCACACTCTCTTTTGAAGCTCCTGAAGAAGCATTGCATCTTCCAGGCCCATCTTCCAATCCTGCAGACATCCATGTCATTCTGGATGATTCTGATGACGTAAGTAGTGAATAGCACACTTCCCTAAACCTTATAGTCAAAAGGTTTTCTCTCTTGCTTCCTGAGAGAATCCATTCTTAAGGAAAGATTTGAAGTTCAAAATTGTGTTGTAAGTGCTCCTGTTTCCCCACTCTAGAGGTGATCAGCTGCCTTTCTGTAGAGTAGATGTAATGAGAAATGCATTTGCTGTGCCACATTCTCTCAGGAGTAGACTCCTCGTTCACTGAGTGTTAGCCCAAGGCTCAGAGAAAGTCATGGTACCGTCATGAATGAACTCTACTGATAAGTACTCAGCTTGAGGGATCTGGAAGCCTGAATGCTGGGGCACTGAAGATTTCTATGTAATGTGTATAGGACCTGTCTTTGAAGTTCTGTACGATAAAAGTAACTGGAGGTCATGAATGCAGATGTGAAACGTAGGGTTGATTCTGAATCAAAACAGGGAGTACTGAAAATGAGCAGGACAGAAGAGCATGTTCTGGTGGTTCAAAAGCTGCCTCCATTTCTGTACCTTTGCAGCATTATGACCAAAATCAGAAGGAATCATTTGTTTACAGAGCAGCAGCTGATTTCCTATTACTTCTAGCAGGATTCAGGAGAATGAGAGCAGGATATCCCACCATTTTTAACCTTTCTTGTGGATGTTAAAATTGCTTAGCTGATGTGTTGTTTGTATGTGACACCATGGTTACGCACCAAAGTCTAATTGTATTTTCTTTTCTCTCCCTTCCCATATGTATCGATACAAGTCGGATGATGAAGGTGAGTTGATGTTTTACAACTGATAAAGGGATTGTCCTAAATCTAATCTTTTGGGGGTGTTTTTTTCTAATGAACTTGAGCAGCAACATGGATTGAAACTGCCTTTTCCAAAAGGCAAGGGACAGTGTTCAGTGATCTGGCGACTGGATCCGATCTGTGCCTGATAGCCACTCTCAGAGCTTGTAGAGAGTATCTGAAATCAAAGCTACTCAAGATATGTTTCTATTTGCAAATACAGAAGTTCTGTGACACTGAAGTTGTTGATAATTTGATCATCACTTTTACCACTGGAATATCTGCTCTGAATATGAAATACTCCTCAAGATTATTTTTGATCTTTTGTGAGAGAAATAAAGAAGTTAGACTCTTAATAATCCCACATTCCAAGGATGGTTCCAGGGCTATATCTTTTATACCATATCTAACCTACGGAAAGTCTTTCTGGCATTGCAACATGCAGAAGACAATTAGTCATTGGTAGGATATTTTATTCCTGATTTTGATCCTCGCATTCTCTTTTTAAGCTCCTGCAGAAGTACGAAGTCTCTTAAGTCACTCGGGTGTTCCTGAAGTCATTGATCTCACTCAGGATGACTCTGATGAGGTAAGGAGCAAACGGCAAGCTTCCCTAAACCTTGCATTCAAATTAGTTTTCTGTTGCGCTTCCTGAGGGAATTGGTTGTTAAGGACAGCTTGTATGTTCAAAGTTGAGTTGTCAGTGCACCGCTTTAAGCAGTCCAGAGGTGATCATTTGCCTTTACGCAGAGCAGACGTGATGATAAATGGATTTCAAGTGCAACATTCCTAAGGATGTAGACCCCCTTTTTCATCCTGTGGTTCATATAGGGTCAGATGACAACTCGTGGAAGCCCCTAAAAAATCCTATTATTGTTTTTTAATGCTCTTTTTGAAGCTAGAGCAGTATTTTATCTGCTTGATACTGCAGTTGATCACATCAACTTTATGATGGCACTGCTAGCTTGTAAAGCAGAAGCAAGCAGCAGAAATCGCATGTGGAGGTGCCACCTCCAGGGCTTCTTCCTGAGCCTTTGAAAAGGAAAGGCCTCGAACTTGACACAATAATCTGCTTTTTAATGTGGTTTAGTGCCACTAGCCACTAGAGAGGGCTTGGGGTTGTGGGTATTTTCTTCTTTAGCAGCTGTTAGTCTGATAGGGAGTGTTTCTGGAAATCATGCCTGAATTGGCCTGTTTGTGGCAGAGATGGACAAAGAATCTCTTCCAGCCTAAATCCAATTAGTTGGTAGTGAGGCTGGAGAGGCAGGAGGATGCCGTTCTTGTAGGTCAAAAGATGCCTACATTTCGATCCCTTTGCAGCAGCGTGAGCAAATGCAGAAGCAACCACATGTTTCCAGAGCAGCAGCTAATCTACTGCTACTTTTCATGTTCCCCGTCAAAATGGGAGAGGGGTCTCCTACCATCTTAGCTTTTTTGTTGACATTGCTTAGCTGATGTGTTGTTTGTATGTGACACCATGGTTACGCACCAAAGTCTAATTGTATTTTCTTTTCTCTCCCTCCCCGTATGTATCGATACAAGTCGGTTGATGAAGGTGAGTTGATGTTTTACAACTGATAAAGGGATTGTCCTAAATCTAATCTTTTGGGGGTGTTTTTTTCTAATGAACTTGAGCAGCAACATGGATTGAAACTCCCTTTTCCAAAAGGCAAGGGACAGTGTTCAGTGTTCTGGCGACTGGATCCGATCTGTGCCTGATAGCCACTCTCAGAGCTTGTAGAGAGTATCTGAAATCAAAGCTACTCAAGATATGTTTCTATTTGCAAATACAGAAGTTCTGTGACACTGAAGTTGTTGATAATTTGATCATCACTTTTACCACTGGAATATCTGCTCTGAATATGAAATACTCCTCAGGATTATTTTTGATCTTATGTGAGAGAAATAAAGAAGAAGTTAGACTCTTAATAATCCCACATTCCAAGGATGGTTCCAGGGCTATATCTTTTATACCATATCTAACCTACGGAAAGTCTTTCTGGCATTGCAACATGCAGAAGACAATTAGTCATTGGTAGGATATTTTATTCTTCTGTAATCTCTGATTTTGATCCTTGCATTCTCTTTTTAAGCTCCTGCAGAAGTACGAAGTCTCTTAAGTCACTCGGGTGTTCCTGAAGTCATTGATCTCACTCAAGATGACTCTGAGGTAAGGAGCAAAAGGCAAGCTTCCCTAAACCTTGCATTCAAATTAGTTTTCTGTTGCGCTTCCTGAGGGAATTGGTTGTTAAGGACAGCTTGTATGTTCAAAGTTGAGTTGTCAGTGCACCGCTTTAAGCAGTCCAGAGGTGATCATTTGCCTTTACGCAGAGCAGACGTGATGATAAATGGATTTCAAGTGCAACATTCCTAAGGATGTAGACCCCCTTTTTCATCCTGTGGTTCATATAGGGTCAGATGACAACTCGTGGAAGCCCCTAAAAAATCCTATTATTGTTTTTTAATGCTCTTTTTGGAGCTAGAGCAGTATTTTATCTGCTTGATACTGCAGTTGATCACATCAACTTTATGATGGCACTGCTAGCTTGTAAAGCAGAAGCAAGCAGCAGAAATCGCATGTGGAGGTGCCACCTCCAGGGCTTCTTCCTGAGCCTTTGAAAAGGAAAGGCCTCGAACTTGACACAATAATCTGCTTTTTAATGTGGTTTAGTGCCACTAGCCACTAGAGAGGGCTTGGGGTTGTGGGTATTTTCTTCTTTAGCAGCTGTTAGTCTGATAGGGAGTGTTTCTGGAAATCATGCCTGAATTGGCCTGTTTGTGGCAGAGATGGACAAAGAATCTCTTCCAGCCTAAATCCAATTAGTTGGTAGTGAGGCTGGAGAGGCAGGAGGATGCCGTTCTTGTAGGTCAAAAGATGCCTACATTTCGATCCCTTTGCAGCAGCGTGAGCAAATGCAGAAGCAACCACATGTTTCCAGAGCAGCAGCTAATCTACTGCTACTTTTCATGTTCCCCGTCAAAATGGGAGAGGGGTCTCCTACCATCTTAGCTTTTTTGTTGACATTGCTTAGCTGATGTGTTGTTTGTATGTGACACCATGGTTACGCACCAAAGTCTAATTGTATTTTCTTTTCTCTCCCTCCCATATGTATCGATACAAGTCGGATGATGAAGGTGAGTTGATGTTTTACAACTGATAAAGGGATTGTCCTAAATCTAATCTTTTGGGGGTGTTTTTTTCTAATGAACTTGAGCAGCAACATGGATTGAAACTGCCTTTTCCAAAAGGCAAGGGACAGTGTTCAGTGATCTGGCGACTGGATCCGATCTGTGCCTGATAGCCACTCTCAGAGCTTGTAGAGAGTATCTGAAATCAAAGCTACTCAAGATATGTTTCTATTTGCAAATACAGAAGTTCTGTGACACTGAAGTTGTTGATAATTTGATCATCACTTTTACCACTGGAATATCTGCTCTGAATATGAAATACTCCTCAAGATTATTTTTGATCTTTTGTGAGAGAAATAAAGAAGTTAGACTCTTAATAATCCCACATTCCAAGGATGGTTCCAGGGCTATATCTTTTATACCATATCTAACCTACGGAAAGTCTTTCTGGCATTGCAACATGCAGAAGACAATTAGTCATTGGTAGGATATTTTATTCTTCTGTAATCTCTGATTTTGATCCTTGCATTCTCTTTTTAAGCTCCTGCAGAAGTACGAAGTCTCTTAAATCACTCGGGTGTTCCTGAAGTCATTGATCTCACTCAAGATGACTCTGAGGTAAGGAGCAAACGGCAAGCTTCCCTAAACCTTGCATTCAAATTAGTTTTCTGTTGCGCTTCCTGAGGGAATTGGTTGTTAAGGACAGCTTGTGTGTTCAAAGTTGAGTTGTCAGTGCACCGCTTTAAGCAGTCCAGAGGTGATCATTTGCCTTTACGCAGAGCAGACGTGATGATAAATGGATTTCAAGTGCAACATTCCTAAGGATGTAGACCCCCTTTTTCATCCTGTGGTTCATATAGGGTCAGATGACAACTCGTGGAAGCCCCTAAAAAATCCTATTATTGTTTTTTAATGCTCTTTTTGAAGCTAGAGTAGTATTTGTTCTATTCAATACTGTAGTTTTTAACAAGAGCTTTATGATGGCACTGCTAGCTTGTAAAGCAGAAGCAAGCAGCAGAAATTGCATGTGGAGGTGCCACCTCCAGAGCTTCTTCCTGAGCCTTTGAAAAGGAAAGGCCTCCAACTTGACACAATAATCTGCTTTTTAATGTGGCTTAGTGCCACTAGCCACTAGAGAGGGCTTGGGGTTGTGGGTATTTTCTTCTTTAGCAGCTGTTAGTCTGATAGGGAGTGTTTCTGGAAATCATGCCTGAATTGGCCTGTGTGTGGCAGAGATGGACAAAGAATCTCTTCCAGCCTAAATCCAATTAGTTGGTAGTGAGGCTGGAGAGGCAGGAGGATGCCGTTCTTGTAGGTCAAAAGATGCCTACATTTCGAACCCTTTGCGGCAGCGTGAGCAAATGCAGAAGCAACCACATGTTTCCAGAGCAGCAGCTAATCTACTGCTACTTTTCATGTTCCCCGTCAAAATGGGAGAGGGGTCTCCTACCATCTTAGCTTTTTTGTTGACATTGCTTAGCTGATGTGTTGTTTGTATGTGACACCATGGTTATGCACCAAAGTCTAATTGTATTTTCTTTTCTCTCCCTCCCCGTATGTATCGATACAAGTCGGTTGATGAAGGTGAGTTGATGTTTTACAACTGATAAAGGGATTGTCCTAAATCTAATCTTTTGGGGGTGTTTTTTTCTAATGAACTTGAGCAGCAACATGGATTGAAACTCCCTTTTCCAAAAGGCAAGGGACAGTGTTCAGTGATCTGGCGACTGGATCCGATCTGTGCCTGATAGCCACTCTCAGAGCTTGTAGAGAGTATCTGAAATCAAAGCTACTCAAGATATGTTTCTATTTGCAAATACAGAAGTTCTGTGACACTGAAGTTGTTGATAATTTGATCATCACTTTTACCACTGGAATATCTGCTCTGAATATGAAATACTCCTCAAGATTATTTTTGATCTTATGTGAGAGAAATAAAGAAGAAGTTAGACTCTTAATAATCCCACATTCCAAGGATGGTTCCAGGGCTATATCTTTTATACCATATCTAACCTACGGAAAGTCTTTCTGGCATTGCAACATGCAGAAGACAATTAGTCATTGGTAGGATATTTTATTCCTGATTTTGATCCTCGCATTCTCTTTTTAAGCTCCTGCAGAAGTACGAAGTCTCTTAAGTCACTCGGGTGTTCCTGAAGTCATTGATCTCACTCAGGATGACTCTGATGAGGTAAGGAGCAAACGGCAAGCTTCCCTAAACCTTGCATTCAAATTAGTTTTCTGTTGCGCTTCCTGAGGGAATTGGTTGTTAAGGACAGCTTGTATGTTCAAAGTTGAGTTGTCAGTGCACCGCTTTAAGCAGTCCAGAGGTGATCATTTGCCTTTACGCAGAGCAGACGTGATGATAAATGGATTTCAAATGCAACATTCCTAAGGATGTAGACCCCTTTTTCATCCTGTGGTTCATATAGGGTCAGATGACTACTCATGGAAGCCCCTAAAAAATCCTATTATTGTTTTTTAATGCTCTTTTTGAAGCTAGAGCAGTATTTTATCTGCTTGATACTGCAGTTGATCACATCAACTCTATGATGGCACTGCTAGCTTGTAAAGCAGAAGCAAGCAGCAGAAATCGCATGTGGAGGTGCCACCTCCAGAGCTTCTTCCTGAGCCTTTGAAAAGGAAAGGCCTCGAACTTGACACAATAATCTGCTTTTTAATGTGGTTTAGTGCCACTAGCCACTAGAGAGGGCTTGGGGTTGTGGGTATTTTCTTCTTTAGCAGCTGTTAGTCTGATAGGGAGTGTTTCTGGAAATCATGCCTGAATTGGCCTGTTTGTGGCAGAGATGGACAAAGAATCTCTTCCAGCCTAAATCCAATTGGTTGGTAGTGAGGCTGGAGAGGCAGGAGGATGCCGTTCTTGTAGGTCAAAAGATGCCTACATTTCGATCCCTTTGCAGCAGCGTGAGCAAATGCAGAAGCAACCACATGTTTCCAGAGCAGCAGCTAATCTACTGCTACTTTTCATGTTCCCCGTCAAAATGGGAGAGGGGTCTCCTACCATCTTAGCTTTTTTGTTGACATTGCTTAGCTGATGTGTTGTTTGTATGTGACACCATGGTTACGCACCAAAGCCTAATTGTATTTTCTTTTCTCTCCCTCCCCATATATTTTGATGCAAGACTGATGAAGATGGTGAGTTGATGTTTTACAGTTGATATTGGGATTGTCCCAAACTTATGTCTTGGGGGCTGTGTTTTCCAATGAACTTGAGACTTGAGCAGCATGGATTGAAACTGTCTTTTCCAAAATTCCAAGGACAGTGCTAAAGCAACATGCAAATGGATCCAATCTCTGCTTAAAAGTCACTCTCAGAGATTGTAGAGAATATAGAATCATAGAGTAGTTAGGGTTGGAAAGCATGTTAAGATCATCTAGTTCCGTCCCCCCTGCCATAGGCAGGGAAACCTTGCACTAAACCATGTCACCCAAGGCCTCATCCAACCTGGTCGTGAACACTGCCAGGGATGGAGCATTCACAACCTCCCTGGGCAACCCATTCCAGTGCCTCACCACCCTAACAGGAAAGAATTTCGTCCGTATATCCAATCTAAACTTCCCCTGTTTAAGTTTTAACCCGTTTGCCCTTATCCTATCACTACAGTCCCTAATGAAGAGTCCCTCCCCAGCATCCCTATAGGCCCCCTTCAGATACTGGAAGGCTGCTCTGAAGTCTCCACGCAGCCTTCTCTTCTCCAGGCTGAACAGCCCCAACTTCCTCAGCCTGTCTTCATATGGGGGGTGCTCCAGTCCCCTGATCATCCTCGTGGCCCTCCTCTGGACTTGTTCCAACAGTTCCATGTCCTTTATACGTTGAGGACACCAGAACTGTATACAATACTCCAGGTGAGGTCTCACAAGAGCAGAGTAGAGGGGCAGGATCACCTCCTTCGACCTGCTGGTCACGCTCCTTTTGATGCAGCCCAGGATACGGTTGGCTTTCTGGGCTGCAAGCACACACTGAAGCCGGCTCATGTTCATTTTCTCATACTTGTAATCGTGCCTTTGAGCACTGGAATTCACCTGCTTTGAATGAGAGAATGTTTTTTGAAAGGGGGTTTTAGCCCATATTGCAGTGGCGTTCCCGCAGCCTAGTAAACGTTAAAGACTATTCGTAATCACACATTTCAGGTTAGTTGCAGGGCTATAGATTTTTATACTGCATCAGACTTACTGTCATGAAATTACAGGGAACCAAGGCGAAAGGAGAAGTTCCAGACCAAGAGGCCAGCAGAAGTCGGGTATCTCTCGTCCAAGTAGATGTGATCCAGATGGGGCAAGGTCTTATAATGTGTATGTAGCAGCTAAAGTGTCTTTCTAAACTCTGATTTGTTGCGAGCTTTTGGGTTATGTTTGGTTACCATGTGAATTTCACTCATAAAATCGGTTTGCATTGCTTGCATAGAACTTACTTTAAAAAAAATAGCCAAAGACCAGCACAAACTTTTCTCCTGCTCTTCATGAACTCATGATCTAATATGCTTTACAGTATGGCTAGACGTAAGTTGAAATGCTTGTAGAACTGAAAGACACACTTAAAATATCTGTAAATATGCTTCTTGCCATGAGAGATTTGATAAGGAAGCAGTTCTTGGAATGAGTGTTCTCCAAAGGACAGGTAGATGCTTTTGTCAGAAAACTCTTATTTCTGAGCCGTTGAAGATCAGCGCTGCCACCCGTGTGCTGCACTGTACTACAGACCGCTGTTCCTTGTAAGAGTAGAGCAGGGAGACTGTCTGCATTGTCCCCCTCAGCAGAAGCAAGACCCAGTTTCCTTTAGGGAGGGGGCACCCTAACTGCTTATTCCATGCAACAAATGGAGAGAGTGAAAGACACGCAGGGACCTTCAGATGAAATGCACCATGGCCGGTCTGTGCGGTCGGGTGATGACAAGGCATTTTAGGTAGCAGTGACCCTTAATGCACGGTGACATTAATGGACGCGTGTTCTTTCTGGTTTTGTTCTCTTTACCACAAGGCCGTCTGGTACCGTTAGCTGTCCAATCTGCATGGATTTCTACTCTGAGGTAAGGATCTGCATCTTCTCATGGCTTCTTTTGTGCTGGAAGGAGAACGGGATGTGGGGTGAGCTGAGCATGTGTGCTGGGTGCTGTGGGATGCTGCAGACAGCTGGTTTGAGGTACAGACCTCACTGGGAAGGTCAGAGTGGCCTGGAAGTCAAAGTTCTTTCTTGGTGGTGCACGTAATGCCAGAAACACTTCCCAAGGTGGCACTAAAAGACCTTTGGGTTCCTTTAATCAGCCATGTACTGATTCCAGGCACCCAAGTCCTCTCTGCCTGGTACCACTAGAGCAGCAAAGCAGAATTCTTCACACCAGGTTCCTCTTGTGGTTTCTTTTCTTCCAGATTGTGCAAAGCGGACGAGTGATTGTGTCAACTAAATGTGGCCACGTCTTCTGCAACTACTGTCTCTCTAATAGCCTGAAGAATGCCAGTCTTTGCCCAACATGCAGGGAGCACACTGCTGGACAATATTATCGTCTCTATATATGAGGACTGAAGATTTAAAGAGCAGCAGCGTGTTCAGTTTTTATTTGTTTACGGTTTAGTTTTGGTATATTGTTCCAAATAAAAATTTTTTTTTTTTTTTTTGCAAATAAGTGGGATGTGTCTGGAGAGCTTTTTTATGGTCCAGGTGGTTTCTCATAGTGTCCCTGGTTCGAATGCTAAAGTTAGGACCGTCTCCAAATTAGACCTGCAGCCTATATCAGAAAAGAAAGAGCTAATGCATTTCCTTCCACTTTTTTTATGCTTAAATAAGAGGGGTCTGAATTTTTTCTTATTTCTTACTCTTAGAATTATTCCCACCCCCACATACAGCTATGGAAGTGTTGCCATTCAAAATCCAGATGCTCAATTTGCCAACTCCTTACACTTCTGCTTTTATCCTACCAGAAGCTCCTGACTATATTGCTTACTGCTATTACATCTTTTCCTGAGTAGAGATAAGTTCTGTAACAATCGATCACAGTTTTTATATATATATATATATATAAATAAAAATGTTAAATTGACAACTAGGACAATTCAATCAAACGTCCTGCTGTGAAGGTACAGTCAGGTGTTTCAAGCAGAAGGCTGTGCAGACACTTAGGGTGTTTTGATGGGCGAGTCCTGCTTCTTCCCACTAGTGCCTATACTACTCACACATTGTAGATTTAGAGTTGGTATATTTTCATTTTCCATGTTTGATGTTACCTTATGGTTATAGGCATGGCAGTTAGCAGCAGACATTAATGAAATTGTGGATGGGGAGCTGCTTATTTCTAGATCTTTTTCCTTTCTTTTACTGCATGAAGAAAACATTAACGTTAAAATCCTTACTCAGAAAAATCACGGGTTATTATATTGACGCAGTATAGAGACAACGGAGGCAGAGGGATTCATGGTCTTGGAGGACTGTCTACACAAGCAATTGCAGACATCTATTTTAAACACATTTCAATTATTTATATGGAAAGTCGTTTCCCAGGGAGTGCATAAAAAGCTTCCGCATCTAGTGAGGGATTCTGTTGCCATCCTGGTGAAGGTGAAGGATCTCTGCTTTGTCCAGCAGTAGTTTATCCCTTTTCCTTTAGCAATCATTCATCCCTTCAATATCTGCTCTGATACCCTGGCCTTTCCCAGTCGCTGGTGGCACATGTGGTGGCACCAACCCCTGGTTCAATGCCCTGCACTCCTGCAGAGCATCTCAAGGCACCAGGTTAAATTTTCTCCCTGTCACAAAGTCCTCAACTGAGGCAAGGCCTTGCTGTGCTCCCTGGGATCACACTACTCCTCATGACAGAGACATATAGCATAGGTGCCTTGCGGTTCAGTGGGATGGGGTAGATTGAGCAGCATTATTTGTTCATGCAAACCTCTGTGTAGCTTCTTTTGCATATCTTGATTTGCAGCATTGTTACAAGTGGGCACTTTATAATTAACATGATTAAAAGTGCACACATTGCAGGGGAAGGCAGCTTGTAAATTAGGCATTAAAACTCTGCTACAAGGAGGTGATGTGCTACCTTCCTTTCTTTTGCTATAGATTCCTCCATAAATCTCACTCCAGTTCTGCTCCACAGAGGAAAAGGTATGAAGCTGTGGCTATTTCAGTGACCGATGTTCCGACACCAGCTCCCCAGATCATTTATTAATAGCCACAAAGATCGTAGCTTACTTCTAACAAATTCAGCCATCAAAATTCTGTACCTTGATCGTGCATATATTTGTGCCTTCCTCCTCACTGGAGTGCAGACAAGTGGATTTTAAAACTAGCCTCAGGTGAAGGTTTAAGCCATTCATTTTACAAGGCTCTTTAAAAGCTTCTTTTCTAACCTGCCACATTATAGAATGGTTATCATTTGTTGAAGTCTTTCAACATTTAAGAAACTACCTGACATATGTTGAAGCATTCAGTACCCCATAGCTGAGCAAATTGAGCGTGGGGCTGTGGGAGCAACTAGGGGTCCACTGGGAAGAGAGCTGATTCCTCAGCAGGAGGCTCCATGAATTGCAACGAGCTAATTAGAAAAAACGCTTGCAAAAGACTGATTTTCTGGCTAGAACCTATTTGAAGTGCTTTGGTCTCTGTCAGTAGAGACAGCATGTTAGGTTTGCCATCCAGCGTTCCTTTTGCTTTCACGTTCTCCAACCTCTTGCATTTAAAGGCAAGGGGCACTGCAGGGATAACAGTGCTGCTCGGCCACGTGACTTTCACCATCACTCAGAAAGAAAGGGGATTTCCAGCTGGAGGTGCTTGGATCCTAAAACCAATTCTTACTGTGGTTTTTATTTGACCAGCAAAAATCAGACAGCTCCATAAACTTCTGCAGCCATCAGCAGGAGCTGCAAATTATCCCCCAGGGTTCCAAGGGCAGCAGTAAGGAGGAATTTGAGCAGCGTTGCAGGTTTGTCGACTTGAGAAATGCCTCCTGGCTCCTAGGCGTGAAGTCAGGCAGAGCCTTCGTTTCAGAGCCCCTTTCCCTGCCAAAGCAGGGCTGTTGTTTGTCACGTGCATGGGGATGCCGAGGGAAAAAGCTGGGACCCTCTTTGCGGATCTGCTGCAAGCCCACCACTCCCTCTGGCAGCTACGGGGTTTCACGGTGCCAGAGCTGGACAACACCTTGTCATCTGAAGAGATGAATGAAATCATTGTGTGGGGTGTGCAGCAGCTCCTTGGAAATGAAAAGCAAATAGGATGGGGTTGATATTTAACAAATGGAAAGTAAAGTTCTTGTTATACCTCAGCATTGCTACATAGACACCGTGTAGGATTTTAGTGGTTTTATTATTGTTTCATATATGTTAGGATGTCTAAAAAAAGCTTTTTTTTTTTTTTAAATTCTTTTGAAAACAAATGTTTACGCATTTATGTATCTGCACTACCACACACACTGATTTTACAGCTGAACTTGCAAGGGTTGGATAGTGCGGACAGGAGTGAGACTATCAGCCCTAAGGGTACCTGTGAGGATGCTGGGGAGGGACTCTTCATTAGGAACCGTAGTGATGGGACAAGGGGTAACGGGTTAAAACTTAAACAGGGGAAGTTCAGGTTAGATATAAGGAAGAAGTTCTTTACTGTAAGGGTGGTGAAGCACTGGAATGGGTTGCCCAAGGAAGCTGTGAATGCTCCATCCCTGACAGTGTTCAAGGCCAGGTTGGACAGAGCCTTGGGTGACATGGTTTAGTGTGAGGTGTCCCTGCCCATGGCAGGGGGCTTGGAACTGGATGATCTTAAGGTCCTTTCCAACCCTAACTATTCTATGATTCTGTGATTCTAACCTCCTCAATAATCCTCCCGGGCTTCCCCATCTGAAGTAGCAAATATGCACCCGTAATATCTGATAGATCCTGGGTAAGCTGTTGTGTTTATAGGCTGAAAAACACCTGTGGTCCTGGGTATGTGTCCCACATCCCCCATTCAGTGCCATACTGATGCCCAGTACTGTGTTTTGCCAGACCAGGATGCCATGCAGTTCACTGGGATAGAAAACTCACTGTTGTAGCTTAAATCCAACACTTAGCAATTTGGGCCTGTTGCTTGGGTAAGCCTGGTGTTTTATAGAGCAGCTTTGGCAGGGGTCCCAGGGCTAGAGCTCACCTCCCAAAACTGAATTACGTTGCTCCTATCCCATGTGCCACATCCTGTACCTCGCAGGTGAGACCATCCAGAGCTGACCTGCCCCACATGGCTTGGGGAGCTGTGCCCTGTTGCCGAATTTCTTCTGGAAAAGGGTCTTGTCCCAGGTGGGAACACCCGGAAAACATCCCTCAGAGGCACTCATCTCATGGACTGGAGGAGGTGACAGCATGAGGGGACCTTGGTTTTGTGCTAATCCTTTGTGCCCTGCTTCCCTGTTTTCTGGTTCTGGGAATTACCAAAACGTATAAACAGGAGAAAACCCAAGTTGGAGAAATACACTGTTGGCTGTTGCCAGAGTGTTTTGGAGTGGACAGAGGGCTGGGGTTAGTGTTTCTTAGCAAAATCCGAAGCGTATGTGCATGTAAGCCACCATTAGCTTTACTTTTCTTATCACAGAGTCATAGAATCCCAGGTTGGAAGGGATCAGTTCCAGTTTCATCTGGTCCAACCTTTCCAAGCAAAGCATGACCTAGCCTAGATGTCCCAGCGCCCTGACCCGCCGAATCTTAAAAGTATCCAAGACTGGAGAATCCACCACAAGTCTATAGTCTTCCAGTGACTATATACGCAAAACATTGCTGAACTGATGCTTGTACCCTAATTCAGGCGCCTGTTGTGCCCTCTGGATGTACCACAGTGCTGCCTGGAATTCAGCACAGCAAGTAAGTACACTTGGTCTTATTGTAGGCAGCAGAGCTGCTGTAAGCCTAGGATTTGCACAGCAGTATGGCCCGTGTGGTTTTGATTTTGCACATTTCCATTGTTTTCCATAGAAAACAAACCCCCACTATTTCCCTACCACATGCCACCTCAATTTCTCCTGGTGCAAACAACAAATGCGTGACCTAATGCAGAGCTGTGCCACTGGACGTGGAGGCAGAGGTTTCGTAGTACCTCATGCTGATGCTCAGGCATTCTGCTGCAGCTACCAACAGCTCTTGCGTGGTTGCCATCCTGCTGTGGGGAGAGAGAGGATGGGGCCAGCCCTGAGCTGGAGCGAGGCAGTCAAACCCTGTCACACCATCTCTGCCCTGTGCCAGGCTAAGCAGTGCTAAAAGAGGTAATTGTGAGCTGCTAAATCTGCCTCGGGGTCTCTCCCTTGCAATATAGGTCATGCTCTGCATCTTGCCTGCAAAGCAGGACAGTCGCCTCTGCTCTTCTCTCTGCAAACCAAATCCTGCCTTGGGAATGGCAGGGCTTCTGTGCCTGAGAAGGCACTTCTCGTGCCTGAGAAGGCATAAACCACCCAGCTTACAGACACAAAGACATTTGTTGTCTATCACGTTTTAACATCGAAACAAAATGCTCTTGCGGTGGATGGCTTACTCTTTTTGCTGCCCAAAGAACCACAGACACCAGTCCAGACTGCAAGTCTCCGCTGCATCAGAGCCCGTGGTTGAGAAGACCTCCAGCTCAATGAGGGCTCACTTGAATGACCACAACTGTGTTACACTCCTGGTGAGGACTGGAGGGAGGATGAGAGTTGACCAGAGCTCCCTTCATCTCCATTCATCCTTCTGCTTCCAAGTTTTCTGGACTTCAGGACTTGACAGTGACTCAAACATCCACGCTCTATTGCTGGTTACCATCTCCCAGCCTTTAGTTTCATCTTGAACTCCACGGGACTGGGCAAAACTGCCCTGAGAAAAGCTGACATTCAAACAACCGTGTTCAAAGCCCAGGGCTGATCTTGTCAATTTTCCTTTAACACACCTGGCATTGATTGCTCAGAGGCAGATGGCAGCCCGGATGAAGTGACGGTCTAACCTAGGTGGGTAGCAACGCTACCCTGCAAGAATAGATTATAATGTTTTAGAGAAATGCCCGTCACATCCATGCGTGCACAGGATGTGCTTACACTTCCACCATGGAATTACCAGAAGGAAAACCAAAAAGGAGATGAGCATCTTCTGGGGTCAGCTTCTGTTTGTTTCCTTAGGGCACTGACTGAAATGTGGCTATTAAACCAAACCTCCACTGCTTGCAAAACCAAAGAGTGCTATGAAATTCTGAGCTCAAGGAGGTCAGCAAAAGACTCCAGTGAGGGTAAACCAAGCCTAAAGTGTGGCAAAACTCTGGGAAAGAAATTCCAGAATGATATTCTCAAGTTTAGAAAAGGTTCCACAAGATTTCAGGAAGTCCCAAAGGTAGCAAAGGGCCAAGTGCTGCATCCACAGCAAGTCCCTCTTTTAAGGAGCCCACAGAAAGGAACATACACTTTTTGATTCCTAAAGCTCGAAACCTTAAAACCAGAGTCCTCCTCAGGTAACTCAAGACAATATTAGGCACAAACAACAAATGTAACTGTCGCCTTAGAAGACAGACATAAAGAAGGATCAAATGATTTTGTGGTTTCCAATGTAGGTACAATGCTCACTCCAGGTGCAAGGACTTAAAGTGCATTAGAAAACACCATCTCATACAAGAAATGCCCTCATTTATATTTTTCTTATCGATATTTAAAAAACGATTACAAATAGAACTTTTTTTCCCAGTCTTTTTCCTACCTCCATTCAAACACTGGCCCGTCCAAGGTCATCTCTCAGCTACAGCTGCTGCTACCGGCAAGAAAATACATGACAGGCTTCACCTCTAGGCATCACCTTGGAAACAGCAGAGCGGCTTTATGCAGTGTCCAGAGGAGAGCAGGATGCTTTGCAGGGAATGAAAAAGGCATTGCCCTTCTCCAAAGCGCTCTCAATCTATTGTCTGTGGTAGGTAACAGTACCCAGATGGATGCACATCGACATGGGCTGATGCTCGTGGCTGTCAGCTTTGACTCCACGGCCCTGAGCGCATGTGGGGTCAGTGGGGTGAGCGCGGTTGGGTGAGCACAGCTCTCTGTTCCCGGTCCTGGAACGTTGTGTCCACAGCTCGTGTTAATGTAGGAAACGGAGGTCTGTCGAGCGTGTCTCCCACTGTCTCCTTTGTTATCGCAAGGAGGAGCCTTTGCACTGCGTCAGAACGCTCTGCACGGTGGAGGGAGCCTGTGGCTGTTGCAGCAGCTTAACTCTAAATTACTCGTGCTAAATTACATCACATCCTCCACGGGCTGATGTCACTGTGGAAAGGAATGGCCTCATAGCCTGCAAAGCTAAGGCTGTTAATGGACAAAATAGTAAAACAAAGTGCATGCAGCTTCTCGCAGGAAGGATTTATTCATTAAAGGCAAAGCAGAAAAGCAGTAGCAATCCCTGTAGGAAAAAACCCAGGTGAGTGAAACAGACGCTTACAAATCTGCAGAACGAAATCAGGCTGTTGTTTCTATCTTCCTTTAATCGCACCTTATCCAAACAGCCTGGGATCGTCATCCACCCTCACTCTGTGCACATGAAATAGCTCTGCTGACTGCCACAGGGTCTGCTGCAATGGCTCCGTGATGTTTTGGTCACCCCAGAGATTCCTTGTAATGCACTGTCATAAACAGGGCAAAGTGAAGACCTGGGAAGGCACCTGTGGTGTGGGTCAGTCTCGCAGCATTTGTCCTGCTGCTAAGCAAAGGGATCCTGCTTGTTTTATCTAATTACTGGGTAATTTTGCAGAGCCATCCTGTGCAAAATTGCTGGGGAAGATGCCACCGTGCTGGGGGACTGCTGCAGGCTACAGTGGTGTGACAGCTACACGTGCCCCTGGCTGCGCTGTGTTTCTCATCGGCTGAGCCGTAGTTTGTATCATTTTCACAGCAAAGCACAGCACTGGCGATGCTGGTGAGAGGAAAGCCAGAAAAACTGCAGGTGGTCAGCAGAGATTGTGTGACTGGGGGTCAGAGACAGCAAGCACTATTTTTCTTCAGCTTGTCAGCTGCCTGTGATGTTTGTATGTACCTTTATTCCTAGAGGTGACACGGGGATGCTGTGAGAATCAGGACCACTCCAGCCTGCAGGCAAAAGGATGCTTTTGCTAAAGGTGACTCGTATTGAGAACATGCCTGACACTGAAAAGATATTTTCCTCCACGCTCAGCCTTGATGGGACAGAAAAGCCGCCTGTGTCAAAGGTGGAGATGCTGCATCTGGAGTGGAAACCAAGCTTGTCCCTACTTAACTGCTTCCACTGGAGGTGAATGACTCACTGCCCGCTCCAGGAGCTCAGGCATGCAGCCTTCAGCACTCACTGCTGCAGGAAGCGCCTCCTGGTGCCAGCAGCCACGCGTGGCATCAGCAAGGACAGCAAAACCCGATGCTCCATTTCCCATCATGGATGGAGGCAAACAGGACTTAAGGACTTAAAATCTCATGTAGATAAAGGCAGGAGAAGCTGTCGCCAGCTGATGTACCTGGGCTGTGTGCATGTTGGTGGTCCCTCCATGTCTCCATGAGCCTCAGAGGAAAGCTGTGGCACACAGAGCAGCTCAGCAGCCATGCAGGATGGCTACAAACCATAAAGCAGGCGGGTCAGTTTACTACCTTGACTCCCGCAGCACTCCCTGCTCCCTGGTGCTGCGGCAAAGCCAGGACTGGCTTCCCTGACAGTGGCTACAAGTGGGGGAGAAAACCACAAAATGGGTGCTTGGTGTTGCCATGGTTACTCTGAGGCTGGACTTGCTGAGCAAGAACAGGAGGTTACAATAATTTTGATGTACCCTAAGCATTAATTTTTAAGAAAATTCTTCTTTTTTAGTGTTATTCTTAAGAGAAAGGTTTCATCCTCTGTGTGCAGAGGGGACAAGAAGGAGCTCACATCTCGCAGTGGGGCACTTTGAGATTACCACTACACTTACCGGTAGTGCACAGACCCACAAAGGTGCTCTGCCATGGGCTGATTTTTCACGTGGGCCTAATAAAGTGAAAGAAGAGGTGGCTCAAAACGTCAACATTTTTCCTTGTCCCCCTTTGTCCTTCGTTCTTCTGCTTTCCCTGAGCTGCCTTCACCACCTTCTCCCTCTTCTTCTTCTCTCGGATTAGGCTTTCTCGAATGAGGCACCAAGCAAATCCAAACCCAGTCCTGCCTTGGCCCACAGCTGAACCCAAATATGCTCAGGTTTCTCTATCAAAGCACAAAAGCCCTTCTGGTCTCCGTAACAGGCAGCTATTTGACACTGCCTCCTAAAGGTCACAGGCAAACTGCAACGTGCCCTAAGGGATGCCCTTCTCATCTCTCCTCCGCTTTTCCCCTTCTTTCTGTTCTTACCAATAATTATAGCTGGGGTGAGACAAGGGCTGCATTGTACCAGACCTCCAAGGATAACAGGGGGAAAATGCTGCAAAAACTCACCCAAGTTAACTAGGCAAAACAGATGAGACTTTTTGTTGAGGCTTAACAGCAACAGCAAGAGCTTTTGACAGTTTAATGCAGACCTGAAGAAAACGGTCAGTGAAATTCTCTGGAAAATAGGGTCACGTTCTAAAACCTTGGAGGGGAAAAAGACTTCACTTTGACAGCTCAGAACATGCTCATTATGAGCTCAGACAGATCTATATCCCTGAGTTACAGGCAGACCAGTGTGTTACAGAGTGGACAATGCTGCAGCTCCTTTGGCTTCACATGGCAGCAATCAGACTCCAGCATCTCACCGTGGGTAGGAAACTGGGACTGTGGCCTTTTTGTATTCCTTTAGCAGCGAAAGCACTAAGGAAATACCGTGTGTGACTGGTGGAACTAGAACAGTCACTAAATTGCTATGAGATAGGGATTTAGTGTTTTATTCCTTTTTTTTTAAAAAAAAAGAAGTTTTTAAGCTGCTTTGATAAATTCTTTTATAAATGAGGGATGCTGCTTTAACCAACTATTATAAACACTGTGAGCAGGCAGTGTTTGTATTTGTATCTTACCATTCTGGAAATTATAAGGTACCATGCTGGAGAGGCTCAGAAGGAAGACATCCACAGTGGTTTTTATTTCTACTTTATACAAGGGAAACTTAGCCCAAGGACGTTAAATAAATGATCAGAATCACACAGGGCACTGGGAAGAAAAAGAAACTCAATCCAGACCCTGCGCATCTGAGACCAGAGCACAAGCAGCAAGTACCATCCAAGGGGTAACCTAGGTTAGCTCAGATACTAAAGGCTATCCTCAGTAGAAAGTATTTTCCCCAAAACACATTCCTGGCAGCCCTTCTCCTTCCAGCTTTCTGAGCATTCAAGCTGTCAAAAAGGAATTGCTCTTTTTGAGAAAGCTTTTGAATTCACTCAGACTGAATCTGCTGCCCCTTCTGGATTCCAGTTATTAACCATTATTTTTATCTATGATGCATCTGGCTACCAGACACTCTCAAATAAAGACATTTTCCACTTTTTTTGTTTTGCACTTTGAAGACAATGAAATTGCTTGAGACGTAACAAAGTGACCCTTCCTTGAGAACCGCGGGACTTTCCATTTTGAGTGAGAGAACCACAAGTGCTTCCTTAGCCAAAGAAAGGGAACTGCTGGATGGCTGTGGGAGTTGAAATGTGATAGAAATGAGTATAAATAAAGTTATCGTAACCATGCCCAACTATAACCTGTTTCCCTTGACTTCAGTTGGCATGAATCGCCTTCAATAATGTAGACATTCTAAAAGTGGGAAGAGAAAATTTACTCAGGTACCAATTAGGCAGCATTCGGAAAATCTACCCTTGAAAAATCAAACTTCTGACTATTTCAACCTGCAGCCTTCTCCTGCTGTTGTTCCAAATCATTTGGGTGCCATCCTGGAGGGAACTGGAAGAAGCAGAAGGAAAACTTACACAGAAGAAGAAAGAAAGATGTTGCTCTTGTGTCCAAGCTTGCCAGTATATGCCGGGGGGAACAAACAGGCAGAAATCAATGGAGTGATCCACAGTGCCTTTGAAGCTGCGTTTACAAGCTCTGTCTTCATATTCTCTGTAACTGGTAGGATTGCAGGTGGTAAAATGTTTGCGATGTCCAGTCTTTTCTTGTTCCACCCTTTTCCCCCCCAAATGGCATGTGGTTGATGGCATGATGCACTCTCTGAAGGTGGGTGTTTAAAAAACAAATCGCAGAGTACAACTGTGCCCTGATTTCTCTCTGGAATGAAAGATAAAGGTATGCTTAAATGTGTATGCTAAATGTGACCACAGGGGTTAAGTGCCTTTTTACTTGTATACTTGAACAAGTCCATGCACATGTCATTTTTACTTCTTCGAAATAAATAGGTAAAGGGATAGATAGATAGATAGATTATAGATAAACTAGATTAGCAAATCCTTGAAACCCAGCAACCGTAGCCCAGAAACAGTGGTTTGTGCCCAGAACCAGTTTACATTAACAAGCTCATCTCCGCTGAAGCTTTTGATGTTGCTGTTGCACTTGACAACCCTGATACTGAAGTGGCTCAGAAACTGTCTCTGCTGGCCTTCCTAATACACAAAATGCCTCCTTGCACTTAGAGAAATTCCTCTTGCAAGCACATACTGTGCAAACATGTCAGTGTTTATTAAATCTGGGGATGAGATATGGAGTGGCCTCAGTCTCCTCTGACACCCAGGCAGACAATGTTCCACTCCCTGCAGGATCAGCTCTTAGCTGGTAAATAATGCTATTTTCTCATTCTTAGTCAAATAAATTCCCTTTCTCCGGCAATCACAGAATCACCAAATAGGATCACACACTCTTGGAACAATGCCAGCCTTATCCAAATGTGACCGGGCCCTTTGGGGACCTTCCTTGAATATTTTAAGAGGGATAAGAGAAACTCAGAATTATGACACCCTCTATTCATATAAATACCACGGAATGGTTGTTTACAGTGAACTGCTCATTAATCCAGCAAAAAGCCCCACTGTGCAAATGATGTGAATTGGTTAGAATAACAGGTAGCTCTTAAAGGACCTGCAGCTAAAACCCAAACATATTAATACTTCCTGCTATGAGATGTCTGGTGCTCAGCATCTTCTTGGATTACATCATTATACTAGCTACTCAAGTTTTCTAAGGATTAAAAGACCTAGTTTGGATTTTAGAAGACAACATGGGAATGATTCAACAGTCCAGGGGCAAGCCCAGTCAGTTCCAATAATCTCTTCAAGCAAGCCAAATATTTAAGTTGGAAGTACAGACGTTTATTGTGGTAAGGAATTTGGTCTGGACTGGGATTTCACAGCTGGTTTTGGTCTCTTTCATCTTGGACCAAATGCTAGCCCCCAGCGCCCCAGGCTTGGAGGCAACTCAGCGAGGCCACCTCTGAATCTTAGTCTTCACTGAAATATGCTGCTGTCTGAGAAGTGGAAATGAAGCTTCCCATGGGGCTGGACTCTGCATACCCACATTCCTGCCTTTCCCCTCCCAGCTTTCCCATTTCCTCTCTGCATGGCCAGGCAAGGGGCAGCATCCTTTATGCTGTGCCTGAAGTTACTCATGGGCTGACTGGCCAGTGGGTTCTTGCCTCTCATTACAGATAAGAAACTGAAAGTGTTTTCCCTTTGTGGGGCTACCCTGGGGATGTGAAAGTTAATGTCCACATAAAACTTGTAGGATGCCATACCTGGGGACCTCTGCCTCAATCAAACAGGACTAAAAGTGATCAATGTATTAAAAAAACAACCTTAAGCAGGTCACTGAGACAAGGTGGCAGCATTTGGTTTGGTTTTCTCTGCATACTACTGCTAGAAACAGCTTACAGAAATCAGCTTTTCTAGCTTACTGACATGCTTCTTTTTTAGTGCTTAAACTGATATGTTTTTCTTCAGCCAAAAAGCTCACATGAGACGTTCAAACGTGGGATGTGCCTACTGCATGGCATCAGGTGATTCAGAGTAACCTTGTGTCAGAAGCAAAAGCAGGAAAACTTCGATTTGGTGGCTTGTCCCCTACTGTGTACTGTAGCTAATGCATCATGGTTTAGTGGTAGGCGTCTGCACCACAGCCTAGGGTGCAAAGATGACAGGCTCATGGAGGTTTGAATCCATTACCGTTAAGGGGCTGGAGGCTTTCAAGGGACCTCTTCTCTCTCAGATTCCGCTCGGGATGGTGACTGAAACAGGGACTGGCTCACTGCAGAAGACCTGGGGAAGCAAGACAGAGATCAAGAACCTGAAACACAGGATTATTGGTTTCATCAGTGTTCCTGCTAGTCTGTTTGAGCAAGGCACCATAAAAACCAGTGCCATAAAACACAATGCCCTGCCGTGGCTTCAGAACTTCCTCAAAGTGCCTTGTGTTTGCTTCCCTCAGCCTGCCTACATGCAGAAAATGACTCCCGCCCCTTCTGTCCCACAGTGAGACCTAGAGGTTCTGCTCCTTGCCAAGCTGAACTATAGTTATTGCGAGCACTGACTCTTTATTGCTTGGATTTGATCCATGTGTTGCTTTTCCAGCTTACTCTCCACACACTCCATAATAAAGGATGAGCAGCACACTCACTTTGCTGTTATCCCTTCCCTTCTCCAGGGCAGTCATGCCCAGGGAAGCACCCACATGCTTCTCATTCAATAAGCAGGGAAGCTGTCAAAATGTGTAGTGAGGAAGTAACATGTTCCAGATGCATGAAATGACACTGGGCTTCCTTCCTAAAGACAGCAGTGGACAACATTCCAGCCCACCTGGCCTTTGCACCACTAACACTGCCATTTTGTACTGCCAGGCAAGGCTCTATCTAGCAAAGTCTGGGATGCAGAAGTTACTGGCATTTTAAAAAGGAGGGTCATTTGCCTTCTCAGCTCATCTTTTTCTGTGACGTGTTCTCTGTTACTCAGTATTTCTTAGGTTAAGACCAGAGATCTTTAGGAAAACAATGCCATCCAGCCCAGCTGACTTGGGGGCAACCCAATAATAAGTGAAATGTTAAGAATGATGTTGAAGGTGTTAGGGTGAATTGGGCTTTTCTAGGCTTAAAGGCTACCCCTGTAGCATCCTAAAGCCCCAGTTCTTCCCGTTCAGACAGGATGGGCAAAAGATGCTGTCTGTAATTGTTGCTAATTCCCCAGTATCATGCTGGTGAGGAGATTTTCCCATACAGGACTCCCTCTCTTCTGCCACCAGAGAAAGGTGGCACGAGCCCATAAAACTCCTCACTGTTACTCTGGATCCCATTGCTCTATAAATGGCAATTAAAATTCATGAACTTGACTGTTCAGAGGCAAGGAGAACAAAAACTGGTGATTTCTATCCCTGTTCTCTGCCAGGTTTCTCAGACATAGGGTAGAAACCTGGGTGATCCGTGAGCTCTGTTGACTATCCTCATGTTATGACAAGATCTGCTATTACCACCACAACTCAGTGATAGTAAAAAACAAATTAGTTTGGATATCTTGAGGAAACAGCAGACAGACAAGTGATGAGATACTCTTTTTTCTCCTGTGGTAATAAATTTACAAGCCAAAGAAGCGGAAAGATAAACAGTAAGATTCACAAGCTGCATTGTTCACCTTGATAATGTTAAAAACCTCCAGATCAATAAGTGCAAAAGTAGAGTATGCATCTATTGGCACAACTTGCAAGGAAATTGGATGTGTGCTTGTAGGTACTAATGGCTGCCAGGAGGCAGGTTGAGCTCTTTCAGCTGTCATACTCAGGATTAAAGCTGATGGATAAAGCTAGCATCTGTTAGAAGGTGAAATGAATGGGTAAAAAGAAGTCCAAGCTTTGTTATACAGAGGTAGCTGGAAACAGGAGAAATGCTACTAGAATAAATCTGACCCCACTGGCAGAACCAACCCAAAACCCTGGAAGATCTCTCAGCAAATGGCTGACAGTGCTTAATTTTAAGGGTTATTTGCAGTAATGATAGAACAAAAAGGCAGGGAAGGTGAAAATCCACAGTGATCATGGCCTTCAGAGGGAGCAGAGAGAATGGGCTCCTTGAGGCACTGGGCTGGCTGGGCAGGCAGGACTGGAAACTGAGCAAGGAAACTGCTGCTGTATTTTCCTGCTGTGAATAGAGAAGATCAGACTACAGAAATACCCTCTTCACTCCCCCCGCACACCAGCAAAGCTCAGAACATGTAGGTTAACACCTATGCTGAAAAGTGGAAATTGGATTTTCTTCCAAAACTGTAGCTGAGAGACTAAACTTCATTCCTCATACACTTTCTTTCATAGGTTTGAAAGCATCGAAGGGCAGTTGTCTCCAGGCTGCTCTGCTTCATTTTGAACTGCTGCTGGTAGTGCTGTTAGGACATCCTCTAGCTGTATGCCAGCAACCTGCAGCTATACCATATATATAGCAGTATATCTCATGCTTTTTGTTAGGAAAAATGGGAACCAATACAGAGTCTTATCTGTGGTCTTAGTGTTGATGTGCAAAGAGTTTCTTTGTAGCTGTTTCAATAGGCAACAATAGGACAGCAATGTGGCTTTTCAATGCAAAGAGGCACCTATTTCATTATGTAAAATGTCAGCTCACAGAGAGCAACATTACATGACATAACCATAGCTCAGTGTTCAGAATCAAGCAATGCTTTATAAAATGCAGGTTATGGTCCAAAAGACATTCTTCAGAATAGGCTGAGTTTACCCTGAGGGGGAAGATGTTGAGAATCAAAAGAATATTGGGGAAAATAGCTGCTGAATTAAGATCAGTTCACCAGACATACAAGTTCTAGCATTCCCATTGTAAGAAACAGACCTTTGTTCAGTTTACTGAGGTATTTGGGAAGAAATAATTTTCTTGCTTCTCTGCCTCTGTACTTATTAAGTTCAGCACAACACAGGAGTCTTCCAGCACTGGCACTGAGAACAACAACCCGGGACTCGCACATCTCAGCTACATCAAGTACCAAGTCAAGGTTTCCCTGGGATATTGTTCTCCATGGTAGGTGCTCTGGAGCAAGTCTGACCTTCTGCAGGACCTCTGAGCTGTGAAACAAATTCCAGAAGTGATTAGGTGAAAGTGAATTTGGCCTTCTAAAGGCAAACCTGCAGT
Organism: Pezoporus wallicus; assembly: GCF_028554395.1. Taxonomy (NCBI): domain Eukaryota; kingdom Metazoa; phylum Chordata; class Aves; order Psittaciformes; family Psittacidae; genus Pezoporus; species Pezoporus wallicus. Next base: position 314,179 of record NW_026642052.1, read on the forward strand.
CCTTTACTTTACGGAAAGCCTTGCTAGAGGAATGATCTCGTTTGCATCATCCTTCAGTTCGTTTCAGCAACAAAAAACTCACTTGACCTTATCTTGAGAACATTTTCTTTGTTTGAGCAGGACGCTGTAACCAGGACTCCATGAAGGCCATCCAGGAACCTGTTACCAATACCCATTGTATGTAGAAGGAGCTCAGATTTTCTGCAATTGGGTATGAGAACTGAAAGCAAGCTGATTAAAAGGTACGCTGTGTAGATATCTGCTGTGATGCTGCTTTAGTGATCTGTGTGCCAGTTTTAATCATGATTCTATTGCTGTGTAACCACAGACAGTGCTCTTCTGTGAGATCTTGGTCAACTCCAGGTGCTTTCCCAAAGTGTGGTGGGATGTGATTTTGGTTCGTGTATCATGCAGGTTGTCCCTCACCATTATGATGACCTTAAATCAAAGTAGTGGAAATGCAAGGCTAGAAAACCCCTATTTAGTCCTCCTGCCATGCTGTGGCAAGGTCCAGTACAGTAGAATCTTGTACTGCCACAGGAACTACTGTACTGGACCCTGCCACAGCATTGCAGGAGGACCAAATAGGGATCTTCTAGCCTTGCATTTAACCCAACCTGGGGGAAAGATAGAACAGCCTCTGGAGGTGAACAACATGGACCTCCAGTGACACAGCCCCTGCCAGCACTCATGTGAGAGGAAGTCTCTGGGCTCTGTATTTCCTAAGCGTAACTTATGTATACACATAAGTGTTACTTAAGTGTAAACACATCCCTCTCTCTGCCCACACACTTGCATGCTCACTCTCTTGTAGAGAAGCCTTTTAGAAAAATGAACATGCTAATAAAATGTCAGCTTGTTGGACAGCAAAGACAAATTAATGCTGGTTGCAGAATAATTACACTGGCAAATTGCTTGTTTAATGTTAGCATCAGTAAAACTGTAGCAATACAGGAAAAAAAAAGGGAAAAAAAATGGAGAGAAAACCAGGACCTCAAAATAAGGTTTGGAAATGTCAATACAGCAATAGTTCTGTGAATTGGGGTAATTACACAATGGTGGGGAAAGAAGGACAGCTTTAAACTCTTCCTGGGGCTCTCTTGCATGCAAGTTGCTCTTTGACTTCAGTCTATTACTGAAGTCACCAAGTAGCACTTGCAGAATTGGGAACTAAATGCATAATTACAAACCCCATGAAGCAAAAGAAACCATCAATTTTAACCTCCCTGGCACAGAGACTATTATTTCAAGAACAGTAACAATTAGCACATCTCTTATTTTTTAATTGAAGTTACAATAACAGTTCAGTGTATAGATTTGTTACATCACTGTGTGTGCAACGGGAGACCAGCACAAACACTCCAGTGAGGTGGTAAAACCATACTGAGTTTTCCCAGCCACCTCTGTATCTGGAAAGCACAACTGGAAGGTAACTGTGACCTGCACAACTCTCCATACACCCTTTTATTGACTTTATGGCTCACAGAGAAAAGGCAGTGCTGCTGGAGCTGGGCTGGTTCAAAGGAAGAGCATGGTAAAGCACTGTGCTGTTTATGCAGTGAGGTTTTATAAATGCAATTCCTAGAAAATCTGTAAATTTTTCAGGGTATAAACAATTTTTCCCTCCAAAGGGTTTTGAAGTACAATGCCACGCTTTAACAATGAGGTAAATTAAAGTTAGCTTGTTCAAATGACTGAGTTTATTTTCTTAGGGATGAGGTGGCACATTTTAAGTAATTCGATTCAAGCAAGGGCAAGAAACTTAGTTGTAGGTATTAACAGCAGTTAAATTAACTTCCTCTCCCTTTTGCTCTAGTTCATACAAGCGTTCAACTCCACCACCAAAGTGCCAAGTTCATTTCTAAAACAACCTACTGGCTCAGCAGCTAATTGTAGTTGAAAACAAGGTGTGGTAGCTGAGTTCAGTTCAAAACCATAAAAGTACTTAATTTCCCTAAGCACTAGTATTTACTTGCAGGTCCCACACTCTGAATTTTCTTTAATATTGAAAAACTCATCTTCATGGTCCTTATTTTCTGAAGTGTAAAAGGAAAACATTTATGTTTCTATAATGAGAGTATGGGAATTTAATGCTGTGATGTCAGACTAAGTAGCATTACTTTAGCTCCTGTACAGCTGAGTGATTTTACTATAATAGTTAATCGTAATAATGCTTTTTATCTGTAATACATAGGGAATAGAGAGACTGACAGAGCTGTAATCTTTCGTTCAGAAGCATGTTGTTAAATAAACAGGGGCCAAATGAAAATATAATTCCAAAAGGAAGAAAAAGACGGCCCAATATAAGGCTGAAATAAGACATGTCACCATTTCTAGCGAAAGATGTTAGCTCTGAAAACGATGCCACATATTAAGAAGAGATGTCACAAGAAGTCGACTTCAAATTTATATTACAAGGCCTAGAATTTATTTGTTTGTGCCAAAAGTCTTCATACAATGCAAGAGATTTGCATAGCCCCTACTCCTGCCGCTGTCATTTGCTGTTTATGCAGCTCCATCTGTGCTGAGCCCTGGGAACATTTATGAAGACTAAAGCCCTGCCCCAAAACCCTCACCATTGACTAGACCACAGAATGAACAAACATGTTCTCCTGGTTTCACAGCTGCCTGCGTGTACATGCAAAGCTCCTCCATGTGTATTGAGGCAAGCAAAGCCTGGAACAGCTTCAGCATGGATGGTAGCTTCTAGTGGAGCTGCTAACCACTCATCAGGACACACTGAAATTAGTTCCTTCTTCCTGCTCTCTCCCAAAACTCCTGAGCTGTCTTTTCCATGACTTTCTAAGCCTGTATGATCATCAGTGAATGAAAGGCAAATATGCTGGTGCTCCTGAACTGCACCCTCACCCATCACTGTTACCATGCAATGCCAAGAAAATTTTAAAACTGCAATAAGATTTTATTTTGCTAGAAGTTATCACTGTGTTTAATATGCTCATAGCTATAACTTTACATCACGCCACCCAGTCACATCAAATGATAGAATCATCATAGAATCACAGAATGGTTTGGGTTGAAGGGGCCTTAAACCTCATGCGGTTCCACCCCCCTGCCATGGGCAGGGGCACCTGCCACTAGATGAGATTGTTCCAAGCCCCATCCAACCTGGTGTTGAACACTGCCAGGGATGGGGCAGCCACAGCTTCTCTGGGCACCCTGTGCCAGCGCCTCAGCACCCTCACAGGGAAGAGCTTCTACTTAATATCTAATCTAAATCTACCCTCTTTCAGTTTAAAGCTATTCATTGCATTTTTCCTGGGCCCACATGTGTGATTGTACATTGTGGAAAACAACCTGGGGAAACTATGGCAGAGAAGAGATTCAGAGCAGCCCTGCAGAGAAGGACTTGGGGGTGTTGGTCGACGAGAAAATGAACGTGAGCCGGCTTCAGTGTGTGCTGGCAGACCAGAAAGCCAACTGTATCCTGGGCTGCATCAAAAGGAGCGTGACCAGCAGGTCGAAGGAGGTGATCCTGCCCCTCTACTCTGCTCTTGTGAGACCTCACCTGGAGTATTGTGTGCAGTTCTGGTGTCCTCAACATAAAAAGGACATGGAACTGCTGGAACAAGTCCAGAGAAGGGCCACGAGGATGATCAGGGGACTGGAGCACCTCCCATATGAAGACAGGCTGAGGAAGTTGGGGCTGTTCAGCCTGGAGAAGAGAAGGCTGCATGGAGACCTCATAGCAGCCTTCCAGTATCTGAAGGGGGCCTATAGGGATGCTGGGGAGGGACTCTTCATTAGAGACTGTAGTGATAGGACAAGGGGTAACAGGTTAAAACTTAAACAGGGGAAGTTTAGATTGGATATAAGGAGGAAATTCTTTCCTGTTAGGGTGGTGAGGCACTGGAATGGGTTGCCCAGGGAAGTTGTGAATGCTCCATCCCTGGTGGTGTTCAAGGCCAGGTTGGAGAGAGCCTTGGGTGACATGGTTTAGTGTGTGGTGCCCCTGCCCATGGCAGGGGGGGTGGAACTAGATGATCTTAAGGTCCTTCCCAATGCTAACTACTCTATGACTTGATGATTGCAGAAGTGATTCATAACCCACTAGCAGGTAATGGTGGGAGGAGTAGCAGACTGGCTGCTCTGTTTTATGGCACTTCACCTACAAGAGATCCTCTTTTTGGAGGAGCTCATTCCTCCGGCCATGAGGAGCATCCAAGGACCTCAGGGCACTTCAGCGACCTCAGGCACCAGCCTGAAGGGCGTCACACCCCATTCTGAGCCTGCCTTGCCCAGCTGGCGTCGTGCAAGGCAGGGGGGCAAAGCCAGTCGCAGGCAGCAACACCCAAGCAGCCCCACATGGAAGGACTGTGCTCTGCCAGAGCGGCTTGTCCCCGCCGAAGGGCCCGCAGCCCACCCACTGCTCTGACGAAACACGGCTCCCGCTGCCTTACCCCTCTATGAGACCTGCGGCCCCTTTAAGGTGCGGCGATGGGCATCACGTGGTGCTCGCTGGCTCCCGGGCGACGGTGTAGTCCCTTGACCGGGGTGGCGACGCCGGCCGGCGAGGGTAACGGCGCCGGAGGGGACTACGATTGTCCGCCATATTGGACGGTAACTCTGGTCAGCGGCGCTGGGGCCGAAGGAGTCCCCGTTGCCGTGACAGTCGGTGCTCCCTGCTCCGAGACGCCCGGGGTGGACCGTGCCCCGGACCTGCCCGTCCCCTCCGCTCCCGGGCGCTCTCGTCGGCCCCGCGCTCCTTCCCCTCCTTCCCCTCCCCGCTCCCTCCTCCCTTGCCCGGGTGTCAGGCACGATGAGTCCGGCCGACGCCAAACGCGGAGCCAAGCGCCGGAAGAACAAGCGGGGCGGCGGCCTCAGCAGCACCGGCGGGCCGGGCCCCAGCGGCGGCGGAGGTGCTGGCGGCCTGGGCAAGGCCGGGGCGGCGGCGGGAGCGGCCCCTCTGAGGGCTGCGACCCAGGCGGCCGCCGCCTCACCGAGCGCGGTGGGCGGCCTGCTGACACCGCCGACCGCCGGTAACGGAGCCCTGGGCGGCGCCGGGGCCGCGGCGGGACACAGTGAGGTGAGGCGGGGGACGGGGCCGGGGCGGGCGGCGGTGACATGCCGCTGCGGCGGGCCCGGCACACACCCACGCGGGCGGCGGAGGTAGCCGGGAGGGGGGTGGGGGGCTGCCGCCGCACTATCCTCTCACTCCCCCGGCCCTTATCGGTGGGTGCGTACCCCGGGGCCTCGGCGAGGCGGGGGAGACGAGTGCTGGGCCCCGGCAGTGGCGGGGGGCCGCGGTGTGGCGGGGCGGTGGGGCTGGGCAGTGTCCGCCGCTCCCCACCCTTTGTGGGGGAAGGGCAGCGCCGGCTACTCGGGGCCGTGTCCTCCTGGGGCTTCTCCTGAAATCCCGGCAGGAGCCAGCTCCAGGGTCCCCATCCCCGGGGGTCTTAGGGCTCGGGCCCCACCTTGGTGAGGGAGGTGTAACAAATAGGTGGGCAGGCCTTGAAGAAGGAGAAATACAGCTTTGTATGTCTCGTCTCCCCCCCCCCCCCCCCCCCCCCCCCCCCCCCCCCCCCCCCCCCCCCCCCCCCCCCCCCCCCCCCGTTTCCGTTAATATTGAGCCCTTTTTGCACTAGACAACTTCATTAAACATGAGAGGTTCATTATAGCTCGGGCTGTGGTTTGCACTCCGGTGCCTCAGAATAATTTAGATCTGTTACGTTCTTTCATAATATGGTGAAATTTATTGGGAGCAGATTGTGTGGTTTACTTGGTCTTTTTCTTAATGAAAAATTGCTCAGGGATTAGGCCTTTAGACAGGTATCCTGCTGGCTCCAGTGACAGAAGAGTAAATAAGTTTATGTTCCTTTCTCTCACAAAGGTTACCTCAGTTTTTTTTGTTATCTGTGCAGGGCTTGCGTTTAGGCGTCATATTTACAAAAGCATTTCCTGCTGACAGCATCTTCAGACTTCCACGTGTATGTCATACAGCCTGCTCTGTTTCCTCTCACGCTCTCAGAAGCTTGTGCATTTGAGGGGGAAATAGAAGAAATGGCTTTTGTGTTGTAAAGTGTCTGAAATATGATGTAAAAAATGGTTGGGGTTTTTTTTTTGTTCTCCATGTAATTTTGTGCCTATTTTGATAGGTCAGCAAGCAATTTGATGATTGTAGATTTTTTTTTTGTTTCCCCTGCTCTTTACAACTTGTCTTTCTACTGTCTCATACTTGGTTACCCAAAATCCACAGTGCCACAGATTAACCATTTCTGGTGTAATGTCTGTCTAATCTGACACTTACTTCAGGCATAATTTCCTTTTGGGACAGTAGCCCTTACGTGATTCACATGTCCAGAAGAACAATGTGCATAATAGTGAAGAGGTGTGCAAGTTTTTATTTGTAACTTTTCAAGTCATCACTAAACTGTCTCCTGGTTAAACCTTTTGCAGGAAGATGGATCTTGTTTTACATCTTAGCCTGCAAGCTTTTCCAGGACCAAGTTCCTTGGTATTGTTGGGATAAACATGATAATGCTAAGGGAAGTAAGACAAGCAGTGGAGTGATATGCAGAATGGGACATTGATATGATTGAAATAGTGAAGTCTCCACTATTTTTATATTTTGATGTTTGTATCTTGTGGTTAGGTGTAGCCTAGGACTTTAGTTCTGACCTGATGACACTGTCAGAAATTCATCTTTGAAGGGCAGCATCACTGCTTGTCTCCTTATTTTGTGTTTCTTCTTTCTTTCACACTAGGTAGAGCCTAACAAAATTTCTCAGTCTTCACAAGTCTGCACTTAGAAAGCATAAGTCATGTCTCCAAAATTAAATACAGTATTACAGTACCAAATTTCTGGGAAATTACATGTACTGGTATATTATTCCTACTCTCATAAGCATGCACAATATATTATTTTGAATACATTTGTAACTTTGTCTTAATTGATCTTTTTTGCTTGTACTCTTAATGTGTTTGCGATTTGTCAAATGTTTCCATTTCACTTGAGTGTGGTACAAGTGATTCTGAAGACTGATGGAGAAATGGAGAATTAAGAAGTTAGTTAAGGTGGAATAAACCTCCAAGTTATTTAATCAAATGATAAACATGTTAGAATTAGATTTTGAGGATAGATAAATCCCTGTGCTCAGTTTCTGAAAAGTAAATGCTTATACTCTGTAATACTCCTTTAAAGTTGATGTTACTTTCTCCATACTGGTTTCAGTGACATTTTCATTGAAAATGAAAATTTTCCAGCACTGTTGACATATGAAAGTTGCCAGTGCTTAAAAGTTAACTGATAATCTTGTTTCAAAGATGAAAGCAAAGGTGAAATCTTAAAGCATCATTACAGGACTGTTACTTACATGAAAATGGGATCTCCTTAATGGTTAATAATTTGCTAGTTAAGGGTACGTGGTCAAAAAAGACTTCTTTCTTTGAGTGAAAGACTCAAAGAGTTATTTCTGGATGAACTTGAGAAAGAAAACTATGTATTTTACATGGCTGATCACTTCTAAATTAGGTGCAGTATTTATTTTGGCTGGATGGAGAGTAAGCAACGCATTAGTAGCTGTAAAGTAGTAACCAGAGTTGCTTTACTTTAATCTTACACAGAATATTGTAAAGTTCCTGTTAGTGGGTAGGAGAACTCATCAGCCAGTTCTCTGCTGGACAAATTTGTATTTTTAATCTCTGAAAATACAAAATATAAAGCCCCCATGAATTTAATATTTGCGGCACAGCACAATGTTTTCTAATTGTTACCAAGCTGTCTGTTTCCAGCTTTTGTCACTTCCCCGGTTTTAGGGCATCCACTCTGGATGTAGTGGTCACATCCTTCTTCTACTAATATTCTATTAGATACTTTTCCAAAACTTGTCTAAAATAGAATGAAAGGAGATGTTTAAGGAATAATACTGTTTGCACTTTGCATTCTTGTGTGTCAGTAATTGCCCAGCATCAGGTATACTTTTAACATGCTTTAAACAACAGATTGAACAGAGTTATAAAATGGCTGTATTTATGGTTGAAACTAAAAGCACACCTGCCAGTATTGAAGTTCTAGCTAAGCCTCTTAGAGCTAACAAATATACTTTGTGGATTTTATATATCTTATCTGGAGGTTTTTTAAGACTTTAGGCTAAGTTCTGCATCAGAGTACATGTTGAGTCTTGTTCTGGGATGCAAGTGGGCAACTCCTAATGGAATCTTCCTGGAAGCTATCTATATTGCCCCATGCACATGCTTTATAGCATCCAGATTCATCCTCTCTAGCACTGTCAGATGTTTTAGAATGATAGTGAAATTAAGGATGCTTTGGCAGTGTTTCAGTGCAAGGGAATATCTCTGTTTTGGAAACCTGTAACTGCTTCAACTTTAACTGGAATTGGAAACTAATTAATTTAGTTGTGTGGTGTTACTGCAGGACTTCCCTAGTTTTATTTTTTTCTTTACAGAACTGTTCATAGCAATGTTATGAAGAGTCAAGTATCCTTTAAATAAGCCATTTGTAACAATAAAATAAAATAAATATTTTGAAGTTTAATGTATATATTTAAACAAATAGGTCTTGCTTTCTGTGTGGTGTTTTGGGGTTTTTGTGGTTTTTTTTTGTTTGTTTGTTTTGGGGATTTTGTGTTGTGTGGTTTTTTGCTTTTAGGTTTTTCTTTTTTGTTTCTTTAATCGATGCATTGCATCAGGCCTTCATAACTTGATCCCATCACTTTTTGACTGATAATTGTCTTATTGATGCTGTGAGATGCATTTGATTATCAATCACTGCATAACTCGTATACTGTAGTAAAATTGGCTGTTGCTTAACATGTTCAGGCACTTTGGAGGGAAGAGTTGTCTGTCAGTGGCTGATCAGCTACAGTAGCAGTTTTTGTTACAGGCCTGACTGGTCTTGTGTTATTAAGGGGAATAATTTAGTAGCCATTTTACAATTCTCTCACTTGTTTTTTTCAAAGTATTGTCTGTCAAGTGTACTTATGTATTAACTCTCCTTACAGTTGAGAAATGTATGTTTCAGAATTGTCATAAAGTATTTCACTGGATTATTTATTATGAGATATTCCTTTCTAAACAGAGATTCTATACACAGCAGACCATACATTGCTACCTTGTAGACCAATTTTTTCAGCAACTTTGTAGTTTGTTACATTTTACTGATATCTGTGCTTGATTTGTTGTATAAGATTTTCCCTTTCCTCTCTTCCCCCTCCATGATTCAAATATCCAAAAGAAAGAGTGTACAAAAGCAGAGCTTTGTCAGGAGCTCAGAATGTCAGCAAACAGCTAGCTTTTGTACTTCTGTAGTACTTTTATAGGGCTTCCTCCTCCTCAAAAGCAAACTTCAGCCAATTTTTGTCAAGGCTTAGGTAAACTAGATAAATTCCAATACTTAAAAACTTTTTAAACTTCTACTGTTCAGGCTGAGGAAGCAGGTATGTCTAAACACGTGGTGAAAAAGAAATCTTTTTGACAGTAACACATGTATTCCTCTTACTAAATGCAATTCAGTCTTTCTTGTTTTTAAACAGACATACAGTCCCTTCCCTGAAGAACTTATGCTCTGCTTGGCTTTTTAATAACAGGAGATGTAACAGAATGGGCTGAAGCTATTAGGACTGGGTTTAGGTGGTATGGTTGAGTTAATTCACTAATTTAGGAAGAGAATCTATTGTGATTTAAATGAATCTACCTAGAACATTTCAAACTTTAAACCAAGCTTAATAGTTGCATAACATTCACATTAATAGCTCTTTCTTGGCTTCTTCCCGTGATCAGTTAAGGTATTTTTCAGCTAATGGAGTTGAGACCACAGGCACTGTGTTAGTGGTACCTTCAGATCTTGTAATACTGCTCCTGGGAAGTGTGTGCCTTTGTGTACTCATGACCTTGACGTATATCCAGTCCCTGAGTGCTCCATTTCTCCCCACCTCCTGCACCTGCTGTACCATGGTCAATTGATAATGAGAATAATTGTTTGTGAATTGTTAAATGAAACATGTGAAAAATGCATTCAAAAAAATGGCATTTGGTTCAGCAGTGTCTAAGCTGCACTAGCGAAGTATCCTCTTACGGCTTTGCCATGAAATATTCAATTCAGTGTGAAGGCAAAGGATTTGTTTTGTTTGATTGGTGTTTGTTTTTTTTTTTTCCCCTTGCTGTATTGGTTGCAAAATTGTTGAGAGAGAATGAGAGAGATAAATATTTTGCTCCAGAAAACACTGTGACTCCCTTCCTCTCAACACTTCTGTTTCCTGACTGTGAAGACGAAACCCTGTTGATTTGGAACTAGATTAATATGTAAAGACAGTTCTGAAACATGTGAAATGTGTTAAAATTCTCACATTGATAAGAATGTTCAGGCTTCTTGTATAGTTCTTATCCTGCATCCTTTTGATCGCAAAGGAATACTTGAAGCTTCATCTGATATTTAATTTAATATCCCTGTATTTTGGTGATATTTGACATTTGGTGGTATTTGGCATTTATCCTTTCTAGTCATATCCCACCTTGAGGGGAGCCCTCAGATCCTTTCTGACACAGCCTGTGTCAGGAAGGAATCCAGGCTTGTTCTCTTCCCCATGTCTGGCAAGGAATGATGAGTGGATGTGGAAATTCGATTTGCTGGTGTTTGATGCCTACAAGACTAATGTTTAGTCCCTTATGTATGTGTAGTGAGTGTGCTCCTTAACAAATACAGGTCTGCTGAAGATATGTTGTGGAGAAGTTATTAGGAGAGGTAACTGGGAACTGAACTTGCTTTGCTTAGCATGTGAAGGACTTCATGGATGTGCTAGGCAGTGTTTCAGGTTTGTATGGATCTGGGTAATCAAAGAAGATTTAATATTTGTTTGTGCTCCTTCCCTGGTGGGAAAGGAGGTCATATACCCCATTTTATTAAGGTAATGGAAACAGTTCCTACATTTCCTTTTCTTAACATAACTTCTATTTTAATAGCGACTGAGATAGCTTTGGACTGCTTTGTTTTGAAAAAGAGTACTCGATGTGTGAAATTTTCCTAGCATAATTAAACAAGAGGAACAAATTAAGTTGAATGGATGGAAGAATGCTGCAGTTGAGGATATGAGCAGAGAAAGAGAACTTATCTACAAGTTCAGGATTTCTTGTGCTGCAAATGAGTTCAGCTGGGACATGACATTTATGATGCTGCTCTTAATGTTATTATGGGAACTGTCCAAACTGAGACTTGTCTGAGAATGCAGTAAAATAAATATGCCATTACTCTTTTGACATGAGAGTTACTTAATTTTATATTGTAAAAATTCAAGGCAGCCTATGACTTTATGACCTTTACCTCCTACCCATGTGAGGAAACACTAGGAATGATATTAAAGATAGGTCTGAGCAACATGGTAATTTTCTTGAAGTATATATTTTCTTCCTGTTTTTTTTTTAATCACAGAATGTACAGCTTTAGTGGTGCGGAAGTTAGTCTGAGCACTGGTTTATGAAGTGGATTTTAGGGAAAAAAACAGCAGGGCTGCTTGTGAGCTTGTTTGAGGCTGTTGAACTGAAGTTGTTCAAGTTGGACCAGCGATAGTGCTGGAGAGAAACTTTTTTGAGTGTGAACTTTAACCATGTTCTTAAATAATCAATTTACCATGTGTTGCACAAGCTGCAGATGTAGTTCTCTCCATCTCAAAATTCTTGGTGATGATAGAAGACACTCAGACATCTGAGAGGGAGGCACTCCTGTTCTGCTACTCTGTAGAGTGGTCATATCTCTCCACTCTTCATAAAATGAAGTTCTGAATTTTTTTGTACAAGCTGGGTGCCCGGAGTTGGATAGTACTAAAAATTTCTGTATGAGGCCATGCTTAGCTTCTACTTGCCTATTCAGTTGTGGCTTCTTCCCTTTAATAATAAAGAAACCAGCCCAAAGCTTAAGCTTGGAAGGGTTGAGAGGAGTGGCCCCCTGTGTCATTTCTTGAAACTCGAAGATTAACTTTGCTCATTTATAGGGAGGAAATGAAAGATTGACTCCATTGTGCATTTCTCAGAAGAAAAGCTCTGGGTATTTCCATAAAATACTGTGACATAGTGTCTCTTCTCAGGCCTAGAGAAATCAAATGGAATACTCTACAAATGCCTCTGTAGTGTTACTTAGGTAAAATGTCACAAACGTAAGGTCTCATGAGCAGTAGCTCTTCACAGAAGTCATCCTTTAACACACTGATCTATTGAACTGGTTTGAAGTAGCTTTGTCAAGTGTTTGCTTCTGAAGGCAGCTTCAAAAACATGAGACCACAGTCATCCAGATAAATAATTAAGTTTTTAGAGTGTTGCAGAAGTCAGTATTTTGAAGTCCCGAGTTGTAGCGCCTTGATCTGGAGCAGACTTGTCAGCCACAGTATCAGGGTTTTAGGGATTCTCTTATGGTCTCATCTTCTACTTGTTTTAGACGATGGCTGTGGGAGGTGTGGCAAGGCAGAGGCAGGAGTCCTGTGCTGCAGTAGACAGCAAGGACTAATGTCAGGGAGTGTCCATGGCTGGCAATTGCTCTTAGAAAAAGCTGGGGATTTAATTTTATTTTTTTAACTGCTTTGGCATCAGTTCAGTGATCTGTGTTGGGCTGTGAACAGATGGAGGATGTGATCAGCTGTTGGGGCAGTGTTTGCTGCTCTAAATAGCTGTTCCTTGTCTTCTCCAGGAAAAGTTAGCAGGCAGGATAGAGTTGTCTAGCTGACAGCCTAGGGGACTTCACTGTACTAGATCTAAATTTTCACATGTCCATCTTTATTCTTCTAGCTACTAATTATGCCTAGGTATCAGAAGTGTTAGTTTAGTCATAGTTTGCATTTCAGTGTCGGCTTTGCTCACTTTGATCTGTAAGTCAGTTGTTGCTCTTTTTGGAAGTAACAGCTTTTCTGCTTAAAACCAAACACTGTAGAGAGCTGGGCAGTGGTTGGTTTAGGTCCCAAATCTGTGAATATGCTGAAGAGGTAAGCTTTCCAAAGATTGTGCAAAAATATATGCATCACTATCATATAGAGCTGTAGTGACTGATATTAAATATTATATGGTTAATATGTTAGCTATAGTGAGTAAAAACAGTACTTGACCTGTAAAAATCTAAAGGGCTCTGTGGGCTCATAACTGTCTGTAGTTTTCCGAGTTAGGAATGTAAACACTGGCAAGTGAATTCTATGCCAAGGCTTTTAAGTATTTAGACTTCTGTGGACAGCAGTGAAATAATTGAGTTTTTGTGTAGTTGCCCTTTTACCTCCCCCTTAAGGTCTTGTTTAGGAAATCTGGAAGCATAGCAGCACTAACTGCTGAACTTATTCCCAAAAGAGGGTGTTGTTCAGTGAAGGGTAGAGATAGGCATGTTCCTCTACAGCATCAGAAGCTAAAGGAGGTTTATAGTAATGAGAAACTCATTTAGTTACAGCACTCAGAAGCTGTTGGGAAGAGGGGCAAATGCATATGGCATGTTGTGTTAGGATCATCCATCTTCTGAGCCAGCTTTCTTCTAAGATTGGTCATTTAAGCTAATATACCTGGATTCATGGTGGACTTAACATGGGTGTGTGCAGGCATGGCTGTCTTGCTTCAGCCAGAGCTGGTGCATAATAACTCGGAATTAGGGTTCAGCCATGTCCATCAAATGTTCTTCCTGTACCACCACCAACTACTTAGGAGTTACAAACCTGGGTGTTTACCAACTGGACCAATATCTGAGCAAGGCCCTGAAACAGCACCTGGATATACTTTGTATGCAGCCAAGTACTGCTTTCTCATGGACTGCTTGTCTTTGGTCTACTTACATTCTCTCCATCTGTCAGAAGAAACAGGTGGCAGTTACTGATTTAAGAGAAGTCTGTGGTCCGCAAATAAGGATGGGGTCTTCAGAGGAATAGAACAAGACTAAAATGCCTTTTTCTTTTTTCTTGGAGGATATAGGAGATGAGTTAATGTGGATGAGGGGAGAAAAAGTTGTAAAAGACCATTATTGGTGTTAAGGAAACATGCTTAGCCTTTTGAAATGGAAAAGTAAGTTAATGAAAGACAGGCACTTTAACAAACTAACTGAGCATGACATTATGTAATTTTTTTTTTTTTTAACTTGACTAATAAGTTTTGGTCATGTCCTTCATAAGTTTTCGGTGTCTGTCATTAGTGACATCTAAACCAAACTTAATTACATCAGCATCGTAAGGTGAGGGAAAGAAAAGAAGGCTGTCAGTTGAATCTTGTCTATTAATGCAAGCCATGGCACTTTAAAATCTATGTATTTCTTTATTATGGCCTATCCCATTGTGAGTAGTGCTGAAATTTGTTGGAAACTATTAAATGTAATGTACACATAATGTTCTTCAAAGTGCTGTAAGGATCTACCTTGACTCCTGTTCTGCTCTAAGCTTTGTGCTGTCAGACTGCATCAATGACAGCTCATTACAAACAAAAGAAGTGGCTTTAGGCAGGGGTGCCTGACTTGAGTGCTCTCTGCCACCCACTTAGAGGTTTTTCTCACAGAGAGAGAACTAGTGCAAACAGCTGTATGTTGATGTGATTGGAGCCAGTACACTAATTGTGGGCACTCAAAATTTGGGATTGATTTTAGAATCATAGAATAATTAGGGTTGGAAAGGACCTTAAGATCATCTAGTTCCAAACCCCCTGCCATGGGCAGGGACACCTCACGCTAAACCATGTCACCTAAGGCTTCGTCCAGCCTGGCCTTGAAGAGTGCCAGGGATGGAGCATTCACAACCTCCCTGGGCAACCTATTCCAGTGCCTCACCACCCTGACAGGAAAGAATTTCCTCCTTATATCACAGAATCATAGAATAGTTAGGGTTGGAAAGGACCTTAACATCATCCAGTTCCAACCCCCCTGCCATGGGCAGGGACACCTCATGCTAAACCGTATCACCCAAGGCCTCGTCCAACCTGGTCTTGAACACTGCCAGGGATGGAGCATTCACAACCTCCCTGGGCAACCCATTCCAGTGCCTCACCACCCTAACAGGAAAGAATTTCCTCCTTATATCCAGTCTAAACTTCCCCTGTTTAAGTTTTAACCCGTTACCCCTTGTCCTGTCACTGCAGTCTCTAATGAAGAGTCCCTCCCAGCATCCCTATAGGCCCCCTTCAGATACTGGAAGGCTGCTATGAGGTCTCCACGCAGCCTTCTCTCCTCCAGGCTGAACAGCCCCAACTTCCTCAGCCTGTCTTCATACAGGAGGTGCTCCAGTCCCCTGATCATCCTCATGGTCCTTCTCTGGCCTTGTTCCAACAGTTCCATGTCCTTTTTATGTTGAGGACACCAGAACTGCACACAATACTCCAGGTGAGGTCTCAGAAGAGCAGAGTAGAGGGGCAGGATCACCTCCTTCGACCTGCTGGTCACGCTCCTTTTGATGCAGCCCAGGATAGGGTTGGCTTTCTGGTCTGCAAGCGCACACTGAAGCCAGCTCACGTTCATTTTCTCGTCGACCAACACCCCCAAGTCCTTCTCTGCAGGGCTGCTCTGAATCTCTTCTCTGCCCAACCTGTAGCTGTGCCTGGGATTGCTCTGACCCAGGTGTAGGACCTTGCACTTGGCATGGTTAAACTTCATGAGGCTGGCATCAGCCCACCTCACAAGCATGTCAAGGTCCCTCTGAATGGCATTCCTTCCCTCCAGGGTATCAACCGAACCACACAGCTTGGTGTCATTGGCAATATCCAGTCTAAACTTACCCTGTTTAAGTTTTAACCTATTACCCCTTGTCCTGTCACTACAGTCCCTAATGAAGAGTCCCTCCCCAGCATCCCTGTAGGCCCCATTCAGATACTGGAAGGCTGCTATGAGGTCTCCACGCAGCCTTCACTTCTCCAGGCTGAACAGCCCCAGCTTTCTAAGCCTGGGACTAAAGTAATTTTGCTTTTAAACTAAGATGGTGCTCTGTGTGTTTGTGGGGTTTTTTTGTTTTTCTGGTTGGTTTGGTTTGGTTTTGGGGGATTATAGTGATGGTGTTTTTCTGTGTACAGAAATAGGGGCTATAGCTTGCAGAGGAGACCTCATCCACAGCTGAGAAGGAAGTGCTACCACTGAACTGTCGCAAGGGTATTTCAGCTGTTTTCTAATATTAAGTGGTTTTTTTTTTCCATTGGTTGTTGGTGCAACAAACCAAAGTGAGATTTAACAATACCTTGAGTTAACATGTTTTCATAGAGAGACTTTGGTTAGTTTGTGAATATTACAAAAGGTTACTGCACCTCTTTCAAGCTCTATAACCATATAAAGCTCAATAGTTGACTGTTTCAAACTTGTTGTAGGGAGTGTTTCACAGAGATGGATATGAGGCTCTGAATTTGGATAACACTGATGTTGACTGGCGCAAGCCCAGAGACGCTGTCATGGACAGATGCGTGACTGAGAACATGTGTGTGCATGTATCCAAGCTTTTGAAAACATGGCATTTTTGAATGTGGATTAATGAGGTTGTTATGTAAGTGTAGGCATGAAGTAAATACTTCGTATGTGTGGACGTACATTTTGTTTGGATTAGGAGAACAGGTACATATGTGTTGAAGCTCTTGGACAAAAGTAACTGAGTAAATGTTTAAAGGTTCTTCACCACACTGGGTCTTGCAGTGAACCTAGTCATTGGGAACAGCAGAGTTTGTTTTAAAAGGCAATTCTGAGGCACAGGACAGTTCTGTCAGACTTTAGTGTTTAATTGGTGCTGGAGTTAACGACCAAAAGATTTCTTAATTGCCATAATGCTTCCAGGCTGCTTATCTTCAATAAGCTGCTGCCACAACAGATGGCAAGTTAGTGGTTTAGCTGGGGTTCACTAGAAGTTTTTCACCACTTTATGTTAATGGCCGTAAGTTATCTATATGGCCATAGATAATGTGTAGTTGAAACCAAATCTTCACTGGAATGGGCTTCAGATGAATTAAGGTTTTATTTTGTCACTCAGCAAAAGATATAACACTCCTTTACTGTCAGAAGAAACTTTGCAGTTTTATCTTGACTGCTTTCTCCTGGTTACTCCCAAGATTCATCTCTACTAGACTGTCATTCTGTGCTTCTTTTCAGGGAGTCTGTAGGGAATTGTAGTGGTGTCTGCTGTGATTTGAGGCAGTAGCAGACTAAAGCAGAGTGGTTTGGAAGGGTTTATTTGGGGTATTTTTTTTGTTTGTTTGTTTTTTGTTAGTGTCATAACTGGCTTAGAGTCTGAACCATGTGGTTAAATGTGGACAAAATTAAACTTCCGTAATTTTCAGGTATATATTGCTTAAGTAAAAGATTATTAGTAATTCAGTGGAAAAAAAAAAGATTTTTTTTCTCTCCTGAAAACAGGCTACTATACTTGTACAGTATCCGCCACTTAGCTATAAATTTGAAACCTTACATAGGAGGAGGAGGAACTTTGTACTGAGGAACATTGCGTAGTAATTAAGTTAAATATTAATTATTATTTAATGTTTTCAGAAGTGCTGTCATTGGCAACCCAGCTTTCTGCTTTTTAGAACCATGGGGAAATCATGACACTTAATCACACATGCTTTGAATATTATTTAGACTGCTTGTTGCATGTTTGTTAAACTTCATGGCTGTATCTTATGTCTTCATAAGAAGAATCAAGAGGAATATGTTTTGTCAATATGTAAAGTAATTTTGAGGCTATACTTTCATTTTTAATCAGGTGAAAAGTCTAGTGATAGGGTGAGGTATAGGGATTGTTCTGATCCCCAGGAATGTGTTAAAACATTGCTAGTAATGGCCTATGGGAATTTATTCCTTAAGTGCAAGAAGAGCTTTCAGTAGGAGCCGGAATGAGTGCTTGGCTTGTGACTAAGGACACAGAAATGTAAGTTTGAAGGCAGTTCTGAAACAAACTGGAGTCAGCAGGTTGCACCTAATGATGTTACCTGTTAGTGAGGTTGCCTCAGCCTCACAGTCAATAAGTACTTCTGACGATTTGACAACTCAGCAGTGAAAGTTTGTAGTAGTCCGTATCTGTTTTCTCTTAAAGCCTATCAGATCCTAAGCAGTGCTAGACCTGCCTTATATTGAAGAGACTAGAAATATCTTTTAAAGTTATTCCCACTTCTGTTAATATTTATGATTATCTTGAAAGTCAACATCCGCATCATTAGCTTTTTCTGTGAAGGCTTGGTGAAATGGCTGATACATAGTATGCAACGTTATGTAATATGAGGATACTGATCTGATTGCCCTAATATTAAAAAATCATTCCCAAATAATTGTATTTTTACATTTTAATTGTTTTCCCACGTTAAGGAGGAATTCTTCAGAAGAGAAAAGATTTTCTGTGGTTTGACTCGTGTATTTCCTTCTTCTTGTAGCAGGAAGTCAGTCTTCACTGTTTTATTTTGCTTCCATTGTCCTAAATGTGCCACTTCTGCTGCAAATCCATTCTTTTGTATAGTTTGCTTGAATAATTTAACTTTCTGAAGCTACATGCAAAGGGGATTTTTAGTGTTTGTATTAACTTGGCTAAAGAAGTCGGTGCAATGGGCTCTACCTTTATCAATGCTTTCAAGGCTTTGTAGTTATGACTAGTAAATTTTTAGTGTCCTTGTCTTCATCTTTTTCACCAAACTGGATATTTTGTAAGGGGGCTGTCTGTGACATGAGAGAGTTTGCATAAATAAAGGAATAATCTATTAATAAGTGTTAGTAGAGGGAGGAATTACATCTGGTGATTATTTCTTTTGTAGGCGTCTCTGCTTAGTGGGGTTTACTGGGGTTTAGTGGAGCACGAATCCCTTTCGTTAAACCATGGGAGGATCGCTGGAAGAAGATGTCTTCTGGCACCTGTTGTGTCTGACCCTCCATTACATGGCAATCCTTCCTTTCCTCTGAAGCAAAATTTGATCAACGTCAGTGAACAGGGAGGATGTTGGTAGCTCCTCATTCTGGCAAGCCAGACATCCTGATCTAGTTGGCCTACTTGTAAGCCTATCCAATGTAATTTCCTTTCAAGTTCACTGTGACCCTGGTGGCAAAGGCGTAAAGAATGGCTGTTGTGTTCTGCCGCTGCTGGGTGGATTTCTCCTTCTCATTGGGCTTTTTTTCCCACCTTCCTAATCACACTTGTACATTCATGAGGGAGAGCATGCACTTGGGTAACTGGTGAGGAGGCGCTGAGCAGGCCAGTGGTCTGAGCACAGAGGTGTGTTGGAGCTGGGTAGCTACCAGGGAAGTTTTGCTTTGTGGCATGTTTGTTGTTTTTTTTTTCCCTTTTGTGAAATGCCTTGGGAAGACTCCACTGATTATAGAGCTTTTTATCTTCATTTAAAATAGTAATGGACAACAGTATTGACCAGCATCTACCTTGATGCGAGACACCGACACTGGTTACCCAAAGAAGTAGTGAATGCTCCATCCCTGGCACTGTTCAAGGCCAGGGTGGACAGATCCTTGGGTGACATGGTCTAGTGTGAGGCATTCCTGCCTATGGCAGGGGGTTGGAACTGGGTGATCTGAAGGACATTTCCAACTCAAACTGTTGTATGATTTGTGTGAAAACTACAATTAATTTTCTTTAATACTGTTTTGGGTTTTTATTTTTTTCTTTTTAATTATTTTGTAGTTACACTCAGGGAAGCAGAGACAAATCCAGCCTATCATCTTTCAGAGCTCTGCTCATAACCATGCTCATTTAACTGTGCTTGCTTTACCTCACTTAAATCTCACGCTAGCCAAGTAGCCAGGCTTGCAGCTACTCTGATAGCTGCTTACTCTCTGCAAAAATGCTCTGCTACAATCTTGCTGAAACACCTGTCTTTAATTTCATGTATCCTTGTTGAACAGGTCATAGTTCTTGGGGATTTTTGTTGTTAAAGAGCCCATTAGAACCTGATGTTTTATTCTTGTGAAGGTACCTGTTTACTGCAACAACTGCTTTTTTAATAATCAAAACTCATTAGACTCAATTATTCTTGGCATGTATGCTGGGTCTCTGGTAGTTCTTTGGTTTCTTCTGCACTTTCAAAACTCTCTTAAGTTCAATAGCAGAGCTAAATGTAATATTCCAGAATCTCTTATAAGTGCTGTAAAATCTTGACTTGAAGTTTCATTCCTTTTTTTTTTTTTTTTTTTTATCACGTTCATTTGCCCTTCTTCTGGCCAGTGGAGATGGAGACAGCGCTGATGATACTTTTGTCACTTGTTTGTCTGACCTGCTCTTAGAATGACCTTGATGATGGAGGCTCCGCAGCCTCACCAAGCAGTCTATCTTTGTCCTTAAAACTTTGCTGTTATTTTTCTATTGCACAGAGAAATCTCACTTGCTGCACTTTTTTGCTTGTTATCTTTGCTGGGGATACAGAGGACTGACTCTGCCTCTCTTTGTATCTGTAAGCTGTGTATCTGTAAGCTTGGTGTCCCCAGGTCTTCCAGCCTTTCCTGGCAGGTAATACTGGCTACATCTGGTAGTTGTTCTCCTGTGGCTTTTCTCCAACTGTTCCTGTCTGGTTTGAAGACCTGTGTTCAGAATGATTTGCAGTTGTTCCTCTGAGACTTACTGGAGCAGTATTAGGTGGAAGGATTATGTCATGTGTCACATAAGCTATACATCCCAAGGTAGCATTAGCTTTTTTCCAGCTGTCTTGACCTTGTTGACTCCTCTTTTGCATATAGTCACCTATGTCTATTTGGAAATACTCGGTAGTTCTAGTAAAATCTTTCTTTTTAGTTTGGCTATGAGAAAATCTCAGTAATTAAGATTGTCACAAATGTTAATCAAATAAATCGTGACATTTATTCTTTCTCCCCTGTTTAACTGTCATGGAAGAAAGTTGTAGTGGTTTGACATGGCTCATTTTTGACAAATCCAGGGTGGCTGTTCCTCATCTCCATATCATCTAAGTGCTTAAAAAGACTTGTTTGAATATATTTGATTAACTTCTCTGGGAACTGAAGACAAGCCAGTATTATTCCTCAGGTGTTTCTTCCCTTCATTGTCCCTTTTCTCTCCCTCAGTTTTGTTTTTTTTTCATTTTGTTTCGAGGGGTGAGGTTGTGTATTTGCTTTAAGAAAGCTTATATGGTTTGCGTTTTTCTAAGCTGATCTCAGGTATGCTCCATGAGTTTCAAAGATAGGATTATTGGTTTTGAGACAGCTCAGAGGATTTCCTGAGCAATTTGGCTGAATGTTATCAGATCCAGCCAACTTGGAAAAAAATATAATTATGGCTATTTCCAAAAATAGGCTGAGCCTGCGTTGGTGTTTTTACCCATTTATTTGTGCTTAGTTTGCTAGTCACCTGCTTGCGGTTGATCTCTTTAGTGAGGACTTGTTCTTCGTTTGGGCAAATTAATGAAGAACAAGAAATGAACTTGTTCTTTAATCTGTTTGCCCTCTTCAGTAATGAATAAGTTCTCTTAGTAGTAGTAGTGTACTGATAGGATGATTTCTTAGCTGTCTCAAGCTGTTTTGTGCAAATTACTTCATTTTTTTCCCTGTAGCCTTTTCCATTGATTCTCTTGCTATTGTTATACTTGTTAATCCCTTTCTATGTGTGTTTTCTGAGTCGTCGTTCTCTTGCTATGTTTTTGAATCTCTTGCTGTGCTTGGTTTTCTTGAACTTGTTTCTACTGTGTCATTTGAGAATTAGCTTTTCCTTGCCTTAATCTTGCCTTCTGTGAGCTCTTATTTAATGATGTTAAATCTGTCTCTTGCTGTTCTTCCTTCTTTTCTGTCTTAAGTAACCATTGATTTGATGGTTCACTTCCAGTGAAACTGTGTCTCATTGTTTACTGTCAAACACTTCTTTCTTGCTGGCTGCAGCTAAAGGAAGAGTCTGTGGTTGCTTTCTATGTTTTAAAAAAGTAAGTTCCTTGAACCCTTGCTGGAGTTCTACGTTCAGTTCTCAGTAGGTGCCTAGGTTCTTAGTATCTCCATGTAACAAAAAGTCCTGTGCTTTTCTTTACTTTTCTGCCTGCTCAGAAAAGTCATCATCTCTCTGTCCACAATTTTTGATGGTTTGCAGTAAGCTTGCAGCTAGATAGCACTTACATGCTTTACCTCCTTATATTATTTGCAGACTTCCAAGATACTTCTCCCTGTATTTGTGATGTTTATGCCCTTTAGATTAAGGGCATGACACTCGTGGGCACTTGAATTTGTTTTGCCTTGATGGTTTGGTTTTGTGTTGTTTAGTTTTGTTTTGGGTTTTTATGAACTGTCTGTATTCTCTTTCTTTTAGTATTCCAGCCGGGGATAGACTTTTACAGAGAAGATCATAGTCTTGATCACATTCAGAGAATTCTAGCTCCTTTCCTCATGCTTCATGCATTAGTATGCACACCTCTAAGACCAAGGGATTAGTTGCTTATTTCTTACGAACTTTGTGTGAATAATTACTTGTTCTTACTTTTCGGCTCTTGTTCAGGTTGCCCTGGTATATCATCTTTGGACTCTTGATATTTTGCTTGTGATCCAGTTATAAAACATTCTTCATTCAAGTTAACAAGCAGAAAGAGCTTCTTATGTGTGTTAATCCTTTGAAGTCTTCCATTCTCACCTACCAGCAAGTGGAACTTCATTACATGATCAGGGAAGCCAAAGTTATCCTCTGATCACATTTTCAAACACACAGGGCTGTCTGCAGGATAAGTTTGTTCCTGACACTGTTAGTATATGGAGGGCTGACTAGGAGCTGCTTAGTCATTCTTGATGGGTACTCACAGTGTAACCAGTACCCATGTGGACAGTGATGAATGAAAATCGAACAGCTTTCTGTGTCACCTAAAATATGGTGCTCATCTTCCTGTTGGTTAGACCTGATATATGTGATTTCTGCTCCTCTAACTAAAGTTGCTTTGTACAAGCACTTTTGTTTTCTGGGGTCTGAATGACTGGAGCAGTATCCCTGGGTAGGGCCATCATACAGCTTGCTCTCCATGGCTCTTTCTGTGATACAGCTGTTTAGCTGCCTTTGTCTTTGACTGTCTCTTCATAGATCACCCTAAAGGCCTTACGATCACAAATGTCTCAGCTCAGCTGCCTCCTGCTTCTCCTTAGTGCCCCAAACCCCCAAAACCACTTTCAAAGACAATCTATAATGAAGGATTTACTGCACTGGTTGTTTTCCTTGTCATGCTCTTCAGTATAGGAAATATAAGCAAGTGTTCCTACAAATCCAGTCTAGGACTTAGGTTTGGCTCACTCTCTCGATATAGTCCTTGTATCTTTGAGTCAGGAAATATTTGAGATGAGAGTTTTGAAGATGACACTTTTTTTTTATTCTGGTTATGAATGTTGGGGTCATGGTTGGCTTTCTGCTGTGATAACCGCTGCCTTTTGGTGAGGAGATTCCCCTGAACTCTCTCATCTCTGCTTCTTAAATTGCAGCAGTAAATCAGATGCTTGGGTCAGAGGACTTCCAAGATTTACATCTCTCCTCAGTTAATTCAGTAAATTTCTGATCTCTTCCATAGTGGTGGTTGAAGCACACCCTGTGTTACATTTAAGCAGTGCATTTCATGTAGGCATAAGAAATTTAATACATCATGTGATGTATTTGTGTCCCGTGGACATGTAGAGCTGGGATAATGAAGCGCAAAGACTGAGGTAATCTGCTGTGGCCATTAATGTAGTATGTGGTTTTATTAAGTTTGTAGTGAACTGTTAGTAACATAACCTTTGGATGCAGCAAGTAAGCTTTAACATCAGAACTGTGTCTTCTCCCATAGTTTTACTGACTGCTCTTAAGTCTAGCTGTTAAACTAGGACTTTGCTTCATATTGATGCTGGTTTTTGCAGAATTAAAAGGGCTTGTAACTGGAGAATTATTTCTCTGCGGTGTATTGTCTGTGTCGTGTGAGTATAATGTATGCAATTTGCCTGACATTTCTGTTTCTCTGTTATGGGAAAAACATGGCTAGCTTTAGAAATTATAGTTGATGGATCCTTCTGAAAATGTACGCTCCTATTAATGGCTTTACTTAATATTTTAGGAGATTTTGCTGTCATGAGTGAGTATGTTTAACCCTTTACCAGATACCAGGAGAGGTAATTTTCTTGTAACATCATTTCTGGAATAGAGCATATACAGTTGTGTCATTGAAGCTACATAGTCAAGTAATTAATTCCTAAATGTTAGGAATTAATTCATCTAAAGGCATCTTAAACTTGCCTTTGGATGAATGTTCCTTACTGTTCATAGGGAAAGTGCTGGCATGTTTTAGGTTTTTTTGTTTTGCATATTCGTATTCATTTTACGTATTTCTGTTCAGGATTAAAGTATAAACAACAGATTAAATCTCTAGCAACTCTCTACTGGGAAAAAGGTGTATAAGCATGGTTATTACCTGTTAGGGCTAGTTGAGAGAATTTCAGGGGCGTTCTAACTACCTGCTCAGAATACTTTTGGCCATTGTACTGGGGAAAAGAAATGCTTGAATTGTCTTCATTATTAGCTTTTGATTTATTATTTTTTTTAAGCACATGTGGCTGCATAATTGCTGGAAAAATGTTGAATTTTTTTTTTTTTGTACAGGAAAGGCAGAATCCTGGTAGGAGGTGGATTGGCTCAGTTCTGCTGTGTCATATTTAGCTACAAAGAAGAGAAGTATTGCATTTGAAATATGTGCTTCTAAAGAATTTGTGATGTGTGTAATAAAAACAAAACCTCCTTCCCTCCCTTTTCCCCTGGAGAGCCTGGGTTCTTGGTGACTGCACCTCTGGGTATTACAGACTTAAGTCTTTTTTTTCACTCAAGTCTAAGCTTGTACATGCGTGAATTAGTTCTGTTTTGTATTCCTTCTGCCATTTCACTTGTCAACTAGGGAATAGCATTTAATGCCATGCAGAAAACTCTTTAAATACAATTAATTACTATAATTCAGCCAGTAAAAGACATGATTTCCTCCTCCCCTTATGGTTTAATATTAAATTTTATTTTAATTTGGTTTCAGGTTTTCAAGTTTGCTTTATCTTGCAAATTGTTCATACCTGTACACAAAACTTAAAATACTATTTTTTTTTTCCCTCCTGCTTCTTAAATGCAGTGTTAAAAGATATATAAGAACCTTATCAAAACTGCGGTAGGCAAATTTCCCTTCATCTCCCTTGCTGTGAAGAAAAACACCCAGAAGACAAAGGCAGTTCATACATTACACCTGGGTTGCTAATGTATTTGGGCAACTGCAAAGCTTTTCATGTGAATGGTAATAAAAATGTGAAGGAATCTGGGCAGGTTTTTTGGTACTGCTTATTTGTAGAAATACCATAAAATGTCTTTCATTAGCTGATTAAACTTCACTTGAAATACATCTTCACTCTCTCTATCTTCAGTTCTGCTTCACGTCTTTTGTGCTGTGACTGATAGTATTTTACTTCAGTCTGAATGAATCCCAGGACACCTTACTTTGCTTTCCCGGTTCTCAGTTTTGTTGTCTTCCACCCATGCCCAGTGCATTCAGGAGGGAACTTCATTGCTTCACTAAACTACACAAGCCTCTTGCTGACAGCCCTGTTTAGCTGTCACCTTGTCTATTCCATTTAGTTGTTTCTTGAAGGTGGTTGACCAAATGAGGTCTCCTCCAGAGGGCTGTGAGGCAGCACTAATACTTTCAAGTGTCTCTTGAAATCAGTGGGATTCATCTTGGAATCATGTTTCCTTTTCACAGTCTTAGGGATGAGAATAAGCCATTGGTATAACCAAATCCTTCCTCCCCATTTACTTCCAAATCTTCATAGAGAATTAATCTCAGAAAGGAAATTTGCTGGCAAATACAGCACGAGACACTTGTCAGTAGCTCTGATTATTATTATTTTTTTAAATGTTCCCTTAAGATACGAAATTGCTGGATTTGGAGCTAGGAATTCAAAAATTCTGACAGTTGGAAATGTAAAGTATGAATAATTATTTGAATAAGATGAAAGGGAAGAAGTTACAGAATTATCAGTAGAGATCATTAAATATGCATGTGAACAGTGGTACTTTTTAAAAATACCTGATTTATAATAACGTTTTTCAGTTTACATGCAGTACCTCAGGTCAGTGCAATGCCAATGTATAAATGAAGATGGGGATATTAATCAGTGCTGGCTTTAATCTGAATAGCTGGTCTTATTTAGCCAAGCAGTTGGTTG
Organism: Pezoporus wallicus; assembly: GCF_028554395.1. Taxonomy (NCBI): domain Eukaryota; kingdom Metazoa; phylum Chordata; class Aves; order Psittaciformes; family Psittacidae; genus Pezoporus; species Pezoporus wallicus. Next base: position 340,244 of record NW_026642052.1, read on the forward strand.
CACAAGAATAGGCATGCTGTAGTTTCTTGGTTGCACACAGTTTAAGAGCTGAGAGCTTCATACTTAGTGTAGTTTGGGTTTTGTTCTGTTTAGAAACAGATTTCTTTGAGAATAATGAAGGTATAATTACAAAAAAAAAACCAAACAGGTGAGCACAAGCTGATGTCATGGTTTGCAGCTTTCTGGTTTGTATTTCATTTTTACTTCAAAACATAGGGCTTTGATTCTTCCCATCTTCACCATTTCTTTGCTGAAGTGTCATTGCTTCAGTACACTATCAAAGCTGTAATATTTCTATGCTAAATTCCATTCTAATTTACTCCTTCCATTAAGCTTAAATATAGATATATTTTTAAACATGATTTTTAATGCAAAAATTAAAAGTTTTATTTTGGAAGTTATTTTTTTGTCTATTTATGATGCTGTGAGGCAATGGCTCACTAGCTGAGGCTGCCCACATGTACAAATAGTGATGTTGTAGTTAACAAACCGAAGTTCGACAGTTGGATGCAAGTACAGATTTATGCTTCTATTCCCTGCCACCCAAGGGCAGTATCTTTCATTTACTGCATAGAGTGTGAATTTCAGTGTGATAGATGATATATATTTTTCTAATACGTGTTTATGGATTTAAGTATGGTGTAAATTGTGATTCAGATACTTTTAAGTTTTCTGTAAGATGAGACAGATGGGTTTAGGTTTAAAGGAAGTTCATATGACAAGATGGGACTTGCAAGCATAGACGCTTTGCATGGCTTCAGGAATCTGTTGCTTTCTCCTGTAGCGGTCTGTCTCTGCTGGAAGGCAATTAACTATTAACTACCAGAGACTTCAGTCAGCACAAGTTCACTATGGCGTTGATAACCGTTCCTTGGAACTGTGCGTCTTCCTTGAGAATGAATGTGCAGGGCCACAGGGATGGCTGGTGGTAGCTTGGAAAACTTTCAGTTACTGATTGCAACTGGCTGTATTGCTAGTGGGTTACAGGGAATTGTGACAATGCTGGCTTGGAAGAATATGTGAAATTTAATTGATAAAGCTTCCAGAGGACATAATAACTTCTAGAAGGATAAGAGTTCTCAGCTGACTGAGGAAAGTCAGTGTTTGTTCGTGTGCCACAAACAAACAGTATTGATGCAAGTGTTGCCAAATTTCATGTGACTTACCTAGATAGGTTGACCTTTGGGTTGGCTGTGCGTATGGCCTGTACCTAGCTGTGGTATTCCATTGATATTCTGTGATATTCTGTGTATTAAAAAAAGACTAGTCTGGTCTTTGAATCTTCACAGTGGTATCAGATGGAGGAGTTAGGGAGGTTATTTGGCATCCAGCAGGGATTTCTTTTGGATACCAGTTCTCGTGACTTCCTAGTAGGAAGGACCATGATAATTGTGTCCTGACTTCCTAGGGCTATTTTTTAACTCCAGTTTCTCAGAAGGTAGGAATAAATGGCTCCTCAGATTGAGGCATCTGAATACAGAACAGAAGAAAAATGATGATGGAGAGTAAACAAAAATAGTGAAATTTGCTAATCAATTCTGAGCCCAGGTTCATATGATTTGCTACTTGAAATCTTTTAAATAGGGATTACAGTGGGTTATATCATCTGGAAAAAGCACCCAAACAGGAATTAATTCAGGAAGGTCTTTTGCCTTTGTTAACACAAATTTCATGAGATCATGTGCCAGGCAGTGCTGAGATATTTTTCTTAAGTACAGTTTATGTAGGTTTGGTTTTAATTGTGGAATTCAACTTGGAGTGTCTGCAGGGCACAGCTGGACTTCTGGTAGGGTCTGGACACTTCATTCTACAAAGTAACTGTGTATTTTGTATTTTTTATTTTTTTCTTGGGGTACTATTTGATAGTGATTACTCGTCACCTCAGACTTAAAAAGAAGGGGGGGGGGGTATTGCAGTGATTGAGGTAGGAATGAATATACCTATCTGTAAATTTAATGGAATGAATAGTTTAAGTCTGCTTCATTCAGACATCCAAGGAAGTAATTTGTCCTTGTTTAATAAAATAGATGAGAACCTCTTGAGTATAACTTTGCTTTAACTTCCAGTTAAAAAGCGTTTGTAGATCATTGTCTTATAATGGGATACAGATTGGAGTTTCATTTTTTAAATTTTGGCTAATGAATGCTTCCTAGTTCCTCTAGAGATCAGAGCTTTTTTGTGTGTGTGCTGACAGTTTCATATTGTGCCACTATAACCTGTGAACTCCTTATTTCCTAACAGGTGCTCATTTCCTGAAGGATGTACTTTAGATTGATTCAGCTAAAAGTAAAACTGAGTGTGCTATTGAAGAATGTGTGGGAGGAAGCGCGCATAGTATAGATGTTGCTCCCTTAAAACTCATTACAGAATAATATCAGTGTTCTTTTAAAAGTACCACTTCAAAGTTGTCTTTGAGGTACTACTGAAAAAAACCTTCCCGGGATAGTTTCAGGCATGAGTTTTCAGCTTATGTCATTTAATCTGACTGTGTTTCCGACTATAGCCTTTTGTCAGTGAGGGTTTGGTGGGTTTGTGAATTTAAGTAGGTCTTCAGACTTCAGTCTGTTCTGATTATTGTGCTGCAGCAGAATTGTTGTATCTTGGCTCTGAGCACCCGCAGGAGAAAAGATGCAGCAGGTAAATAATCAGTTGAGCCCTTAAAGAGCTAGAAGTAAAAATAAGACCATTTTTCTTCCTATTCTGCATTTTTCAGAGCTGTCTGATTTCCTTCCTCCCTGCTCTATTTTTGAGGCTTTTGTGTGTGCGTGTCTGGTCATACTGAAAGCAAAACCTTGATTACATTGAATTTTTGCACTGATTTGTTGTTTTTTTTGGTTATCTATTTATTTGATCCAGCACATGCTAAATGCATGACCACCACTTTTACAAAGGTGGGGGGAGAGGGAGTTGAGAATGCCTTTAACTTTCTGCAGCTACTGATTTTATGCTTTATGCTGAAAACCAGGGCTGTGTACGGGTGACTTACCCCACTTGTCCCCCAACTGTATGATAAGCCTGTAAATAATTGTATCTTATTAAAAGATTTTTTGGCACTAGGCACTAAGTAACTTGTTGGCCAGGTTACTTAGCCTTGACTTTTTAGGAGGAGGTAGTTGAGACCTGTCATCTTGGGTCTTTTTTAGGCTATCTCCCAAAATAGGCGAGATGGAGACAGCCTCCTCACCAACTCCCAACTTCCCTCATAACTTTTGCTATAAGCCTAAAATTTTTGGTCATTTTGAACAAGTCTAGTGTATGCCTCCTGCTTGTACTTATTATGATTTCTCTCCCTGTGTTGAACATCTATAAGAGGAAAGGCTTCAGCTGGGAAAAGTATTTCCTTTGACATAATTTTTGTTTCTGTTGGAAATTCTTTTGACATTTTGACTTCATATCGAAGAACCTAAGGGATTTACTGCTGGAAAAGGAGCAAACCAGGTTTTGGATCTTGGGGGTGTGGGAGAGGAATAATTTTGTTGGGGGGGGTTGAGTCATTCATAGTAAACTTGCTTTATTATCTATACACAATGTAGATTAAGCTTTCTAGATTAAGCCTCCCCACCCTCAGCTTGTCATCTTGTTTGACATCAGCAGTTTGTTTTAAGACTAGCTTTTATTAAGCTATGGAAATACAGTGTTGTGTTTACTTAAATCCAAGTGATAAGTTTTAATAACATTACTTGCTGGATAAGGGAAGCCTACAGAGGACCTGTCTTGCAGGTTAGTCAAATCCTGTAGTGGTGTGATTTTACTCAATAAAGAAAAGGCGAGAAGTCAATGTTGCTACATTAAAAAGATAGCAATAGAAGTGTCACTGAAATGATTGAAGTCTCATGCTGTTGATTTTATATGAATAATGAGGAAAATTGAAAACAGGAAAACTACTTGTTTCATTGTCTAATACTGACACTTACCTAGGATCTCACAAACCGTATTTTAGCAGTAGCACAAGTCAGAAGGGATAGAAACTATTTTGCTCATAAGAATTTTCTGTGGAGATGCTTGCATAGCAAGGACCTAATATTGAATTAATATAATAATAATAATCTGTTGCAAAACATATATTAACTTTTAAAAGATTTATCTTAATATGTTGTTCCTAATATGAAGTAATATCATACCTCACCTTTTGGAGGGCTAAATGTGTGACCTACTTGACAACAGCCTTGTTAGCTCCTTGAACAATTATTTGAGTTTGTAATTGAGTGCAACATTGGTACTGTTTGGCATTTTCTTACCTTTTGCTTGTCTTTATGAACAAAATGTATGTGAATTCTCAAGGTAGATGAATGATCTTTTCCTAGTGCCAGCATTGTTTCTATTCCTTCTTCCTCCTTCATAGGCTATGTGCTGTGATTAGCCCTTGAGTACGTAATTCCCTCTGGCTAAGTATGACACAATGGGCTCTTGTGCCTTACAGTCACAAGATTTCTAACCTTCTCTATCGAAATGTACATATAGACAAGATCGTACATAAATCAGTTTTAGTAACACGGTGTTGGTTATCATAGCTAGTTGATATATCTCACGGCTAACTTGGTGCTCTGCAGCAGATCTGTTTCCACAAACATCCTCTGTGACCAGGAGTGGGATATGCAGCCACAGTGTGCTTAACTCCTTGACTTTTGAGTGGAGTTTTGGCTTATTTCTATTTCAGAACAGTGTGATATGGTTATATATTTGGCTGAGCTCTCTGGTACGATGTCTGTTGAAGTATAATAGCTGTTGAACATAAATGTGCTGTGTATTAGACACTAACGTAAGTAAGAGTTGAGTCAACACATTAGCTGTACTGATGTGCAGTGGTTTCTGCCATCTGAAGCCGCTGCCATGTTTCCCACCAACACTTTACTCTCAGCTGTCGTTCAACTTCTGGCAGCTTCTCTTACTCCTGCTACTTAATTATTTCAGAACTAAATGGTAGCTTAGCTATATTTGAGAGTAATATTCAGATTTTGTATTTAAAATTTTGGGTATCAAGAGGGTCACAAATGCCTTGTGATACTCCTTGGAATGCTTGTTCTTCTGCAGCCTTCACTTTTCTATATCCCTGGTAACTGACATAAAGATTTAAAGGTTCTCTGAAGTTGCATGTAGTACAGAAGCTTTTTGTAGGAGTACCAAGGGACTGACTTGTTGCATCACTGACTTGTTTATGGATATGATTTTCTTCACTGAAAAATTTTCTAATCTCAAAGAGTGTGAACTACACCAGAATAATGCAAGATGGGGTGGAAAAAGATAACTTGTGTGTGAATATTAATCTCAGAATAGCATGATTGATAAAATGGAATGATAGTTTGCAAAATTAATCAGTTGGCAAGATCAAGTATTGGCTGCCTTAATACAGATATTTGAATTTTAATTATCATCACCCTGTCTTTGCGTTCTCCAGTTTCTGTTTGGTACTTCAGCATCCTGAGTAAAAACAAGGATCTTTTTTGCATAGGAAACCTTCACAACTTTCCGTTTTGGTGACATTTACAGCTCATCAATAATCACTTTCTGTCAGTGTTTCTCCTATATATAATACTGAGACTCCCTGGCAAACAAGTGTGTGTTAGTACGTAAAACTGCATTCTGTTTAGTCTCACTAGAGATGTGTGATTATCACATGAAAAATTTAGATGTTTATAATGTTGATTTCTTAAACAAAACACTCCTGCTTCTAAATAAAGGAGGGGTACTACAGTAGCTTGTTCATCTTTTATTGTTACAGGTAACAAAACTATTTATTAGTCTTTATTCATCTACACACTGTGTCCTCCTCCCACCCCAAAGGCATATTTAGAAGTAGGAATCTCCACACTTTCCACTGTTGCAAATCAAACATTTCCGCATTTGCAAGCTACTGCTTAAAAGCTCTTTGAGATTAAATTTTGTATAACTTACGTGAAAAGAGTATTCTTTTTCTTTTTTCTTTTTTTTTTTTTTTGTCTAAAGCAACAGTAACAGACTCTGACAGCTGCTTCAGTTTGAGTGTTGCTGTGCCAGTGAACCTGGAAATGTGTTGTGAGTGAGGATATTGCCAAGTTATCTGCTTCAGTTTGCTCTTCCTGTGAAAAACTGGGCTATACCAGCTGTTAAACAGGGTGTAATATGGACTTAAAAAAGGCCTAAGGAAGGGATAAGGGGTAATAGTTTACTGCTGTTTTTTACATTGTAATATCTCTTCAGTGCTGTAATATACCTTCTGCAGAGGCTGTTGTTATGGCAGAGACTACAGTCACTATTGACAATGTTCAGGAGCAATGTTTAAAGCAAGAAAAACCCCAGACCTTGTCATGATATTGGTCTGGCCAGCATGCTGTCCTGTCTGACAGTGCTTGGTACTAGATGAATGGAGAACTACATTGCATGTGTGGAATAACCCTCTTCCCATGTACCTTTCCAGGTCTTTCCAGTCCAGAGATGTCCTCTGTCAGATTCTGTTTGTGAAATACTGCTCTCTTGTGCATTTATCATTATTCTTTCCCTCATCCATGCATTTGACTTCCACAATAGCTTATCCTTAAATCAGTTGGAGTTAGGGAGAAAGGATCCTTAATTTTTAGTTAGTAAAATCAGATAGTTTCTTATCCTTTGACCTGAAGGCATAAAGAAATATATCTTCATGTCTGAAAATCACTTAGGATTTTGTAAGCATCACTCATCTGCCAGAAGCAGTTCTGTGACCAATTTAGCTATGCCTGGGAGAGAAGAGGAACAGCTCAGCCTGTGACTGGAGAGCACCCAAGTCAGAGCTTCGCTCAGGCTGTGGGGAGGGAGGTCTTCACCACTGAGTGTGACTTGAGACTGCTGCCACCCAAATGGTGTTGGGTGGCAGCATGGAAAGCAAGGCAGAGCTTCTGCGTGAAGCTGTAGAGCAGTGCTGTAGTGTGCTCGCTGGCTGGAAGAGCCTGGGAGAAGGCCGAGCTCTGAACAGCTGTGGCAAATGGGTTTTGGCTTAAAAAGTGTAAGCAGGAGAGCATACATAAGACATCTTGATGGGGTTTTTGGGGGTAGCCAGGGTTAAGTGCAGTAACTGTCTTTTAGTGTTACTCAGACACAGAAAATACGTAGTCTCAGATGTTTCAACAAACTCAATTTTTCACCTCCCTGTATAAAAATTAAGGGAGTTAATTCAAGTGGTATGGAATACCTTTGTGTTATTAGGACCTTCTAGAATGAAGTGTAGCTTTAATTGTGTTTTGGTAACAGTGGCTTTTCTTTGTTTTATTTTTTTCATGTCTGTGCCTTTCCTAAAGTGCCTGAGAAAATCAGTGCAATATTTTCTACTTGTTTTCCCCCATGAGAAATTTGCTTAAGTCCTGCATTTATTTTTTTTGAGCATCACATACCTGTAGAAGTATTTGGAGTTCAGTCAAGTCTAAATTATCTTCCTGCGCTTTTCTTCTCCTGAGCTCTCCAAGACATTGCATCCCTCTCCCTTTCGTGATGTTTGTGTGACTTCATCAGACTTCAGCTGGGAGAAAGATGAGGATGTGTTGTCTGGTAATATGTCGCTCAACCCACTGAAGGGCTGATTTTGGTAGTGACAGGCTATTAGAGCAAATTATGGCAGTCGTTGAGTGCTTTTATTTTATTTGTTCAACTGGTTCTTCAAGGTCATTCAGATGAAATCGAGGAGTGGTTTTGAAGCTGTGATTCTCACTGTCTTCATACTTTCTGGTATGAATTATACTGTGCCAAGATGGTGTATTCCTTATTCTCCAGAAAAGACACATTTTAGGGAGGGTGAGTTAGTGTGACAGCAGCTTGCAAGAAAATATTTCCATGTATCTTTTCCATTGTAAGTAACATTCATAGAAAGGCCAGAAAGATTCCCCTCTACACGTTGCCATTATGTTGAAGAGTGCAAGCAGAGATTCCTATGTTCCTGATCCATGTCAGCCTTTCTTCTGGCACTTATCTGCATTAAATAGGTTTTTAAAACATAAAGCTTTAAAATCATTAAGAAGGGTACTGTAAAGGACTGCGTAGAAACTGTAAAAATAAGTTTTCTGTAAATAAAAGTAAGTTAGTGCTGTCCAGAAGTGATAGCTGTCTAGCTTGTCACTTCTACTTTAAATCTCTGCACACAGAATTCTAGCTATTAACATATGGCCTGATAACTAGATCTTGTGAGGTCCTTCTGCCATTCTTCAGTAGCATGAAGAATTTAGTGCTATTAGTTAACTTTGTCATCTCAAGCACTTTCTTGCTGCAGACTTTGGGTAACTGCAGTTTCCTGGATGTCCTTTGAAAGCTTAATTAATAAATACTTTAAAAAATGATCTTCCGCACTTCTGGTACTGCTGAAGTATAAACCAGTCATTAACATACTGAAATTATTAGTGCAACTGTAACATTCTTGAGCTTCCTTAAGACTCTTGGCTCAGTGTCATCCACTCTTGGTGGTTTGATCATTTTTTTTAGTTCAGTTTGCTCCATACTTCTCTCCTAACAGTGCCGTGCTTCAAAACAGATCTTCTAATGCATCTTCCATAAGAAAGCCTTTCACTGGGAGAGTATCTTTAAACTCCTCCATAGTGAACATGTAGATGAGAAAAATCTGGTGTTTCTGCCATGACCATGTAGCTTGTTCAAGCATTTTTGTAATATATCTGTGTTCACTTACTTTAGCCATATGATCCTGTCAGGCTACCTACTGCTTCTTGCTCCTCATGTGCCTTGAAAAAGAATTTACTTGTAGTTTATATGTTTTTTTTTTTTCCCCTCTAACTTCCTTAAATTATTTGTGCCACTGTCTCATTTTTTTTTCTCTGTCTTTTTTTAGCTTGCTATTGTTTGGGCCCCATTTGGACAACTTCTACTAGATTCTTCTAATTTTTTCTCTAATATGCTTTTTAGCCATCTTGGTCCCTTGCCTGTCATGTCATTATTCACCCCCACTTAAGTCCTTTCTGTGCCTTTCTTCTTTTTTCCTAAATTTGCTCTAAGCCTCACATACAATGTCTTAAATCTCATTGCCTACAGATGCTTAATTTTTGATGTTTCTTTCTAGGTTCCCCCTTACCCCTCTAATTCCTTGGTGGTTTGTTCCTCATACAGATACTCAGGTTGCTGCTAAACCCTGGGGGTATTACACTAATAATTTGAACCAAATTCTCTGCAGTGCTTAGGATCAAGAGATGCCTTTTCTTTTGTCAGTAGCATGACAACTTGTTCCATGAGGCAGTCCCTGATGCTCACTGTTTTGTCTTGGCATCCTGTGACATTTAGTGGATAACAGAAACCTTCTACTGTTTGTCTTTGCTTTTGTTTCTGAGTGCTTTCAGCTTGGTCACTCAAGGTCTGCATGTATAAATGTGATGACTCATGCATTTCTCTTTTTCACTGTCTTGAATATAAAGAAGGCAAATGTACTCCCTTAATGAATAGGTAATGGTTTTGAATAAACTTGACTTTTTTTTTTTAAATTTCTCACCCCCAAAAATCTGTTTTTTTGGTGACATTCAGATAACAATTTCATTATAAACTTCCTTACTCATTTCTTTGTTCTTAAATGTATGTGCATGCCAATAACCAGTGGAACTCCAGTACTAGAGGATTTCTTTCCTTGATGAAGACAACTTCCTTTAATTCCAAAGATTTATTTAATTATTTTTTTTTCCCCATTTTTTGGGAAGGGGCTGAGTTAAAATAGGGAACTTGCTCCACATCAGCATTTTTGCTCCCATGAGTTCAGATCTGAAATGCTTGACTTGCATATAAGGTTTTTCTCTCAAATGCCTGCTCTTCAGAGTTAGTATAGGGTGTGTAAGTGGAGTTGTGTGGTTTCTTATTTGTATCTTTTCAAGCAGTGACTTGGAAGATTGTTTTATTCTCTGCTCAGCCTTTGAAAAAAAAATCCATCTGAAGACAAGGGCTCTGTGATAATCTGTCTGGTTCTGTAAACTGAGCAGTCAGTAATCCTGGGGATGTGTGAAATTGAAGGATGCTCCTTTGTACTGGAGGAGGCTCCAGTTTGAGTTTCTAGTTTGGCAGCAGGGTAAAAATATTTTCTGAACTTTGTAAATCCAACGCAAAAGATGTGGGGATTCCTATGTTAAACAGGCTGGGTTTTATTGTGGTCTATAGAGTAGTCCTAGAAATATGTCAGGCAACAGTAGGTGGTAAACTGGAGAGTGAAAATGGTTAGCAAAAACACGTGAAAGGTGGAACAGAGGCATGAGGTAAATTATAGCTGAAATTCAGGAGATAAAACAGTGCTCAAGAAGAGGGAAAATAAAAAAATAGTTGATTTTATTTTCCTATTATTATTTTGTCTCTGATTATTTTTTCTTGTTAAATGCATTTTCTTCAAGTCAGTGTGATTGAGGGCTCTTCATTGTAACTGACTTGAATTTGTATACTGTTTTAACTTTACTCTTGTTTTATTGTCCTCAAATAATGCTGTATGAAAACACTTGGGGCTCATGAAAGGCATCTCATGATATCTGGTGTAGTCTCTGTAACGCTTGTGGAGAAACAATGCATAGAAGAGATGTCTGGGAGGTTTCTGTATGGATTATAACCTGGGCCAGGAGGATGGCCGCCTCAGTGGAATAGCTGAATGCCATTTGGAGGCTTGCTGTGGAAGAGTCTTCCTGGTTAACACTGCATATTTTTCTAAACAGTATTGTATTCAGCTTTCAAAAGGCGAGAATCTTTGGTAATTGTCTCGATTGACAATAGAAGTTTAAAAGCTAAACACAATCAAATACAGAAGGAAAAATGGCATTTTGCTTATGACTCTTCTTTTTTTTCTGTATCAGTTATTTCATCTCAGAGTTGTAATAAAAAACTATACTGCAGAAGTTTAAAATATATAAATTGTAAACTTTCACATCTGTAGAACACTTAGTACAAAAGAAAAAGGGCTTTCCATCTCTGCAGTCAAACGATCATTCAGATTTCAAAAGCTGTTTTATCAGCCCTCAGATGCTGGGAAAGGTTTTGTTGTTTGATATTTTTAATGCTCTTTCAGCATTAAACTGAACTTCTATAACCAATGGACTATCAATTTTTTCCAGGTCTTGTTAAATGGTACACAGTTTACAGACAGTTCAGTTGGATCAGAGTTCACAGGTGTTTCTCAGGTATGTGCAGCCACAGTTTGGGGGTGTTATATGATAGAAAAATTCTTTACTAATGGTAGAAAGTATTAAATGTACTGGGGAACTCTCCAAAGAGATATAAATTTGAGACTGGGACTTTGCTAGCTGAAGTCAGTTTCTGATTACTTCACTATTCAAGCTTTAAAAAGCTGTGAAAGCTACTGTTTCTAAGGTAAAATTTTATTGTTATAATAAGCTTGAAACTGGACAGAGATGTAAAAATAAAGCTATGCAGTTTTATGGTAATAAAGTTATTTTTGGAAATAAATCTAAATACATGGTAGATACGCAGTTATTTCTGTTCTGGCTTGTCCTACTTCCAGCTTTCATTTATGAATGTTATATCTGAACATGTTTCAGAGAGAAAGTGAGACTGGGTGCTTTCTTGCAGAAATGCATCACATATTTTTTTGAAGCTTGACTAGTGGAAAAATCTTGCTTTTCTCGAAATGTGTACTTTACTCTGATTACAGTGAAGGTGCATACAAATGTGTATGTGACCTAATTCCAAGCTCTCATCTAATCCAGGAAGAGTTTACTGCTGCTGTTGAAATGGTCACATGAATACTTACTGTATCCGTTATCTTTTAAAGAAATAAGAAACTGCAGTTCATAGCCTCATTTTAGTGTAACAGAGCCATAATGGGAATCTGAGATGCTTATGGTACAGATTTTTGTCAAGGTTCTAACTGTCTGTTTTCTTGGAAATAAACTGCTTAGAAATTTTTATTCATAGCAGTTGATTTATATTATGCTGTAGGAACCAGGTGCTTTCATTTTGACTTCAAATCTGTTGTATATACAGGCCCAGTTAGGAGACTGTCAGGTTTTCCTGAACCATGAGTTGGCTATAATTAAGCTGCTCGTTCCTGCTGTATATTCAGTAGCTTTTTTAGTGCAACTTTACATGCGTAAGTTGTAATTCTAGAAGTCCTTGCAGCAGCTGGATATGTTTGCTGTGACCCCTTACCTTTACAAAAGAGTAAGTGTCAGATTGTCTTAATTTCTGAACTTTTACATTTTTGTCCTCTCACTTTCCTATGTGGTGGAAGATGTCATTAGGAACAGATGATGTTCATAAGGATCTGTCTGCAATAGCTATTAAGATGTCATTGTTATTCCAATGGAGGCATAATCTGGCTTCAGAAAAATTCGTTTTAACAAGGAAACTTTCAGGGCTAAGTGGATAAGCAGCCATGCCCTCCTGCATGCAGGGTTTTTAGGCGTTAAGATCTAGCAGCTGAGCATAGGTCAGCCAAGAAGAATGTCTAATGTGAGAGATGTTTTTGTGCTTGTAGAGCCAGTGAGGGGATGGTTGGTCACAGCCTTTCGGAAGGCAGGGCAAGGCTCCCCTGAACAAGTGTTTTCTAAAAACCTGCAGTAGAGGCCTGTAGAAATTGTGTTATTTTTCTTGCTTTAATTCTTAGGTATGAATTCTTCAAGAGTCATCAATGACTAAAGAGATCAGCTGTTCTTACTTAGCCTATTAACTTACATTTCTCATGAACTCTTGAAAGATAAGAAGATATTTGTGGAGATGAATTCAGTCTTTTTATTTTCGATGTCTAGAATTCTCGGTTTTTCCTTTCCATATTGCTGAGTCTGTCAGTTTTATAAATGCAAAGAACACAAAAACCAGACTTCGAAATGATGGTTTTCTTTAGATGTCGGCAATAGGGAATTGATCTGTTGCTACTGGGAAGACTAGAAGAGAGTTAATGAACCTTTATAGCTTGAACTAGTCCTTTGCCCTAAAGAACTTTTCACCTGTGCTTGTGCAGTTCAGCCCTGCAAGATCTTTAAAGCAGTATTTTTGTTAGTGTTGTGGTTGGAGCAGTATCTAGAAGGATGTTTGAATGATATATTTAAATTTTGCCTTTGAGAAAGAATTGAGCTGTTTTGAGGCTTACATATAAGATTTTGCTAATTAAGGCAGAGTTAGTAGCTGTAAATGTAATCAGACAGAGCTATGATTCTGCCGTGACAAGGTGGTTTTGTTCCATTTGTTACAACTTTGCTTATGTCTTACAAAGCTGGGTCTCTTTGGCTTGTGCAGCCTGACATGTTTTTGAGTATCAGTCCTGGTGAATAATAAGCATTTCATGGCTGAACCATAATTTCATGCACAGTACCATCTTGGAAGAGAAATTAGGTTTTGAACTGCTTCTGCCCTCATAAGTTACCAAGTTTAGTTTATTCAAGAGCTGATAGTGGATTTTAAGACCCTGCTGATTAGTTTTGTTAAAACTGAGTTAAGCTTTTATTTTGTAACAAGCTTAGCTGAAAGTGTATCTTTATTTCTGTTAATACTAAAAAAAGGTGACAAGACTTCAAAGAGCAGTTATTTTCCTTTTTATCTGTTAAAAATAACACTAAAAGAAATTGTACTATCCTTTTTTAGTTTTACTTACTAAATTTTTTGCATCAAGGCTGAATTGTTCCAGAGGGTAAAGCTGCTGTCCATGTTCCCTGAAAACATTACTGTTTTAAATGCGAATGTATTCATAATCAGAGTAATTGTTTGCCACATAGATATTAAAAACTGATGTTTGATCTTGGGATACTCCAAACATTCACCATTTAATGATGGCTGTTGAAATGGGGGGGAGAGGGGGGTGGTTTAATCTCAAAATAGTTTTTTTCCAGTCTATATTCCATGAATAACCAGTTATCTATCTAAAAATTTTTTTGTAGACACCCTTTACCTTTGGCTTGGGCCAAAAGGCACCGTATACAACTGGTGAGCATTGTCTTCTTTGTAGAAGTGAACGAAAAGATACCTCGCTTTCAGAGAGCGGAATAAAAAACTCTAGCAAAACAGCACTTTCCACATCTCCAAAAACAAACAATATGCTGCATCTTCCACTGTGGGTGTGTCCAGACTGTCGAAGAACAGTTGAAAAGGAGGAGAGGCATGCTACAATAGAGCAATCTCTTGTGGTAAGTACCTCAGTAGACTAAGAAGACATTGTTATGGACCGAATGCTACTTTGTGCTTTGGAATCACTTAAACTGTAAGTGCATAGGAAGTATTTTAGGAGATTCTGAGTTGTTTTTTTCTGTGAGCTAAACTGAACAGGCAAGTTATTCCAAAAATTACGAGTTCTGATTCAGTTTTGGATTTTTGAGTAGAGCAAGGCTTGGATGTTTCTAGTTGGGGTTGTTTTTTTTTCCCTTTTATGTTACTGGATCTTACGCTTTGCCCTTTTCCTGCTTACTTAAATTCTGTTTCTTCTACTCTTACCAATGCAGCTTTAATCTTTACATTTTTTCTGTGTTTCTTGTGTCTTTCGCCCCTTTTGTGATGTGAAGTTCCGTGCTCTTTCAGAAATGTTCTTGAGTCACTGCACCTGCACTGCCACCTTCCTGCATGTCTCTGAGTTTTGTCATCTTTTCTTTCCTGTATTTTTTTGATAAAGAAACACAGCACATTATATGCATATAACGATTTCTTATTCTTTGTTGTATCATTGCAAACACTCATGTAATATATGGTGTTAATACTTCAAGTTGTGATTACTTTCTAAATTTTTAAAATATATTCTCATGAGAATTCAATCTCACGTAAGAGCTGTGCTCAGTGTAGCAAAAGCATACAAGAAGTTCACTGACAGGTCCAGGAAAACCCGATCAGAAGTAAACTATGCTTTACTGAAGACCCAAATCTTCACAACTGATCTGGGAAGCTACGCGCTTTGATAATTGGAAGTATTAGAGATTCTAGCTAATGTCTCCCTGTAGAGAGCTAACAGACTGTGCCACACACCCATATGCACATACAGGTTTTTTTAAACAAATCAGTGAGAGGCAAGATTGTCTTTGTATAGCATATGTTGTTAAACTTATGTTAAAAGCAGTTAACAGCTCTTTTGTAAGGAAAATTTAGGGTATATCACTTGTTACACAGCAAGTGTTTTCTGATATTCTTGCAAGTAACAAGGGTTAGTAAAATTAATCAAAAGACATTACAACGACATTACATCTAAGGGAGTTATATGTGTAGTTTGATGGTAAACACATCCTAGAGAGTTCAAAGCACAGCAAGAGAGAAGCACATTATTGTTCATCTGAGTCAAAATTTTTGACATATTTAAGCTCTGTTGAATGAACTAGTAAAGAAGTGTTCTACAAGTATAAGGAAGGCAGCTTCTTAAATGGGTTGTTACACATACTCCAGGTAAAATAAAGATTTACAGTACTTTTTTTTTAAATTGGCAACTGTTTTCTTATTTAAAGAGGAATTTTTAGAAGCAAACAGAAGGATTTTGCAAGTTAGGAAGCTTGATTTAAAGCGGGTAATGATTAGGTGGCTAGTCAAATTAGAGAAGCTGGTTGGAGGAAGGGGACAGTGCTAAAAACCCCTCTTATTATCAGTCATTACAAGGCAGAGTGCAAGTGGTGTGCTATAGATGCTACTATGTTCAGGTTGTTGGTGCTCTCATTACCTGCCTTGGTTTTCCTCCGCACCTTCCCCAGTAGCTGATCTTGCTGTTGGCAGCAAATGCATACAGCTTTGTTTTGACCTGTGTCTTCATCCTGCTTCAGGATCTGGGATCCTCTTTCAGTCATTCTCGAATGTGGGAGAGGTCTCTGCCTAGTGCCACAGAAAGCTGGTGTCAGCCAGGGGAGGCTGCAGGAGGGAAACGTGTCTGTACTAGGGCTGCAAGCACAAAGGAGGGAGAGAAACTGGAGACCAGAATACCAGCAGCCTTGGGACAGAGGTTTGCATTATCTGCTAGTAATGAGCAGCACTGTACCCAGGAGATAGCATCCATTCCCAATGACAGCAGCTTTCTAGCATCCATTACTGTGAAGTAGTATATCTGGCTGTTGTAAGCAAGAAAATTTCATGCTTTTTGGTAGAAGGGATTGTTAAACTACCAAAGTCAAACACATTGTCAGATAGAAACTGAAGAAATATTACTAGTTTATGGTTAATGATAGATGATGCAAGCCTTCCTTTAGCCTAGTTCATTGTTTATACTGGAGTACTTAAAGATAATAATTATAACCAGCATACTTTGGTTATTAGAAACGGAACTATATTTATATCATTGTTTTTCTCAGGTCACCTCTTGCATTTATTAAGCTGTTTGAAGGTAGATTCTTTGTGCCTGGTTGAGTGTCCTCCCAAAATATATTCACCACTAAGAACTACTGCATGAATATTTGCCTACCAATTAACATTTCAGGCTTCTACCTTACAAACTGAAGGCTACCTGGGTTTTTTCCCCCCCCCTTTCAGAGCCAAGATTTCCTTTTGCACATGCCTCTTGGAAACAGTGGATCGCAGCAGGAGTCTGTAGGAGGGGGAAGAATAACCGTTGGTGCACAGACAGTGCCTGCTGCGGATCTTAGCAATTCCTCTCCTTCAGACATAGCATGCAACTGTGAGGCCTGTAATGAGCGCAGGTAAGAACTGATCAAACTCAACATCATGCTGCCTCTAGTCAGACTGTTGGCAGTGCTGTAGCTTATCTGTTGGTGTGTGCTTAAACTCTTTAAACAGGCTGTCTGACAATAACAGTAACTTACAGATGGCAGCTTTTAGCCAGTTTTATACTTTATTTTAGGCATTTTTAGATGTACGTTGTTTTTTTCTGAAGAGCATCCTCAAAACAGCAGGAATCAGTAAACCTATGCAGTATACAGATACTAAGTAATTACTTGTGTCATTATTTGCAGAGAAAATTCAGCAGAGCCTGAACGTGAACCTCAGCAGCTCCAAAATTACTGGTCAGAAGTAAGATACATGGTTCGATGTATATATCGCCAAGCTGGGACCCCTTTGGCAGATGACCAAGACCAATCTTTGGTACCAGATAAAGAAGGAATGAAAGATCTGGTGGATAGGTATAGCACTTTGAAAAATATCTAGTAATTGCCAAGAGCATTTTTAAAGTTAGCTTTTAAGTAGTTTGGAATATTGCTTTTTAATACAATGTTATTTACCATCTGTAAGTCTGGTTGCTTGGAATGGTTGCCTCACCATTAGAACAGTCAGTTCTGTATCATGCAGGATTTCTAAGTGCTGGATTGAATGCATGTGTAGCTATTAAGTTCCTATGCTGTTTGCAGTAGGAGTATTAATATATTATTACGGAAGAGTCCCAAAATCTTATTCTTCAAAAGACCTTGATATGATTATTATTATAGTAAGATACTGTTTAGTTTGAATTGCCCTACATGAAAAATCTTACCTTGTTGAACTAACCTGAGTTAAAATAGTGTTTGTATCCTAGTGTAATTGAAAC
This sequence comes from Pezoporus wallicus, assembly GCF_028554395.1. NCBI lineage: Eukaryota > Metazoa > Chordata > Aves > Psittaciformes > Psittacidae > Pezoporus > Pezoporus wallicus. The sequence continues at coordinate 357,600 of NW_026642052.1, forward strand.
AGCTAGAAGAGGCTTTGAATACTAGATGAGGAAGATACTGTGATGTTCTCTCTCACTTTAGAAGTTGAAATTGTAGCTTTTCTAGGTGTGAAGTTGAAGATGTGCTTAATGAGATCTGCAGTTGTGTTGGTTTTTTTTCTTTTGAGAATTGTGTGGCTGTCCTAAAAGTGTTCTGGAAGGTTACTCAGTTTCTGTCTAACTGAATGTGTGGTCAAGGAATAGCTGCTCTCCTTGGTTCTGTATGTACGTAACACACTGAGGTCTGACAAGTTGTAGTTGTCATATGGAGTTTCTAGTTGAAGCAAAATTCTGGTAAGGTAAAACTTTTGAAAGATTATAGTCATCTACCATTGCTCTTTGTATGACTATACTCCTGAATCAGCCTTAATAGATAATTGATATTACTGCACTTCTGTTACATAAAAACTGTTTGGTTTTGAGCATGAGTTGTGTAAAAGTAGAGTAATATGCCTCCCTGTTAGTCATGCTTTATTTATTTAAGTGATCAAAATGTGCAACATAGGTTTTGAAATCAAAGATGCTTAGTGTGTAGGTACTTAAAACTGAATCACAGCTAAAATGATTGCTGATTTTTATGCAGCTTCTCTTTAATGAAAAATTTTGGAAATTGGAACACATACTGTGTACCTTTCTTATGTGCTTGGGAGCTTTGATTTCTCTAGAACTGTTTTTCACCCTTGAAAGAGATTATTGAAAACAAAGGCAGAAACAGGCTTTCAGACAGGGAAACCTTAAATGTCAGTGTGATTATTTTTCACTTGAGTTCTTTATGGTCTGCAGAGTATGAAATAAAATGAGGATTCTGTGTTTGAGCGGACACCAGTGTCCAGTCCATGGTGCTAATGTCATAAAATCAAAGAAACCTAGTCCATGTAGTTATTCAAAGTGTAAAAATAAACCAACCAAAGAAAAACCCCCACGTGAACCATGTAGGTATCATGCCAAGATCATGCTGTGGCCAAGTAAATGTTTAAAAGGCAGAAATTCCTGATTCCATGCTTAGCTCTGTTGGACACAGCTGGCAAGAAATGGACTGTCTGGTCATCTTATTTGAGAATAATTAGTGATGCCAAGTGTTGTCCCTATTGGATCTTGGCACACTTTATGGCAATGTGATAGTATTCTATTTTGTGAGTGACAAGGGAAGAGCAAGGACTAGATAGCAGCAGGCATTTATTCATGTAACTCTTAAGTACTTATGTAATCCTGTTCTTCCTCACCTCCCTGCACTATAAAAAACAGAAGGCAAGTGCTTAAACTCATGTGCAGGACTTCAAATAGTACAGTTTTACTCTGAAGTACTCGAAAGTGGCCATTGTGTTCAGTTTTCTCCTGTGTTAGGTGGTTCAAGCCCTTGTCTCACTTCCAGGAGAGTATCAGACCTAGCCAGCTGTATGCTGTCCTTAGCAGGAAGCCCTCACCCCCTTTGAAGCTGTATCTTACAGTCTTTGAAGGTATTGAGTGGTGGAATAGAGTGCATGGAGGGCAGTATGGTTCTGAAGCTTCAGTATTAGTGTGCTTCCCTGAGACGAATGAGTCCCAAATTCTGGTCCCTATCCTGGACTTAAAAAAAAATATATAAAAAAATGGCACCAGTCATTTGTAATGACTGCAGTTAGGCACAGGAGAGTGCCCTAAGTTATGTTCCTTTGAAGGATGTTCTTTGTGGCCCTGTGAATCCCATGCCTTATTAAAGCAGCAGCTGTAACAAAGGTGAAAAAAATGTCCTTGTACAGAAAGGGTAAGAAACTGGAGGTGAGAATGAGTTTTATGAGTGTCTTATGAGCCTGGTACACAAAATGTCTTTCAGTGCAGCTGAACAACAGAAGGGTCCTCCAGAGCAGTCGACAAGTACAGTTTGGCTAGTATGTATTTAGGCATGCTCTGGCTGCCTATCAGATCAAGCTCCCTCAGTGGCTTGAAGTGAATGCTTGTCCTTCTACAGGATATTAATCAGGCCTGGATCTTGCTGTTCCAGGTGGAACATTCAGTAGGCATGCATGCAAGAACACAGAGAAGTTCCAAAGAAGCTTGTCTGAAGAGTCTAGGTGTCTGTAAGGCTGTATGCAAATTGAGTGAAGGGCTTTTTTTAGTTCACAAGTTGAAGTGAAATACTGAGGTCCTAAATTCATTTGTTCCTCAGGTGTGCAAGCCTCTTAGTCCTAAAGCTACACAAGAGCTCAGTCCTGCAGTGTAAAAATAGGAAACTGGACTGTGTTCTCCCAGATTTCAGGTAGTTATGTAAACCTTAGCCATTATTTCATTTTGATGACTATCATGGTAACTGGTAAATATTTTTAGGTAAGTGAAAATTGTTAATAACATGCATTATTTTTTATTTGTTTTTTGTCATAAATATTCTAAAAATACAGGCTTTGTGAAAGAGATCCATATCAGCTTTACCAGCGGTTGGAACAGCAAGCTAGAGAATATGTGCTTGAAATGAAGGTTCGTCTGCTCAGGCACTTGTCACTGGGATCTAAAGTTGCATCAACATTAGCAATACAAGGGCCACCACAGGCACATCAGTTCATCTCACTCCTACTTGAAGAATACAGTGCACTCTGTCAGGCAGCATGTACAATCAGCGCCTTCCTAGTTACTCTGGTAAGACTGAAAAAATAACCTGTATGCTTCTATTTGCTAGGGGTAATGCTAGCAGAGCTGTTCTAGACTCTTTCAGGTGTCTTCTGTGGTTTGTAAAGTATAAGGGGTTTTGTGTGTGCATGCTTGGAGATAGGGAGGGTCAGAAAATGCAAATTTAATTCTTCAGAAATGTAGATCAGGCATCTCTTACAGTGAATTGATGAAATCCTCTCTCTTCTTACTGAAGAAAAAGGTCAGAGAATGCTGTTTGTGGCTCTTATTCTGAAACTAACCTTTGAACAGGTCTACAATTTTTAGATAATGCCTTAGATAAGTGTTTCCCACATTTTCAGTTAATCTTTAATGGTCTCTTGACAACCACATTTGAAAGACACAATTTTTTACATGCACCACTAGCTTAGCTTGTTTCAATGTTCGATTTTATTTTTCACTTACAAGCAAGATGGCTAAGTGAAAAGATGATCTCTTGCCTCAGAATTAATCTGCCATGATACTTATTTCTAAAGTTCTTGTTTTTTCTTAAATGCTTGTTGGTTTTGGTGTTTGGTTTTTTTTTTTTTTTTTGTCAACTGGTTGTGATGTTAGACTTGGGATTATATTGTCAGGTAGAAAATAAGCAATTTTTTTCTTGAGTAACTGTCATCATGAGTGAGTAATATAGTAAACAAATTCTGTAATTCTATTTGTTTAAGGGCTGACAAGGTTATTAATCCTGTTCTGTTAATAATCCTTTCCTGTGCATCCTTTGTTAATGTCCGTATCGTGTTCATTCCTTTTCTTGTGTAAAGTTTGCGTAAGCAAAACGAAAACTAAAAGGAGGATAAACTGGTAAATTTGGAGTTTATTGCCAGTTAGCTGAAAGTGACTGTCTAGGTATATAAAGAGGAAAAGAACAGGCAGTAACAAGTCTACAATGGCCAAGGGTGAGAAGGATATAAAATGGAGGGGAAATGGAGTGTCATTAACTGAGGTATGACTGTCCGTAAAATGGAACTGGCAAAGCAGGAAGCTGTTTCTGTGGAGAAACGAGCATATCTGATGCCTTTTTCTGTTGTCAGTGCTCTCTATTTGCTGTTGTCTGTACTGTCTTCCCCAGCTTTATCACTTAGATAGAGATGTGAGGTCACTGCCATCTCCAGTTTACTGGCTGCTTTTAATAGTCCTTGAGTCTCAAACAAGGTGCTTGAGAGTAGATTGCTCTTTGGGTTGATTTGTTCTGGAACTTGGAAATTGTTCAGCTGAAAAGCGGATGGATTACAGTACAAATGTTAGCTTTCTCAAAGTAGATCTGCCAGTAATGAACCAATTAATACGAGAATTATATAGCTGATCAGAAAAGAATCTTTTATTATTTTTCCCCTGCTTGTTATTGTGAAGTTAGCAGGCATGAGGGATTGAGATAATGGCCATGCAGAGACAGAAGGTGCTTGAACTCCCTGAATCTACCCTTTTATGACAGAATTCAAAGTAAAATAAAATTCCTGTTCTTTAAAAAAAATAAAGCGTAAGAGAACACAAAATACCCCAGACTTTTCTTGTCCTTTTGCTTCTGCATCCCAGTAAGTACTGAAAACCTCTTCCTATTGAGCTGTGACATTCAGAAACTGAAATGTGAGAATGTAGGTTACCGTATCTTATCATACATTTCTAAACTTTATTAACTCTTTTTATTAAATAGAGCAGTATGTCACAGCCTTCATTACAGGTAGTACAGTTACTAGCCCTTCCTATGTGTGTGGTTGTTCTTTCTCAATGTTTGGGTATGCTATGGAAAAAGAAATCTTTCCAGTTGAAACATGTAAGAGGCAGTCAAGATCTTTAAACTCGGTGCAGCCCTCTTGTAAAGGTAAAATCTTTGCATGTAGCATGCTGTACAAAGGCATATAATACCTTGAGGAGAAACTTACTTGTTAGTGAAATCATGAACAGTTCTTCCTTTCAAAGGCATCCAGCTAACTATTAAAGCTCAAGAGCAGGAACTAAAGCCTTGTGCCCACAACTATGGTCAGTACAGAAGAGCCCTAGAGTACACAGTACAGCAGACTAGAAGGGAGAATTTACCTGGTATTTCTTTGTGAGAAATACCATAATCTGCGCAATCCGACATACAAGATTTTGCATGCAGGTGTTGACTGGTGTGTTCACAGCATAGTATGAAAATTGCTTAGGAAATCTACCTCAGTGTTAACCCTTGAGAAATTATTGACAGTTTTTAGAAATTTTAAATATTTTGAAGACAGTATTCAAAGTGAAAGTGTAAGTGTTTTGTGAAATCGGGGGGGGAACACCCACCCTTCTTAAATAATAATGAATCTCCAGACTTTTTTTTTGTAATACTGAGAGTCTCATGTTTAGGTCCGGTATAAATATGTATTTCATTTTTAACCCACTATGTTTAACAAAACTTCAAAGTTCCAGAGTATTCTGATATTTCTGGCTATTCAAGGTTATGGTGCATGGGGATGCCTTGCTGATCTGATAGTCAGAATGCTTGCACTTAATTTTGCTTGGGAGCATAAGGGGCTTGTATAAAAAAACCCTGCATGCTGCAAGCTATATGTGGGAAAACTGGAAAATATATCATACCTGTCTTTGATTTGTATGTTTTGATAATAATAGATTTAAGGTTAGGCCTTGAAATTAAATACAGTTATGTATTAAATAACGTCAAATAGAAAAACATTTTGCTTACTAGACAAGTAAGCTGTTGGTCTCTTTTCTAGTTAGGAAACCTTGGGTTTAAGCTGTATTTGGAGTGAACCGTTTACTTGACTTACGTCAGTTTTGAAGTTACAGCTTGCCATTATATATGTCTGTTCCTAGGTAAGTTCAAAGAACTGAAAGATAATCAAACAATTTTTTTACAAGCAAACCTGAGAATAACTGGTTCAGATCGTAAAATCCATCTTTCAGTGCAGAAGTGAATGGCAGCTTTCAACAACAGTGTGATTCTTCATTTTTTCTAATCCATGACAATTTAGAAAAACAGTGAATAAAGCTATGGTTATACACATTATTAAAGAATTACTTAAATTCTGAGTACTAAAACTGAGTATTAAAACTGCAAAAGATCTGAGTTGGCTGATAGAGGCCGTAGGTTGAAAATCAGATTGTCTGAGGCAAGATCTTTTTGTTTTAAAAGATATTTTTTTTCCCTAACCCTGTTTGGTTTTTTGTTTTTTATTTTAATAGGAAAATGAACATTTGAAGAAATTTCAGGTGACGTGGGAATTGCACAATAAGCATCTGTTTGAAAACCTGGTATTTTCTGAGCCACTCTTACAGAATAGCTTACCAACGTTGGTGTCACAGCTAAGGTAGAGTTTAACTTTTTTTGTAATTTGAAGAAGTGATAACCTCTATTTGCAACTTAGTGTTTAAAAAAAAGTAATCTCTGCTGCTTCTACAGTTTAATAGGTAAAAATCCTTGTTGACCTGTCTTGAAAACAGTATTGTTGATTGAGCAGGCTGCTGTCATAACTTGCTTGTCAGAAGAATTACAACCCTAATCTACTTACTTGTCAGTTACCTAGTAAAATGACAGCATCCAATGAAAATGCTGGTGGTATGACTGAATAGTACTTTTTTCACTTGTCATCAGGCATTACTGCTGTCTCTGTAGCTCCACAAGCAAATTAAAGCCTCAATGCTTTCATGGTTCCCACAGTTCACAAGTAACTTAATTTGGAGCTTTAACCAATCTTTTCGTTGGAGAAAGCAAAAGAAACAATGTCCCTTGCAATATGCTTGTAGGCCTTGTGGCTTATTGTTTCCTGGGTGTTTAGAATGTGTATTTTATTGGCAAGGTTGCTTTGCTTGTAATTTGCGTACTGGCAAAGTGGGTTCTCCAGGGAAGATGTATTAATTCTTATAAATGCGTTTCTTTGTCCTATGTCTGAACATTTTTAAAGTGCAGTCAGGGATAGGTTTGCGTTGACTTCTCAATCTAGTTCCTGATGAAGATATTCATGCTTGGTGTACATGTGTTTTAAAGGTATTGTCTCAGGTATTTTTCCATGGTACAAGAGCAGTTTGATTAAGGCTGTCACAAGAGATGTTCACAGTGAATAAAGAAATTTCTGAGTTCTCCTTTTGCTCTAGTATCTGGTAGGTACTAGAAAGGAAAGCAAGAAAAGGCAAGATAGCTTAATTGTTGCTGTGCTCAGCAAGAAGTCTGAAGGTCCTTCAGAATATCTTGTCTAATTGTTTTACATGACACTGGGTTTGTACTGAAAGCCCGTTCTCCTTGGGTTTTTATGTTTTGTTTTGTTTTTCTTTATCTCTGGACAGATAATTCTGTTTCTGTGTTCAGTAGCATGTTGTTCAATTGCATATTTTCCTAGTGATTCCCAGTACCACTGTCCCTGACACTTTATTCCCCAGTCATCTCCGTGCTTTCTGACAAGGCCTTTCTGCATCTGTTACTCCAGCAGTCCTGGCTGTATCAGGACTGTTTGTGTTCATCAGCTCTGCAGATGAAGGCCTCTTAGTGAAGCTTACAGTCATTTCTTAACAGAAGTATTGGACTGTTTTCATTTACTTGTTGTTCTCAAGTGCTACTGCAATGAAAATTGGAGCAACAGGAGGTGTTTCCCTGCAGAGCATCACTGTGGTGACAGCTACCTGCAAGGGTTAAATATGATGAAGTCAGAATCTTCTTGCAGGAATTTCTTTTCCAATGCATCTGTGTACTCTAGATGGTTTTAAGGGTGTTTTGTATAAACTGTGGTTTTGCCCAGGTAGATTCGCATGAGTGTTTTCAAAAGAAGAGGTTCAGCACAAGCTTCCCATTCTGTGGTTTCCAGTTCATATAGTGTGTCTTGTTTTACTGCTGAGTTCTGTGGGTCTTGAAGTAAGAGAATTAGGTAGCCTTTCCTTAGTTGTTTTTTTTTCTTTTTTCTGGAGGATAATCTGCCTTCCATTGGGAATTGGTAGAGGAAAATTCCATCAGAGATGCATCACATGAGCCTAGTCCCTCGATCAGTAGAGAAGGTATTGCAAGAGTTCCTTCTCAAAAGAGCATTGGCCTCATTGTTTTCTCTTCCTGAAGAAGAAATGTGAAATGGCATTTTGGCATCTCAGCTTCACTTAGATTTTTTTGTGTTCACCCTTTCTCTCATCACTGAATCTTTTGTCTATATTTGGCTTTTTCAAAATATATAGCTGGTGTGCTGTCCCAAGTCACAAGGATGCTTATCAGATGTCAGGCTAGAAAAGATGTTCTTTTAGGGAGATTTAAACATAGCAGTCTTGTGGGAATGAAGGTTACTAGTTGATATGTGATAAGCTGTGTCAGTATTTCACAGGACTGGTCATCCACTCAGGGTGAAATGCCAGTCTTAATGTTTTGTATCTTGTTCTGCTACCTAGTCAACACCTCTGGTTTGTTTAGGAGGCATACTCAGTTATGCAGTCTGCAGACCAGCTGTAAGAGTGTCCATATGCTTATCAAGAGTTAAATAATCAGCAGAGCTTCTGTTTCAGGCACAGCATTTCATAAGGCTGTGTTTTTATAATCAAATCATAGTATTTAAGGAAATCTAGTCCTTCATAGCTGAATGACTGGTACTTCCTTATGAAGCTGGCTGTATGAAAGATTTCTTAGAGGTTAAATATCTTTCTTTGGTTAAGATGGTTTTGATTACATGCAACCACTGATACACGTCCTGCATTCAATGGACTGCTTTACCGGGGTTTGGTAATGACCTGACTGATACCTGGAGCTTTTCTGGCCTCTTTGCTTTCCCTGTATGGTGTGAGACAGCATTAAGGGTAAATGCAAAGGTTTAGTTAAATGCTGTTGGCCAAAAAATTCTGTGTTCCTGATCAAGATACGCAGGCATACAGTAGGATCTATGTCAACAGTTATGCCTTCAAAGATTCAGTTAATATAAAATAAGCAATTCTTACTAAGTTTTATGTATGTGATGCTTTTTATTACCTATTTTTTACAGCAGCCCAGGAATATGTTCCACCTCTGTTTACAGGACTGAAATATTACCTAGATTGTTGCTTTATACTTGCATCAAGGGGTGAAAGTGTATTGACTGGTAGCATGTTAACCTTTACACAAGAGGCACAATAAAAATTGAAAATGTAAATGCTCTTGCATTGCTAATGTAATTTTTTTTTTTAAAGAAGGTTTTCTTCTAACTTTTAAAAAAGATTTTGTGCACAACTTGTGGTTTGAAAGAATGGTACTGCTCAGCAGCAGTTACGAGAACAAATTGTTAACTTCTATGCAGTAGGAATCACAGTTTCACATAATGGCAAAATACCAGAAACACAGGCATAAAAAAAGTACTAAATTGTGGTCTAGTAACAGGAATTGACAATGTTTGCACTGATTGTGAGGAAGAGGTATACCCTAAAGTCACCATATCCCTTTAAACTGCTTTTTGTACTCTAGTAAGCATAGAGTTCCCAAGTTTTGAATGTGCAAAATTGCCTATGCACCATTTTAAAGTGATTGTGTTGCAGATTCCTGGCAAAAACAACGAAATAAAACTTGAATTCATTGGTGAAGTCATGCTAACAGCTGTAATTTAATGCTTACTGAGCTGTCTTGTTTGCTCAGCTCTTCATTATACTTAATTGCCATATTAAAATTAAGGGTTTAGTTCTTTGCCAGCTGATAGGCAGTACTGTGTAGTTCTTAGATTGAATTAATATCCTGTTGCAATGGAAATCTGTAACAGACCTCCCTGAAATGCTGGAATTGGTCTTAAATATTAAGTGTTGAGATGCTTGTGTTTATTTTTCTGGGGACTGGCTTTGACTCGCCACACAGCCTCTGTGCCTCATTAACTACATACTAGTTTCCTCTTCATTACTGAAGAGGTGTTGAAAAATTTCAGTTTATTTGTGTTAATTTACAGGTCATTACCATTCAATGTGCTTTAAACACACATTATCAAATAGAATTTTGTCTATTTATTTCTGAAGTCAGGATCTTGGAAGTTTGCTTATTTACTTAATTGTTGTGCTCATGCTTTCTAATGGCTATTTCTTTAAAGGAATTTGATGTACAGCAGTGTAGTAGTAGAAAGGGAGGTAAATCTGTCTCCAGTTTCTGTGGCTCCTTACAGAGACAGTCATCAGTGAAAGGCGTAACCACGTTTTCGAATGTGATGCTGCTCAAGTGATAGTAGATAACTGCATGCAGCCAAATTGTTTCCTCATTCTACAGCACTTTTCCCAGCTGGAACTCCAACTTGTCTAGTAGTCTTTTTAACACTGATCATGTGAGTTCTGATTAACAAGCTTCTGGCTTTATTTTAGTACATAGCTCTTCAGTAAATAGTCAACATATATTTAGCTCATAAAATTTGGAAAGATAAATATATCAAGCTACAAAATTGGAATAAATATGGCTCAGTAGGTTTGACATCTGGTTGCATGTGGGAAAGAGGCTCTGGAAATGTTGCACGTCCCACTTTCTTGTTATTGTTGGTTACAGAACATTGGAATAAGCAATTGTTGGGTATTTTATGAAGAACACCTAAAAATACTCAGTTCTGGGACACAAGCAGCTCTGGGCCTAGGTGTGACAGTAACTGCACTCTAACAACACTATTTTGGCTGGCAGAACATAAAAAATGTGATTTTTCCAGTGAAATGTGTCTTCTCTAACAAGTGGTATTTGAACCTTCAGGCTTGGAACAACGCACGATTCCTGTAGTGAAGATATGTATAGTACCTTGCTACAAAGGTATCATCAGCTGGAACAGGAAATGGGTCAAGTTGCTGAAGCATGGCTTGAATGCCAGAAAAGAATAGATGATTATGTTGATGAACAGGTAAGCATCATGTAAACAGTCTTGAGATGATTATGCAGGGCGCAGCCTGCGCCTCCGGTGAGGTATTTTTATCCAGAGCTTTGAAGCAGCAATATGGAACCTTTCTCATTGATGTCAGTCTTTCAGAGTAGAAAAGACCACTAATATAGCAGTGGCGATTATACAGAAATTAAACCTCAAAATTGTTGAAGACTGTTGTTGTGCCATTGTTTAGAGATGGTCTTTGAATGTATTTTAATTACTTTAGCCTGTAATAACTGTAGCACAATAATGTGAAATTCTTCTGTAAATATCATTAGGAAAAGGAAAAGAAACAAAACCACCCCACCCACAAAAACTTCTAAATTTCCAAAATAATAATTGCATTATATGAAATTCAGAGGAAGAGGTTGCTTTAAAAAACTATTGCATGTTGTGTAGTATGATGGTAATGTTTTGTACAGCTGTCAAAATCAGAACTCCAGTTTCTACATGAATATTTGAGCTCTCTGAAGTTATCCTTTTTTAATTAAGTGTATGTTCTGGTAGCTGATTCTTCTGAGTTTGTGCTAAGTCTTAGAAAATAATCACATTGTGCCAACTCCTACATTGTCAAGAGCTTAATATTTTGAAAAATAGGTGTTTATTTTGCAAGTGGTTGTTTACTCTTCCGAAATTGCTCATATTCAAAGAACTTAAATTTATTTTCTTTAAAACACCTCAAGATAAGTTTTTGAATACTGTTTAGTTTGCTGGAAGAAAGAATATGCCTTGAAGTAAGTGAAAATACAGAATTTTATAAAGCTTTTCTTGTATTTTTAAGTTTTATGGAACTCCGACTTGAGATTTAGTAATGCTATTTTACTCCTATAGATAACAAACACATTTTAAAGTCTTACAGTACATTGTACATGTCCTTCAGAAACTATTCCTGTGATGAAGATTTAAGTGAGCTTCTGCCATTAATTCCGGTACCTTCAAGGTGGAGACGGGGCATAACTAATTTTATTTTTAGAGATTGTTCTATATTTGGGGTGTGCATCTGTGAGGTATCAGTTACAAAGTTTTCTCCTAGTCTGGCTGCTTTTGTGGATCTAAGTATTTGATTATAGCTCTGTAAAATTTCATCATCTCACATTTTGTGGTACTAGAAGGCACTTTCCTCATGGTGTCAGGGTACTGTGTCTGTCTGATACTGTCTTTCCAGTAACAAAGGGAGCCCAGTCCACTTCTCATCATAAACACTTATTTTTCAAAAGATAGAACTTCTGTAGTCACATTGAGATCAGGCTTCTGACTGGTCGATCTGCAAAATCAGCTCTTCCTTGATGATTTTTTTTTTTTTTTTAATGACCGAAAAAAGCCCTGTGAGGGGGTTTGTAGGGGAAACACTTTTAAAGCATCAAATTTTAAAGGAGGTGTTGGTATTTTATTGGTATTTATACATAGAAAAAACATTTTCACAGTTTTGCCTTAAACCCTGTGTTGGTGATAACATGGTTATACTCCATTGATCAAAAATACATCACTCAGTATGACCATCTTATGCAAATTTGCAGTGATTTTTTTTGTCAATGAGGTAGAAATCAGAAAGCCTGGCTGCTGTGGATCTTAATAGTGAATGCATGTTCAGTACTTGCTGACTCTTAACTTAAGAAAACTGAGGTTTTATTGCTAGTTTATCAAAGGTTAGAACACAGATCATCACAGATTAAAAGTTAAGAATGGTCCTCATATATCTACTGTAGAACTATACTCCAAATTTCGGATAAGGCATCAGCAGAGACAGTTTAATGGACTCTCCACTGCAATCGTGTAACATGCCATGTTACTTGTTCTTGAGGGGGGGGGGAAAGTGAGTATCTTTTGCAAGCAATGCAAATAGTACTTTCTTTTTTTTTTTTTTTTAAACACTGTGTAAACCATGTCTGTGCATGACACAGCTGTAACTTAATACACTGCAGCATCAAGTGTACACACTGCGATAAAATGCAGAATAAGGATTTGTTCCTGTCAGCACTTGTATTCATCACAGAAAATGTTTAGGGTATCTGGAATATAGAAGAATTTAAATGTGTGCAGCATGTACCTCCAGATCACTACCAAATTTTAACTACATTTAACTTAGAAGATACTAAATATATCTCGATCATTTTGAAAAGTAATGTCTGAAGCATGTAAGGTAGTCATATGTACTTGGTGTGAAAGTGTTTCCTTTTCGTTTTTACAATGACACCCACTGAAGAAAGGCATACAGGAATGTCTTTGCCCAGCTCCACAAGAGCCAAGGGAGAGCTTTTTGCTTTTCTCTTCATGTGTGATTTTCTTTTTACAGTCCTGGTCAGGTTAGTAAGAAAAAATTGTACAGGCACAGTTGTTTTTTGTTTGGTTGTTTTTTTCCTTTTTCTCTTCATGGTGACTGTATAAATAATTGAAACACTTTTTCAGTGCTGAGAGTTTGTGACAAGTGGAATTATTATTTCTAGTGAAAGAGACTAGGAAAATAGATCTAATTCACAAGTGGAATTTTCAGATGCTCAAATGTGCTATTCACATTTGATACAGACTTCAAAGTTTGGAAGCATCAAGCATCCTGTGATGTCTGTATGCACATCAGAGTTCTCACAGGTGATCTAGTGGTACATCAGTTCTGACCAAACTGCTGGCTTTGTTTAAAGGTTGAATCAATTTCAGAATGGAAAAAAATCTTGTTCACCTGCCTGTCTCAATTTACCATGTCCTGTCTCATGTATCTCGAACAGTTTCTAGCCTCAAATAGGGAGGAAGAAAGAAAGTGGTAATGGACTTGTTTTCTCTTTTGGGCAGCGGTGGTAGCGTATTCAGTGCAGATGTGCAAGACTGAAGTGTAAATTTTTCCTTTTGATGGCATTTGAATTTTTATCCTGCTCCCTAGGAGAATTCTTGGGCACAAATCATTTGGTTCGTATTGCAGCTACTTTGCCCTGCTGAAATACTCATTGGGGAACAGAAAGAGGGGACAGTGATTTTCAATTATTTATGGAAGTAATAAGATATTTGCAGACATGGGGTATTGAAAAGGATGTGAATTTGAAAGTAGGAAAAGTTTAGCTTCAGCCCCTGTGTCCATTAATACTCAGGAGTACCAATACTTAAATCATGCTGTTCAATTTGACAGTTTCTTGGCAGGCTTGAGTAGGCAGCTCCCAGTTAATGCACTGGCTGTTTTAAGCATCGTTCTTTGGCATTAAAGTCTTCTCTTCTAATGCATAGTAAATGTACGTGCCTGTCATTGATGGTGAGGATTCGGCGAGGTGCCAGGGCACCTAAACCAGTGAGTGTTGCTGTGTGTAAATGTAGCTCAAAGGTTTTCAGAAGCTGGTAGTACAGCCAGGATGAAATTTCTGATGCTTTTGGCTGCAGGCTCTGCAGTACTTTTTAGTGTGTCTAAGAAATTGTACCAGTGGTTCAAGAATATTTCATTCATGCTGTGTTTTAAAAAAACACACATGCAGATGATAAACTCTTTTTTTCTTTCGTGTTAATGTGACCTCACTGGAACAAGGAAGATGAAAATCCACAATATTAATTAGAAATACATGCTGCTGATTGTTTCAGGAATTCATTAAGCAAAATTTTACCACTTAATACTGTTTCAAATCCCCACATTTGAATTTCATTTTCCCAAGTTAAATAATGATAATAGCAATAATACACTTAGGTTAAAAGTAAAACTTTAAACTCTTGATCAAATGAATTTCTGGAGGCATGCTTTTGAAGGAGGGGAAAAATTAAGATTGCTGGTCGTATAACCTCCTGGAGTTTGGCTCACTAACATTTTTATGAAGCAGTTTGTTTTGTAAGGAGGTAGACCTCTTTATTTATAAAGTAAATGAAAAAAAGAACTGTAAAAGGTAACAGCGATAGTTGGGTTTCCTCACTAATGAAGTAGTGCTCTTAAAATGTTGTTGAAAAGTACAACAGGAGAAGCTTTGTTCTTGCTTTTTGCTGTATTAAAATTCATGGAAGCTTTTGTGTTGCGTTAAAGTCAATTTATTTACTAAATCAGAAAAGTAGAATTTGTGTACAAAAAATTACAGGCGCTATTCTCCATCCTTAGGTAAATTATGAGCATGAAATACATCAAGGGAGAAAAGTGGTATAAATAGTGTTAGTCTAGGTGACTACTTCTAATTTTTTTGACTCTTGGATTGGGTGGTTAGTTCCACACATGGTGCATCAGAATTTGCACTTGAGTCTGTGCTGAAGCCTTGCTGAAAATCTTGTAGCTTTAGATGTTAATGGATGTTAGTGGGTCTGAGATGTTGAGGATCTAAAGCCAGTTGCATTTTACTGAAAATGCTATGAAAATATTTCATGAAAATAAATGTTAACATAAGGAATAACTTGAGAAAATCTGACTGAAAAATTGTGTAAGCATATAAAATTTAAAGTGACTCAAATGATTAGCAAATAAAATACATTTTGTATTGACTAAGTATGTAACTGCTTTTAAAATAATACAGACAAGCTGGGTTTAATGAAACTAATAGACAACAGTGTAGGTTTTCTGTCATCAAATCAATGAGTTTTCCTTAAATTCTGTTTTAGATGGCAATGAAAACAAAACAACGCATGCTAAAGGAAGACTGGGAATTTTTTAAACAGAGGCGTTTTATTGAAGAGCAGGTAGGATTTTTATTTTTTTTTTATACCTTATTAAGTTACACTAAGTGCTTCATGTGTACTTGTGAGACGCAAACATGTGAGTGTAGTATATTGTACTAGTTCTGTGTGATCTGCAGCTATGCCAGGCATGAAATTTGGTCAGTTATAATACATAAAAGCAAGATCCAAGAAGAGTATGTAATCGTATATAATCTCAATTGCTAGTGAAGTAACCTACTGGACTTCAGCTAATTAACAGAGCTTTATGAAGCAATTTGTTATATTCCTTAAAGAGGTAGATCTCATTATTAATTAGGTAAATGAAAAAAATGCAAGCACCGTAGTCTTCTGATGGAATACCAGGTATTAAAATTCTTTATACAATAACGGAGGAATTTTTGATGCCTTAGAGTGCGATCCAAAACAGCCAATACATAGAGCATGGAGCTGCCTTGATGAACATGATAGAGAATATTGTGTCCAAGAGTTTGACAAATTTCCTTATGTGTATAGAGCTAGAGAGTGCGAGTCACAGTAGCAGGGCAGGTGATTATACCTGTTACTGCTGAGGATGTTTATCTGTAGGATGGCTCTTACATCCTTTTTTCTGGGGAAAAGGCTGAGCAGAGCTATCTGCCTTTTTTAAGCTGTAGCCAGAGAGGGACTGGTGGGAGTTCCTACCTTTATTATAAAATTATATCTGCTGTTTAAGACTCAGAACCCTCTTCTGTAGCCTGGAAGTATTCAAGTATGTATCATGCTTTCTGTAAAGGTACAGTGTGACTCTGCTAGAGTCAAGTCAGAATGGGGAATCTCTCCATGTCTGTACCACTGCACAGAAGGAAATGATAGTTGTGAGCCGGGGAAAGAGAAAGTACATTTTAATAAACTTAAGCTTAAGCTTAAATTGGCAATGTCTCAAAGCAATCATCAGTATGTACTTTTTCAAATAAGGAACATAAGCCTGTGTTAGCCACATCTTTAGAATATCTGGTATACAGGGCTGCTCAGAGGACTTGAAGAAGAATCCTCTTTTTCCTTGATCCTAATTGGCCTTAAGTGAACTGTAAGCCCATGGCTTCTTAGGTAAGGATCAGGTCTGTGCATCTATGGAAGTGGAAGCTTAGGCACATCCTTGTTTAACCTAAGGTTTGTAGGTATCTAATGAAATCAGGTGCTTTTAGGATTAGGCCTCTGCCAGGTGGTCATTGTTTGGATTGTATTTCTTCACTAACACAGTCAAGTCCTGTTTTGGCCAGCTACTTTGTTCTTTGCATCTATCCATTGTGTCCACAGAATTAATCCTAACTCTTTTTTGCAAGCTAAGGGTGAATTTGCATTCTCCGTTTGTTAGCAGTGTCCTTTTGTCCTTGCCATAAAACAAGACAAGAACTGTTCAGAGTGCATCAGTGGAAGTACCATGCAACATTCACATACAAATTAGTTAAGGAGAGAGACTTAGCCACTTCACTAGTTCGTAGTAGAAACATATTTTCTTTGAAGAGTTTCAGTGCCATATGTTTGTTGTTTCTAGCTTTGAACTTCTTCCTTTTTTCACTCACGATCAAAACACCACCTTCATGAGATTATCCTGAATTATTCTGCTTTTAAAATATTTTGCCCAAAGAACCCTTTTTGATTATGTAATGTGTTAATCATGATGTGACATGGAATTGTTAATGGAGAGTCTTGCCCTACTAAAACACTGCCTTTATAATTTACTTCAGCTTAATAACAAGAAAGCACTAGCTGGGGAGAACAACTTCACAGACACAATGAGACACATGCTGTCATCACGTTTGAGCATGCCTGACTGTCCGAACTGTAATTATAGAAGAAGGTGAGCTGATGTTTTTAATATGAAATCATAATAAATCATTAATTTCTTGTGCAGGGAAAAAGGAAATACATTATTGGAACAAAGAGTGTGATTGTTTTAAATGAATGATACTTAAACAAGGTCATAAAAATCTGTAATCTTAATTCTTGAACAGATGTACTTGTGATGACTGCAGTCTTTCACACATTTTAACGTGTGGCATCATGGATTCTCCTATAACGGATGATATCCACATTAACCAGTTACCACTACAAATTGATTCTGCTCCGGACTATCTCTCTGAAATTCGCCCACCCAGTATGTCTTCAGCAAGTTCAGGATCAGGTTCCAGCTCGCCCATTACAATTCAGCAACATCCCAGACTGATCCTTGCAGATAATGGTTCTGCACCAACTTTGTAAGTGGGTTTTTCTGTTTTAAATCTTCGTGGTGAAATGAATTTAAGCAGACAAGTTGCATTGGCTGACTAAGCATTATGTAATGCTAGTTTTGCCTCATAATCGTGTAATGATGGTCCTATATTAGCAGACCACAACTCCAGTGCTGTATGTTGTGCAAACATAAAGTAAAAACAAAAATCCTGTAAACTTCTTAAAAGCTTCTGAAGACATTGACTTAGCAGTATTGCTTGAAGTGTGCATCGTATGTACTTTCCTGCTTTGCAGTTGCAAGGATGTCAGATATTGATCTACTTCAGAGCATTGTTTTAAAATGTCACATTTTCTTAGACGTTGAAGGGAACAGGTGATGTTTCTTTAAGGGATGGTAATTTAATATGATTAATTTTATTTCCAAATAGCTTTTATTAGGATTAGTGAAGTTGTGCTAACTCAAGTCTTGCATCAAAAATTATTGTCCCTATCAGAAGTTTGTCTCCCTCTTTCTTCTGTTTGTATCACAATGACCATCAGATTTGAGGCATTAGTCTAATGGTAGACTTCTGCCCCTTTCATAATTCTGATGGGTTAAAAGTGCTTGGTAGGCTGGCTTCTGTACATGGTTAGGATACAGCTAACCAGCAGTCTCCTCTGTTGTGATATTCTAAAGGCACTGTTGTCACTACAGTTAAGGAAATTGGCATTAGCATTCTGTGTTAATATGGTGTGATGAACAATGACAGTGCAGATGTGGGATATTTCTGATGAATATCACTTCACTGAGTTCCATTTCCTTTACCATTGCATCTGCCATAAATGGCTTAATCTTCCATAACAGGGCCTTAGTTTCTGAGCCAATTTGGGGACCACTTGAAAACAGAATACATGGTGGTACGTTTAGCTACATATTCTTAAATGTATGGTTTGCAGTTTCTGTAAACTCTTGTTAGTTTTGGTGCTGAGCTGTCCAAAATAGTTCAGTTTGTCTCTTCAGATGTTAGTTCAGTTGAATCCAAGTGTTATTTACTGTAAAAAGCCTATTTTTAGGGAAATACCACTGCTCCTTGGGGAAGGGCCATTTTATGTCTCATAATATCAACTGTGTTTTATTTCCTCATTGCACATTTGAAATATGCCTGTCGGTGCCATCATGTAATTAAATTTTGGTGCTGTATCTCACGGAATGCAAAACGATAAAGTGCACAGTTTAAGAGCTCTGGATTGCTGTAGAAACATGAAGTAACCAATCTTAGCAACACCTCCCTGTTCATGCATGTTCTTTTACTAGCTGTCTGTATGGAAAAAATTTCCATTAAGCATTTTAGAGCAGATTCTGAAAACCACGTAGTTTTGGGGTCATCCGGGAGCTAATTGCTATCGAGACATTTAAGAGCTACTGTGATGTGTTCAGTGTTCCCTATTTAATGATATTGGTTTGACATTTGATGTATGGAAAAACTATTTTTTTTTTCCACGTGACACTTTCTGTAAAAGAAGACATTGGCATAAGGCTTCCGTTTTGGTTTCGGTATTTTTAGTAAAATTAAAGATCATACGTAACCTGCCTTTATTAGTTACATAGATTCTTGGTTAGAAAACAATGTTGGAAAAATATTTTTCATAGAAATAGCAGAGAAGCTTATTTTCAGTCCAGGTTCAGGCATGCAACTATTATATTCAGTTGGATGATATGGCAGGTTTCTTTATCTTCTTGCTTGAAAAATTAAGTTCAGTGAAACAAGCTGGAAGACAATCCTTTGACTCCTAATGAAAACATTCCTACAACTTTATTTCATTTTGGTGTTCTACTTGTTTTCATAATAACTGAGGTCACTGTGCACTGTGATTTATTTAAGCCTCTTTTCCCCTCAGTGGTAGCGATGATGAAGATGTTGCACCATTATCAGCAAAATTTGCTGATATCTACCCACTGAATAATTACGATGATGCAGAGGTTGTAGCCAACATGAATGGAATCCACAGTGAGCTAAATGGCGGAGGTGAAAACATGGCACTGAAAGATGAGGTACAGCATTTATGATGTTGTATCTTCTTCTAGCAGTTGGATGTGCTTGATGGAGAAAGGCCAGTCCTCCACCTGTGTGTTAATGAGTTAATGTTGTCCAGTCTCCGCAGGTGAGCAGTACTAGCAGCAGCTCCTCAGAAGCAGATGATGAAGAAGCAGATGGGGAGAGCAGTGGTGAACCACCGGGGACTCAAAAGGAGGAAATGTCTCTAGGAAAAAGGACATTAAGGAAAGATGAAGCAAAAATGGATAGTCCACCACCTTCTTATCCCAGTCAGCAGGTATAGTAATCTAAAAGCAACCCTTCTAGTAAATTAATTTTTTAAATGTGGGTGTTGAATTGATAGTACATTTTAATCTGAGTTACCCTGCAGCTACAACACAGGCTTGCTGCTTTGAGAGGGAGCATACCAGTCACTTTTATTGCTTGCTGGACAAAAGAATCTACATCAGAGGAGGTACCTTTGAGAGGTTAGACAACAGTCAGGTGGAAACTCCCATTACATGTTCCCACGTGATTCGGATGTTTGTAAGGCCTTCCGCTAAGAAGCATTTTCTCATTTGTTAAGCGTATTAAGCTACTTTCAGTGAGTATGTTGAGATCTTTTTCTGTGGATGGCTGACCAATGGCATAATACTTACATGGGCTGAGACCTCTGTCAAACTAGTTTGAAACTGGTAAACAGATTGAGCATTTGTTGTGGAAAATCATATGAGGATTATGCAAGTCTACTTGCCTTAGGGAAGCAAACTAAGATGCAAGATAGAAAGGCAGATTTAACCTTCCTCTGTTTTCTTTGAGAAAAAGAATTTTCTTATAATTATTCTGAGGAAGTCTTAATGACATTCTTTTTTTAGTCTGATTTTCTAATCAGAGCTGAATATCCTGTAATGGCTGCATTCAAGTGATTTCACTAGTACACGTCATTGCATTTGAAATTTTTGGTGTTATCTCTTGAGGTTGCTCATTTAGTCCATATCTTTATTTCTCTTTGAATTCCTTCTCATGGTCAGTACCCAAAGATTTGTCAGAATTGGATTTTGAATCTCACCATACTGTTTGACATCTCTTTTCTGTTTTCCTTTGCTAGTAGACTATTACTGGTTTCTTGATAGTACAGTTTTTTATGAGCAAGTTATGTTTTCCTCTATGTACAACTGATTAATTTCATCATTGTTATCTTGTTTATGAAATATTTGGTTGCTCAGATATACCTTGTTTCAAAGGCTGGAATGCTTTTAAGTGATAATGAAGAGTTAGTTGTGTCTGAGAGGAAGGCATATTTAAGAAGATCACTACCTTTTCTGAAAGCTAAGTTAGCTAATGTTGCTTTTTGGAAAAACGTACTAGGAAAAGTAGCAATTGGAAGTGTTCCCGGTATTGCTTCTGGTAAACTTACCTCCCACTGAAATGTAAGATGACAGCGGCAGGAAAAAGTACTGAGCTGAGAGAAGGAAATGGAGCCCCTCCTTCCTGGGCTCCTTTTGTTCAAAAGCTTGAAGTCTTTTGATAGAAGTTAATGATACTTTGAGATCAGTAAAAGGTTCTAATAGGCCAAGGATTTCTCACAGTTGATGCTATTATGAAATTTTTCATTAGAAATATCAGCTTCACACTATCACAGAAGGGTTAAGTTTGGAAGGGACATCTGCAGATGGTCTGTTTCAGCCCACCTGCTCAAAGCAAGGTCATCTAGAGAAGGTTGGTCAGCAGTTCTGAGTTGGGTTTTGAGTATCACCAAGGATGGAGGCTCCAGAACTGCTGCAGGTAACGCATTCCAATGTTCAACCACTTTCATAAATAAACACTTTAAGCTCGAGTGAAATTCCCTGTATTTCAGTCTGTACCCATTTCCTCTGGTCCTTTCATGGGATACCACTGAGAGGAGTCTGGCTCTGTCCTCTTTCCTCTCCTTTTACCTGATGCACGCTAGTAAGATCCCCCTGAATCTTCTGACTTGAGGCTGAACAGTCCTGGCTCTCTCAGCCTTTCCTTGTATGACAGATGCTCCAAGGCCTAAATCATCTTTGTGGTCCCTCACTGGAGTTACTGCAGTAGGTCCATGTCTCTCTTGGACTGGGAAGCCTACAACTGGAGCTAGCATTCCAGAAGTGTCTCACTAGTGCTGAGCGGAGTGGAAAGATTACCTCCCTTGACATGCTGGCAATGCTCTGCCTAAGGCAGCTTAGGACTGCTTCCAGCTTTATCAGCTAATTAACCTTTGTTACTAGTTTCTACACATACTGTTTTTCCATTTGTTTAGAAAATTGTGGAAAATAATCATCTGGTTATTTTTGTTTACAATGGGGTAATTGATTGCAGAATAATGATCAAATGCTGTCAAGGTTCCTATTCCTGTCTGTTCTGGATTATTTGTAACAGTGTCTTGCTTGTTCTCACTGGTAGTGGATATTTAATGTCTGTAAAGTATGAAATGTTGTCAATTTGTAGGACATTCTTTGCTTAACTAAGATAAAGATCCTCCACCAGTCCTTTTACAAGGTTCTTCCACTGCTATGCGATGAAAGGATTCTGTGGATGCTCTGAAAATATTAATTGCTGTATACAAAGTGATTGCTGAGAAAAAAGGATGGAACAAATCACTGATTTTACTGTCTTTTGAGTAGATTGAAAAAAAATACTCTCTTTTTTCTTATAGGCTGACCAAGGTCCAAATGCTTGTGAATGTCACGTTTGCAAACAAGAAGCCTCAGGTCTAACAGCCTCTGCACTTGCAACTGGACGCTTGCCTGCTGGCCATCAGTTTATGAATCCCGAAAAACCTGCACATCCTGCACTTCATCTTTATCCTCACATCCATGGACATATACCATTGCATACAATTCCTCATCTTCCTCGTCCACTTATCCATCCCACCTTGTATACAGCTTCTCCCTTTACACACAATAAGGTAAGCCTGATGAAGGAGATGGGATGCATCCTCATCCCAGGAAAAATGCTGTACACCTTATAAACCAGCGTGACTGTGTGTCAGTGAAACCATGAAAGGTGCTTTAAATTGTGGTCTGTTTATAGTAGCCCTTTTGAAGGGAATAGTGAGGGGTAGGGAGTAGGACGCCTTCGGATCTGGTGGGAGGTTCATACAGGAGGGCAAAGGGTATCAGCAGCAGACTGGTAATTTCCTTACTGTGATCAGAAAGCATGTGGAGTCAAGAGTCTTGAATGATGGTGGAAACAGTGATGAGACTTCACTGTGCAGTACAACTAATTAAATGTTCATTTCATGTATATTGAAGGTCAAAAATTAATATTCCATTTTGGCAATACTATCCTGAAGTTTCTAGTTCAAAATATGATTTCTTTTTTAAATTGAAGCACAGAATTCTATTTCTAAGGAGGTTTTGTGCTTTGAGAGTACTTGCCTTTTTTGCAGGTTCTGCAAAGTTCCTTTCACCCAAAACTTGTAAGTAATAAGACAGATGTGGGGACCACGTGACAGCTTTTCAGCAGTATCAGTCAAAAGCAGGAATTACTGTTGTTCCATGTATTGTTTAAATCTGTTGAACTGTGGATGCTGCTGACAGGTGCAAAGCTTTTGTCATTAGGTACATACTCCTGTTGTCTCCCTCTTGTTCAGTCCATTGATCCTGTGGTTGTAAAGGAGAGTAGATTAGTTCAATCAGATGACTATTACATAGTCTCACAGCCCTTCTGAACATACACTGTGTTTTTTCTTATCTTATCAGTGTCCCTTATCTCTGTTGCAGTGCACCAGTTCTGTACTGCTGTGTACCAACCTATTTCTCAACAGCCCACTGCCATTCTTCTGAAACCCGTAATTGTTGTATCCCACCTTCTGCCATCCTTCTAGACCTCTTTTTACATCCATTAAGAAGTCTGTTCAAGCTTTGATCCATCTACTCAAGCTCCCATCCCTGGCCTCAGCTGTCTTTCCTTCCAGGAGACCTTTGTGTAGCAGAATACCTGCAGCGCACTGTCATGGCTGCACCAGAAGCCCCATGCAGAGTAGCAGGCTGCTAGCACTGAGTGGTGGTATAATGCAGGCCAGGTCTATTAGCTCTGGCACAGCACCTAAACCAGCTGGGCTCCATGTATTTATGTTGTGCTGGAGCTGGAAAGGCATATGTGAATGCTGAAGCTTTAGGGAGGTTTTGCTTTTGAAGAGCCATCTGAATTCAGCAGAGATGGTAGCGAGTGAGCTAATTAGCCCTGTTGGATCAGGCTTGGTTCATCATGGATAGGCTGTTCTGCCCTGTGAAGTGTTTCGTTGTAGCCAAGTGTACCCATTTTCTTTAATGCAGGGCATTCCAGCCCCTCCTATCTTTACCCTTAGATGACAAAAATCCTTCTGTGTAGGGAAAGGAGACTGAGTATATATAAAGTTTGCTTGGCCATGAGCATTTAGACTTTCATGTCTGATATGTCATTGACTCAGCTGATAATAACTGTATCTACCGCCGTATATTTTTTCATTAAATCAAATATAATGAAAAAATAGAGCAAACTTGCTTTTCCTTGGCTTCTTTTAAAGTTGACAGTAATTGAATATAATGCTTGCATTGCACAAGGGCTTTGGGAGAAAGTTACATTTTAGAATATGAATAAACAATTTCAGCCAGAAGAAGTGGGATAAGCCAGAACAACTTGCCCCTGTAAAACAAGAGTATTCCCTTTTTTTCCTCAATTGCTTCTAAAAATAAAAAGGTGTATTCCTTGGCTGTTAAGTTTTAAGTTAATAACTGGGGAAGAAAAAAATTTAAAAAAAACCCCTTAAAATTATGTTTTCAAATAATAAGTGTTTTATTTCTTTTTCTGCTGCCCTTGTTTTCAATCCTGAAGTGTCTGTAATCCCTTTATCACAATTGTCTTATGTGGTAATGATTATCATGTCACAGAGGATTGGTTTTGGCAGCTTGGGCTTTGAAAGGTAATTATACCTAACAAGTTCTATGTTCATACAGGTACTGGTTTTAATTAAAAATGAGGGCCTACCAATACATATTAACCCAAGTTTTTTTGAAGATCGCTTTTTTTTTATTCATCAGTTAACTGAATCAAAAAGCAGTGTTTGTGATTATCGAATATATACATGTACATACAATGTGTGTTATGTATTACCTGCATTAAAAATCAACAAACCAGTATTTTATCATTCTGGGAAGTACTGTTTATTACACACTGAATTGAAACACTGATCTGAATATTGCCGTTGGGGTGACTGTGTAAGCAAACAGAATATGAATGAGGAAAATACTCTTTATTTTTGTAGGCATTACCGCCAGCTCCAGTTCAGAATCATACAAACAAGCATCAAGTATTCAACGCATCTCTCCAAGATCATATTTATCCAAGCTGTTTTGGGAGCACTCCAGATTGGAATAGCTCTAAATTTATAAGTCTTTGGGGATCAGAGATGATGAATGACAAGAACTGGAATCCTGCTACATTTTTGCCTGATACAATTCCTGGTGAGGTTTTGTTGCTACTTTGCACTGACTGGTTAAAAGCCTTATGCTTTGAAATGGAATGAGGCACTTTTTTCCAGGAATGGTAGGTTTCATCCTCATGGGTTTATAAGACAGGATTCTGGCAGAGATACGCTGTAATTTCTCTTCCAATGGGAACAGAAAATTGAAAAATCAATTCTTACATATTGGGGCGAGGATGCTAAAAGCAAAAGAATAGCACGTTCTCTTTCACCTATGGTCATTGTAGAGGTATTTTTCTTTTCAGAAGCTTAGGATTGCAGAGAAACGGGAATTAAGGGGAAACTTAAATAACTTGGTCTTCTGCCACAAAGACCTGCTTTTTTTCTACAGGGTCACAAGAGCACTGGTAACACAGTACTACATCCTCCTACTCATCATAGCAGGCATAACCGCATTGTCATTCAAAAAGACAGAGGCATAAATCAAGCAAAAGATTAACTTAAACCGGGAAGCTATTGGAAATACTAATGGTTAAACTGAATGCGAATAGAGCAAAAATAACATATATATATATATATATATACACACACACACACACACACAACCCTATACATATATATTTTTCCATTCCCATCATATGAAATACTGAAATGCCTTTTTTATTTTGACTTGTATAAAAAAGGAAGTTTGGGTTTGTGTGTTGGCTTTTCTCAGACTGATCTGCTGCTAACTTGTGTCAAGCTACCACAGTGATATTTTAAAATGAATGTCATTAAAAACATCCAGAAAACTTGCTTGGTAGGATAGATCAGCCATTTACAAATGTGTGGTTATGGGGAGCTGTTCCAACAGATGGTTAGTGGCAAGGTTGTGTGGAAGGTCTGTCACAAAGATGTTACTGTAGTTAGCTGGAATTTCAAATAAGGGAGGATAAGAGTTATGTCATTACATTGGTAGAAGGATATGTCATTCCTGCTTGTAATAGTAATTGCTAACTTGGACTTCAGATATTGAAGTTTATATACTTACATTTAAAATGGTGTCCAATTTTAAAATTATAAATGCATAAAGGTCCTGTAGCATCTTTGTTAACACACATTTAGTAGTGTTGTTATGTTTTTAACTTTAAGGTTTGTGACTTCTGCTGAGACTTCATAGCACTTTTTGTTACAGCTGTCTTACTTGGGGTAGGGAGGGAGTAAGGACTATCAGTTCACTAATCTTGCCAGGTCAGCATTAGCAATAGATCCTTTCTGGTCTGCATCTAAATTATTGAATGTTTAATTCTAAATGCCAATTCTGTAATTCTGTGATTCCTAATTACTACATGTGTTTCAATTGAAGGGAGTGATATTTTAGCACCAGCACTCTCGGAAATAAGACCCGAAGCACTTCCTACTACATCTAGCAATGAAGCTACAGCAGTTACTGACAGCAAAGAGAAGAAAAATGCTGCAAAGAAGAAATGTCTGTACAATTTCCAGGATGCCTTTATGGAAGCTAATAAAGTTGTCATGGCAACCTCTTCTGCCACTTCTTCTGTCTCCTGCACAGCAACTACAGTGCAGTCAAGCAGCAACCAGTTCAAAGTATCATCCAAGAGACCTTCATCCATAGGTAAGGATTTCACGTACAGCTTAGTAACTGACTCAAGTACATCTAGCTAACTATGAAGATTTATATATGTTTGTTTTAGTAATATCATGTCTCTTAATGATTTTTGTTAATTGCTGTTCTCACTCTTGAGTTAGTCTCTGTACTCCTGGATCAAAGAACTTTGCAAAAGACCTTGATGTCAGCATATGGAACTGGCAATAGAAAAGTGTTGAAATACTGCTGATTTTTAGAGTAGCTGAGAACATCCAGCAATCTGCATGATTGTTTGGACAATTAATGGAGACTTTTAAGTATTTTTAATTGTAAGCATTTTTTTCCCCAATTTAGGTGAAGTGTTTCACAATATTAATAAAGAGGACCATAGACATTCTGCACCAGTTGCACCCCGAAATAGTCCTACCAGTTTAGCATCCCTTCCTTCCCTGTCTCCTGCTGCACTGTCTCCAGCCTCTACACCACATCTTCCAAATCTTGCTGCTCCTTCTTTCCCCAAAACTGCTGCAACAGCCCCTGGATTTGTGGATCCTCATTCAGGTCTTTGTCCTACTACAGTTGCACCTCCTACTTCAACCACAGACAGCTCTGTAAGTGCCCCACCAAGTGTCTGCAGGTGAGTTTCTTGTTCTTTTTTTATGATAGAAGGGGAATTTAAATGCAGATACCTCTTCTCCTTTGCCACTGGTTGTAGTGTAAAAGAAGAGCTGTCTGTGCGCTCAGCAAATGAGACCAAGTTTAGATGCTTTGTATGTTATTTGGTGCGAGACTTTACAAATATAATTTCCATTGCAGAATCTATTTACCCAGTTCAGAGGCTTAAAAACAAATGTTTGCTCGCTTTCAGAAATGTTACATGGGATAATTAAGTCAAGCTCTACTCTTTCTTACTGTCATTGCCAGTAGTGATTGCTGCTGCTGAGACACAAACCTGTTGTATAATGCGTCTATTTTCTGTCATTTTGGTATTACATGACAAGCTGGAATAAAAAGCTATGAAAATTGGAGGAGTCTATGTAGAAAAATCTAGCTGGGACTATAAAAAGGTCATACATGGTCTTGAAGCCTGCAGCACACTTTCCTGACTACACTTAAGACTTCTTAGCTATCAGACCCACCATTTGCACACTAGTTGTAGTCTGGAAGAATGTTCTACGTATTTGCTTATTGACGAGATACGCTAGCATTTCCCCTTGAAAATAAAGGTGCAAACAGGGTAATGGGAATATTTTGGGTTTAGCTGACCTTAAACTTTTTATTGAAGAGCTTGAAAATCTACCTAAACCCAGAGGATTTCAGAAATGAGTTGAGTGCTTTGTAACTGCATAGCTCTCTTCAGTCCACAAGTGATGAGATAGGCAGCAGTTTCAAAACCATTCCATTTAAAAAAGCTAGAATCACTACTTCTGAAACTATTTTACCTTTTTAAAGGCAGGAAGAACAGTTCCAAAACTTATTCTCAAGGCTGCACATTCAGTGAGTCACTAAATGAGTTATTACAAAGCACTTCCCCATGTATCATCTTTCCTTGCTGCTTTGTTTTTAGCATCTCCATTTGCAATCTACTGGATGAAGGTTTTAGGATTTGATGCACTACTGGTGGCAGGATAGCGCAGTTTGAGACTCATTGTTCCTGGTAGATGTACATACAACCTTATATGGGTTGTTTGTGGGTTTTTTTTGGTTGGTTGTTTTTCAGATACCTTATTTATTATAGTCTAGAGTTTTTATAATCTTTTTCTTAATTTAACATAGTGATCCTGATTGTGAGGGCCATCGCTGTGAGAACAGTAACACCTATGATCATCAACAGTATGATGGAGAGGAGAGCCAAGATGAAGACAGCTGTTCAGAGCATAGCTCCAGTACCTCAACATCCACAAATCAGAAGGAAGGAAAATACTGTGACTGCTGTTACTGTGAGTTCTTCGGCCATGGAGGAGTAAGTTGCTGGATTTTAATTTATTTGGGTTTTTTTTGTCACTAACTTTTCATTGAATGTGTGTGATTTCTCAGACTGCAACTAAGGAGGTGGCATTGGGGCTGACTCAAGAGAAGTTGTAAAAGAAGCATGGTTAGAATGTAATTTTCCTCTTTGAAATGTAGAATTGAAGCAAATTTTCCAGATGAAATCAGTTCAAGAGCAATAAAAATGACAAATATTTAGGAAGCAGCTGACTTCAATAATAGATACCATGTTTGACTGAAACTGCAAACAGGAGCATTGAACCATTCAGGCATTCATATGTAGTAGTGTAATTATAAATAATACAATGAGTTTGGGTAAAAGTACACTTAATATAGGATACTTTTTTTAGTGTTTGTGCAATATATGAGTCATTTTCCCATCTGTAAAAATAGCAATTCTCAAAGTGTTCACTAATTCACTAACTTGATTTAGAAAAAAGAAAACAAAAACGAAAGGGAAAGAGAAAGTCCTCTTACCTAGACCTTAGGTGATGTAAATTTAAATTATACTTTTATCAAAGGAAAACCCAGACTGCATTTTTCCCTGTTTTCAGTATTACAAACAATTCTCTTTAGTGGTGCATTTTGATAGGCACTGACTTTTATTTAAAGAGTGTTTTTAAAAAATCACAATGTTCTAAAGCATTCAGGTTATGTAACATATTTTCCCTTATGTTCTGTATTTTAATACTTAACACCTCATTTGAAACATCCTTAAGTTAGCTTCATACCAGTAGTATGTCTAGTGAATTCTTGTAATCATATCTTTTCATTTGCACAAATGAAATGCTAAAATTAAGTTGCCCCATGAAACTTTTTCTTAACTTAAAATTTCATTTTCCTGCTGGCTTCATTTATAAATCTACATATAGTCTGTTTTAATAATGAGTTAACCAGTAGGATTTGAGTCTCTGGCACTTTTTTCATATTTGAAGTAAAAGCTCAGTTTATTTGCCATGCATTTGATCAGATACAGTTTAAGCCTAGGGCTTGAAGTGACTCCAGAGTCCTTGTCCTTTGGCTGAAAGCATCAAGGAGCGCATCCTGTTTCTTATTGTATGTTCCCACCATGTCTGTTATTGATCTTTGATAGTCATCTGCATGTTGTTACTCATTCTGCTGAAGTGACAGAACGCTACAGGATTTTTAATAGGCTTTGTTGTGCTGGTTTAATGAGTTGTAATGTAGCTCCAAACAGATGGGCACCAGATCTGGTGCAGGAGGCAAGGAGGAATGGGGAGTTGAGAGGCAGGAGCAGTGGACAGGAAAACAGATATGAAACATGATGCAAGGATTCAACTTGCAGCAGTGTTAACAAGTTATTGATGTGTGACTGCTGGAGTGTGTGCTGGCACGTTTCAGAGCAGGGTAGTCAAGCCTACGCAGTTACAGCTCAGAGGGCCATGTAGCCCAAACTCTGAAACAGACTTCATAGAAAATGGGAACAGCAGCGCATGTCTACTCCTTTCAGATTTTTAATGTGGTATACTCATCACCTTTTAAAGTTATTTTTGTCTTTCTATTTGTGCATTTGTCTGCAAGATCAGTTCTTTTGGTTAGAAAATACAGTTCACAAGCTAGCACCAAATCTGACAGGTCTGTTGCCTGCTAAATGCACTTCTAGGTACACAAGCAAACAATAAGGAGTTTGATATTGAGGTTTGGAGCTTCCAAGCTATTTAAAGGTCTATAAAAAAAACTAAAAATTAATTAGATCAGTGAAATTCTATATTTTGTCACTAATTTTTTTGTCTCGTGTCCTTCAGCCTCCAGCTGCACCAACCAGTAGAAATTATGCAGAGATGCGAGAAAAGCTTCGTTTACGCCTAACGAAAAGGAAAGAGGAACAGCCGAAGAAACCAGATCAGATCTCTGAAAGGGAAAGTGTTGTTGACCATCGAAAGGTGGAAGACTTGCTACAGTTTATAAACAGCTCTGAAACCAAACCAGTAAGCAGTTCTCGGGCAGCCAAGCGAGCCAGACATAAGCAAAGAAAGGTAAGACCTGAAAGTATGTTCATCCTAGACCTCATGTTTTTGAAACTGTGCACTGTTTTAAATATATATATATATATGTGTGTGTGTGTGTGTATAATATATATATACTTCTTATATATATGTATCTGTAAGTATACCAGTGTACACTGACTTCATATTAGTGGAATGTTTTTTTTCTGTGTGGTTTTGTTTCTATCTACACAGCTAGCCTTGCTCTTCTGATGCTACCTAAGAAGTTTTGTAGTAGACTGGCAGGATTCCTCACAGTGCAATTGTCATGTTTTTTGTTGCAAGTCAGCTTTATGTTGGAATTTTGTGCATCCAACATGAATGCAGTTTAGAAAGCTATTTCTAAGTGTTAGAAATGTTAAGAATTTGATCGTTTTGTAGAGTTAACATTTAAAAGTGGGGGGAGTTAAAAAACTAGTGTTTCTGTACTGGGAAAATAGTTACAGAATCATGGAATCATAGAATGGTTAGGGTTGGAAAGGACCCTAAGATTAACTAGTTCCAACCCCATGCCATGGCCAACCTTGTCTTGAATACTGCCAGGGATGGAACATTCACCCCTGTTTTGGGCAGCCTGTTTCAGTGCCTCACTACCCTCACAATAAAGAACTTCTTCCTTGTATCTAATCTAAACTTCCCTGTTTAAGTTTTAACCCATTACCCCTTGTCTTATCACTACAGTCCCTAATGAAGAGTCCCTCCCCAGCATCCTTATAAGCTCTCTTCAGGTAATGAAAGGTTGCTCTGAGGCCTCCACGCAGCCTTCTCTTCTCCAGGCTGAACAGCCCCAACTTTCTCAGCCTGTCTTCGTACTGGAAGTGCTTCAGTGCTCCTGATCATCCTTGTGTCCTCCTCTGGTCTTGTTCCAGCAGTTCCATGTCCTTTTTATGTTGAGGACACCAGAACTGTATACAGTACTCTCAAGTCTCAGGAGAGCAGAGTAGAGGGGCAGGATCACCTCCTTCGACCTGCTGGTCACACTTCTTTTGATGCAGCCCAGGATACGGTTGGCTTTCTGGGCTGTGAGTGCACACTGAAGCCTGCTCATGTACAGTTTTTCATCAGCCAACACCCCCAAGTCTTTCTCTGCAGGGCTGCTCTGAATCTCTTCTTTCCCCAGCCTCTAGCTGTGCCTGGGATTGCCCTGACCCAGGTGTAGAACATTACACTTTGCTTTGTTGAACTTCATGAGGTTAGCATAGACCCACCTGTAATGCATGTCAAGGTCCCTCTGGATGGCATTCCTTCCCTCCAGCGTACCAACTGAGCCACGCAGCTTGGTGTCATCGGCAAACTTGCTGAGGGCGCACTCAATCCTACTGTCCATGTTGCCGACCGAGGTGGCCCCTAAGGGACACCACTCCTTACCTGTCTCCAGGTGGACATTGAGCTGTTGACCGCAACTCTCTGCATGTGGCCATCCAGCCAGTTCTTTATTCACCGGTTGGCCCATCCATCAAATTCATGTCTCTCCAGTTTAGCAACAAGGATGCTGTACAGGACAGAGCTGAATGCTTTGCAGAAGTCCAGGTAGACTACATCACCTGCTCTGCCCCTGTCCATCATTTCTGTGGCCCCATCATAGAAGGCCACCAAATTGGTCAGGTGTGATTTGCCCTTAGTGAAGCTGTGTTGGCTGTCACCAACCGTATCGTTGTTTTTCATGTGTCCTAGCACGGTTTCCAGGAGAATCTGCTCCATGATCCTGCCAGGCACAGAAATGAGACTGACTGGACTGTAGTTTCCCAGGTCTTCCATTTTCCCCTTCTTGAAAATGGGGGTTATATTTCCCTTTTTCCAGTCTTTGGGAACTTCACCTGACTGATAAAGTATCCCTGTAGGAAGCCAGGCAACATAAGGTCAGTGCTTATATGAGAGAGGAAAAGTCAAGATTTGTTGGTTTTAGAGTGATTGCATTGGGCACCTTGCTGTCCTGACTGAAAGAAGTTAATTGCTGTGCCACATGTTGACACGAATGTATACCAAGCCTGAATGAAGGGGCAAGCTGCAGAGTGTGAGCAGGGAAGGAAAAAGTACAAGTTGCTTTCAAATGGAAATGGGCAGACAGATTTTTCAAAAAAAAATCCTCACATGTGTAATAGTGAAATTATTTTTTGAAAACAGTTATTTGCTGAGTTAATAGAGGGAATATTTGTTGATTTATTTAAGTTGAACAAGCAGGAAATTACTTTTTCTTACTGCAGTTCAAGTATCAGCCTTTCGCATAAAGTTCAAGGCGCAGTGACATTGGTTGCTGAATGGTTTTGAATTCTGGTACACATTTTGTGTTACTGCACCATTAATGTTTCTTGTTTGTGCATTTGTTTCCTAGCCTAATTCTGTATTTAAATGCTTCCACAGCTTTGGAACTTCCGATGTTCACAAGTTATATTCTTATTTTCATGGTGTAGTACTGTTTAGCACCGAGGGCCTTAGTGAGTTATTTATAAATAAAATTCACTTTGCTCTTGCAATGCAGTACAGGCATAAGGAGTGGAAGATTATCACAGGGTTTTTTGCCTACTTCTGTAACTGTCAAAAAGTAATCCCATACAGGCACTTCTAAATGTGGAAGGAAATAAATGGATGTGATCATTCTCAGTGTATGACTTTTTCATTTTGCTCATGATATAGGATGAGTGCTGCACAGCAAAGTTTTAGGCATTCACAGTAATGACTGGAAAAAAAATCTGTTGTGTCTGTTTCATGTGGCTAATGAACAACAGGGCTGACAACAGAAAACTTAACCCTGTTACTTTTTACAACTTTACAACTTTTAATGTAACTTTAATGTGTTTAGTATTTTACTGTAAAATGTTTTAATGATTGCTTTTTGTAATGGTCATGAACACTGAAACAGAGCAACTCTGATACCATACCAAGAGAGCAGGTAATCCATGCAACATGATGCAATGCTGAGTTTCTTTAGTAATACACACCGTTGTTGAGAACAAAGTTGAGTGATGAGTTTTCAGCAGGTTTTTGAGGTTGTAGAAAACTTTGATATGAAGTCAGGCTTAGCTGTAGCAAAGAGAAGATCAACATCTGGGATTAAGAACAGAAACGTAGAATATAATAAAATATATTACAGAAATGTAGAAAATATAGAAAGGATTTTAATGTACTTTAAAGGCCAGCCTTTGTATAAATAGTTATTTGCTTGCTGTACAGACTTGTGGATTAAGTATGTTCATATGTTAATGTCCTGAGATTCATCAAGATAAGTCGTAATAGTCCCTCAAATTTTAATTTCCAAAATACTTCTCACTTCCACTAAACTTACTGTTATTCTGTAGCTTGAAGAAAAAGCTCGACTTGAAGCTGAAGCCAGGGAGAGGGAGCACCATCAGTTGCTTGAAGAACAGAGGCGGCGTGAGGAAGAGGAAGAAGAGAGGCTGAAACAAGAATTACAGCGGCTTCAAGAACTTCAACAGTTGCGGGCTGTAAAGAAAAAGAAAAAAGAACGAACAGGTAAAGACTGTCAGAAGGTGGACATGCTTACTCGAAACTGCCAGACAGTGAAGGAATCTGTCCCAAACACACCTGAAGACATTCAGAATGGTACACTTGAGCAATCAGAAAAGATAGAAAACTCCTCCAGTTCACTGTCAAGACATGTGAATCATACAGAACAGAGGCCAGTTTCAGAGACAGGCTGTGAACTATCCAATCCTGTAAACACTAGAGACTCAAAGCTGCTTTATCAGAAAGAAGGGAACGTAAAGCAGCATGAGCCCCTCTCTTTTCTGCTTGATATTATGCATCAACATAAAGAAGGAAACAGCAAACAGAAACTCAAGCAGATAAACAAGCCGTGTACTGAACAAGTGAAAAAGCCTGTTGAATCCCCCAAAGCAGCTGAGATCCAGACTAAAACCAGAAACCAAATAGAATCCAAAGCAAAAGCAGCAGAGCTCCCAACACTTGCAGAACCTAAAAAAGAGGAGAAGAAATTAAACAATAACAACAAAAAACAGTTGAACCATGTAAAGGAAGAGAAAGCAACTGTAACAAGTGAATCCCCTTCACCAAGTGAGCAGCAGCAAAATAATAAGCTAATACTTGCCGATTCTCCTCAGCCAAAAGGCAAGAACAAGAAAAGCAAGAAGAAAAAAGGGGACAAAGTCAACAATTCAATTGGTAAGTGTATAAGAAAGTCAAAGAACTTGGATTGTTTTTTGTTGTTACCATTTAAGTCCAGAAGCTTGAAATGTTTGTCTTCAGTCATCCCTGCCAATATAAACTAGAGAAACAGAAAAACTGGTGTCAGGAAAATTCAAGTCATTGTAATTATAGCCATTAGGAGATGCATATAGTTTTATTAAAGAGGTGTAGGATGCTTTAAAGAATGAATAAACTAGCATATACTGCTGGGTGTGTATGGGGGCCTTGGCAGTGAAGAAAGTCTGTTCTGTAAAGCCTGTCTTGCTTAAAATAAGTACTTAAAATAATGCAATACTATGCTGATACCCGTTTTCAACTACTTCAAAAGCAAGGTTGTTTCTCATGCAGCAGTAACAGTGTAGTCCAAAGTTGATCTTGCTCTTTGAGCAGGGAAAATAAGGGGATCCTGCAGCCAAAGAATAGTCATTCATGTATAAATAGGTATTCTTTCAGTTAAAATAATTCTTTTCCTATATTAATTGTATTAACAGGTGAGTAAGTACAAAAACTTAATTTTTGCCAAAGTGAAAACTTACAGTGGGATGTCAATTAGTTAATTATATTGAGTGTTTTCTCCATATGAATATTAGTTTTTGCTAGTAAACAGATTTTTTTATTTATCTGATAGAAAAAATAAACCATGGAAGACTGACTTGACTCAGGCAAATTGCACTTGCAGAATTTTCTTCCCAATGCATTTTTTTTTGTTTTCCTGAAAACATCTAAGAGCTAAATACCAGAACTGAGAAACACTTGCAAGTGCTGGCTGGTTGGCTTTGTCAGCATGATAATCAAGCTGCCATTGTTGGGCACCAGTTCATTCTTGCACATGTTTGGTCCCTACTGGTACTGCCAGTTGGGATGGCAGTTTTGCAGTATGGACATCTGCGTGCTCAGAGCACCTGGTCATTCCTCTGGGATCACCTGGTAGCTGAATGATAGTGGTGGATAAAGTAAATGTCCATTTACCAGGAGGACTTAATAACATTGCAGTTCTCACTGCTGTTCTGTCTGGTAAGCACATCAAGGTGCAAGAACTTAATCCGTTGGCAGTCTCTGCCAGTATTTCAGATTACTTGCCTTTCTTAAGTTTTGTTACAAAAATGTATACCAGATTCCTGGTTGTTGCAAGTGCTAGATGTAGAGCCCAGCTTAGTGGTTTCATGGTCGGGTTGAGTCAGCCCTCCAGTCTTTATTTCTAACTCTTTTGACGTGCAGTATTTCAGTTCCATGTCAGTCAGCGATACAGCAACTGAACCATTTTCTCTGATATCTTATTCTTGTGCATACTATGCTGGGGTGTTGTTTGGGTTTTGTTTTATTAATTTACTGAGAAGAATGTACTCCAGTCATTGAAGCAAGAGAAAACTCTATAATTACGTGCAGAAAAGGAAGATTGGAGACATTGGAAGGAAAAAGTATTGAAGGGGAGGGGTCGGGATAGTAGGTGGTGTTTACTGCAGGAGAATGCAGGTAGCTCCCTGCATCTTTTCCTCCTCTCTGCCCCTCACCATTGTTTTCTGCTGCTTAAATCAAGTATAGTTGCAGTTTCTGAAAACTAATACTTAAATGTGAAAAAAACATAGGGACAGGTTTCTGAATTTATGAAGATGTAACTGTGTTGCTCTTTGAAGAATCAGAACTGAATCACACTATGGGTAGTTCTGACTTACAAGAAAGGTACTGAGATAAACAATTATAATTTAGTTGAAATTTCTTAAAGACACAGCGCCCATGACCCATGTTAGTGAAGACACAAAAAATGAACTAAGAAAAAAGGTTATAATTAGAAGTAGGGTAATTGAAAAAAAAACTCATGGAAAGAGGGTAACAGGGGGAGGGAGTAAATTGAGTTTTAAAATGAAGTGTTAAGGCAGTGAGCATTATTACTTTTGGTGTGATCCGTTTCCTAAAGAAATATATTCTGGTGGATTATTTCAACTGCTTGTTATGAAGAGGCTGAAGAAAACTATACAGGGAAGCCCTGTGTTTATAAGACTTTCTGCTTCTTCAGAAGTAAGTTGCATAGCAAAGATGTGCAACTTTTAAACTACCAGGAATGCCTTTAGAAATGAGTTGCTTGCTCTCATAATCTCGAGGGTTCTAGAGAGTCCTGATGTGTACTAGGTGTTTTCAGTTAGTCTCACCCTTTTTAGAATATGTTGTGAAGCTGCTTCAGAAGTTAAATTGGAGTATGTATGTAATAAGAGATACTGCAAGAAGAAAATGTTCAAATTGCTTTCTACAAAAATTTATGCTTTCTGAAGCTTTTTTTTTTAGTACAATGCTGTACAGTATATCAACAGGTTTTTAAGAAACTTTGTTTCTGTAGCTGGGGCCTAGATTCAGGCCATATTAAAATATGTTAAAAAATGCTTAGCAAAATTCCTAGTTGTAAGTAGCCTGACCTAGACACTTGCAGACACAGCCCAATGATCATGTCCCAGAAGGAGTACAGCAGCAGCTCTACAATCCCCAAATTCTTGGAACTATTTTTGTTATATAAATACCATTTTAAAAATGTTTCTAAAACTGCCTTTATTATTAAGGCCAACAAATTTCAGCCAGTTGAACACTATTCATTATCTATCTGATTCTTCAAGCCCTTTGTTTAATTTGACCATTCTCATGTGTATTCCAGGTTTATGGCATCTTTTGCAACCCGTTCAGTCAGTGAATTTACTGTTGATTCATCTCTTACTTTTTCTCAGTGTAACTCCTTAAAGGCTGGGCAGGGGTATTAGTATATTTTAAGAAGCGTCTTTTTAATTATAAGCTTGTATTAATTCAGCCTAAACATGAATAATCAATAGTTTACAAAGTTGAGACTGTTCTCCAGAAACATCTTTAATGCAGTTTCTTCAAGTTCCTTCTTCTCTCCTTTCCCCCTCCCCATAGAACCTAACATAGTATCGTCCTTTTTCCTTTGTAGATGATGTGTTTCTACCCAAAGACATTGATCTAGACAGTGTGGAAATGGATGAAACAGAGAGAGAAGTGGAGTATTTTAAAAGGTAAAGTGCTGTAATCCCTATACGTAAAGCTGTTGTGCTTCTTCCCATGCTGTGACTTTAAAACAGACAAACCAACCAACTAACCCAACAACAGAAAACCAACCCACAACTAAGTTACTAACTCCTAGCAGAAAAGCCTGTGTTGTACTATGTTGTAACACAACAAATCTTCTTACAGCTGACATTCTGAATACTGAATATAAGTCACTGAAGCTGTAGATCAACAGATTGTAGCTGAGTAGAACAAACACAGGAATGAGTGCCAGAATCAACCATGTGTCTGTCCCCCAGGTTCTCATCAAGGCTCTCAGAATATTCTCAGTTACCATTATTTTCTATAAGCAAAGTTTGCATGAATATCCCTTTTATTATTCATACTGACTAGTGTTAAAAAAAAAAGGGAAAAGACGAAGTGTTGAACAAGTAAGATGTTGTTTTACATTTCAGAGCAGCTATTTCAGAAAGGTTTATTCATGATATTCTCTTCCTTGTTTATAGGAGGTATTAGTTTGGAATTTTATACTGCACATGAAATAGAGATGGTACAACTTAGATATTAGCTTATGCCAGTCATAAAGAAGGGATGCATATGCTACAGCAGTGAAGAATATGGTAAAGGTAGTGTAGAAGGATAATATGAACCTGTGCTTGTGAAACTTTTTCCTTCTGTGTGTTTTGGTTGCTTTGGGGGTTTACACATCATGTCACCTTTAAATTCCTCAAATATGAGCAGACAGCTCATGTTTAAATAATGTAGCGCCTACAGTTTAGTTTTTGGTAGTCCTGCAAGGTGCGGGGAGCTGGATTCTGTCATTATGGATCCTTCCCAACTTGACACATTCTGTAATTCTGTGTTCTTCCATAATACTGAAATCTCCTCAAATTTGTGGTGGTTAATGGTGGCTGGGTGTGCTGATTTCCCATTAATCTAATGTAATAAGCCTTTTGTCATGAGAGCCAAATCTGAAATGTTACAAATAAATTGTTTTCTGCAGTTTAACCATTTAGGAATCAACATAGCATTTCACAGAACTACCAAAGACATTTGTTGAAAGGATGGAGTTTTTTTAAGAGAGGGCTTTCGGTATGGATTTCAAGTTCTTCTCTGAATTCTTATAGTTTTCATTGTCTCTGTGTCTGGGATGCAGTCTGTGTCTGAGTTTTACAAAGGACAATATAACTGCTTCTCTGTGCTGCTCGTTATTACTATACAAAATGCCTATGTCTGATTATTTATGGAGTTACAATGTACTACCTGAGGAAATTTTCAAAAGTGCACTTTCTCTGTTCTTAAAATTTATTTTCCTGAGTGGTGCCAATTAAAGGATTTTTTGGGTTTTTTTTTTAAGTCGAAATGTAGGTTTTATAAGTGAAAGGTGGCATATATTAGGCTGCTAGTGTTGGTGCTCAGCCCTTCATGGGTTTCATAGAGTCACAGAATCAGCTAGGTTGGAAAAGAACCATTACCCAAGGACTTCATGGAGTGTTCTTGGCTTCGTTCAAGTTTGCTGTATCTGTAACAAGAAAATTAAATCTTTTCATTTGCTAATAAGTTCATCAATTCTCTGTTCTCAATAGGATGACTGAAGCAGTGTCTTATATTTGTACAAGTGCAGCTGAAGTTTGGAGATTAACTTGTCAAATGTGTTTCCTAATGGAAGATTTAACACTTCTGAATGTACTGGTTTGTAATTAGTAATTGGTTTAATCTACTCTTCACTGTCATCTGTTAGGAAATGTGTGTAACTGTCCAACTTCTTTGTGTGTACCTGTTCAGAAGAGGTGTTTTGAAAAGCCCTCATAAACACTGTTCAAGGAGAGAAAAACAACTACTCAGTGCTGTGAAGGCACTGTTAAAGGTTATGTTTTCTGTCACTTGATAATTTCCAACATTATAATTAACAGGCTGGCAACAGTGCTTGTTTTAGTAATTCTTCATGCTGATGAGCTGCACAGGGCTACTGGATTCAGACTTTTTGCTGATAGTTTGTTAATTCGTCATCTTTTCTTGCTTCCTAGTGGTGTAATAGATGGACAACTTTACACCCAGACTTCGGAATTAATCTTGCAAGCTACTTCTAAATTTAGTATAGAAAGAACAAAATAAGTCTAGTTCTGCTAATCTCCCACTGTAGCTTTACTATCCGCTTTTTTGGCTTTTAGTTGCTACAGAAGCAGTATAGCCTTACAGAGAGGGATATGCTCTGCCTTGATGCTGTCATGCAGCCTTTAGCTTAAACAAGCTACACCTTACTTCGATAAAGTTCTTCAGCATTAATTGTCACTGAAATGCCTGCAGGTGCCAACTTTTTTCTGAAGTTCTTGCGTAAATTGGAATTCAGTGAAAGCAAATAAGGGTGTTTGTGTTCTGAAGGTGCTTTTTCCCAGGCATGTGAGCTACTTGCCTGCTGTATTATAAACAAACCTCCTTAGGTCTTTGTCTCCTACATAAATTCACTATATTCAGAAAACAAGAAGCAGTGTCCCATGCCAGTGGTACTTCTGCTTAAGTAGTATCAGCATTCACTCTCACTGTTAGAAGGTTTAGGTAAATATATCTGTTTCTAATTAACAGCTAGCTTCTCTGCTGCTAAATACGCAGTTTTCTTTGCTTCTTCATTCACTTACTCTTGCCATTGCAGCTTTGTTTAACTGGTTTATGATGCATTTTCAGAGATGGACAAGTGATTTTTTTTCCTTATTTTTTTTAGGTATAATTTTTTTAAGAGGTTTTGTCATTCTGAGGGAGAGCTGCTCTTCAAAAGAGGGATGACACTTGTGGTTTGATTTTAAGTATATTAATTTCACTTTATCACTTTTATCTTTTCAGATTCTGCTTGGATTCTGCCAGACAGACAAGGCAGAGACTTTCCATCAACTGGTCCAATTTTAGCTTGAAAAAAACCACGTTTGCTGCACATTGAAATGGGGAGGGAGCCCTGCAGGAATCAATGAACGACAGCTCCACTTATCTGTCCTGCTGTGCTGAGAGCTTATCTGGTCTTGAGCCAGTGCTGCCTTGCCTTGTCCCCAGTGCTGTGTGGATCTGCACTGAACCCTTTGGCCTGATAATTCTTGCGGACTGAAAAATTGCCACTTTCTACCTGAATTTGTTAGCTTGTGTGCTTGTAGTCTGTGAGTGAGACTTACTTGATTGTAGCTGTATGCCATTGGAGTTGGAACAATAGCTCTTTTCCATCTCCTTCTGAATGCCTTGGCCTCAGAGACTTTAAATTGCTTAGGCTTGGGTGGAGGCCAAAATACTAGTTTGCATCATCTGCAGTGGCTCCTGTCACTTCTGCATCTAGCTATGTTTTGTCATTCTGACTCCTGACAAAGGAATGGACCTAGTCAGTTGTGCTTTCACCTGCTCCAGAATTCTCCTGACATGACTTCATGAAAAAAGAGGCTCTTATGGGACGAGTATTTCCTCAGTTCTTTCACAATCTACTGTTTAAGAGTGTACAAGTTACGCTATTTGTGTTTTGATTTTTTCCCTGACTTGTAGCCAGCTTGTGTAAGAATACTTGCAGAATGAGAAAATTTAAAAAAGAACAGTACTCACACTATCAAATCTGTTATAGAGTGTATAATTGTATTAACACTGAAGCCTAACTGGCTACTTTTTTAACATATTGTTAAGTAATATTAAAATCATGTCTTTCTTTTTGAAAGATGGAATACATTAGTATGGCAGAAGACTTGTGTCTTGCTTTTTTTCTGCTCGGGTGGGGAAAGGGAAGAAGAAAGTGGTATTCTGAGCTAAGTTTCATCTTGTGTCAAAGTCAGTCAGTGAATGCTACTTAACTTAAGCATTTTCCTTGTTTGACAGCTTACCTGATGGGAAAAACTGCTATCTGTTAGAGCCAGAAAACTCCTGCTGAATGCTGGAATTAAGTTTGTGAATTCTGTGAATTAATGTAATACTTCTGTTTCAGGAGATAATGTGTGAGAAACACGGTAATACAAAAATTTCCAATTTGATGTCAGTGCAGAAGTGAAGTAGGTAGGCTCAATGCTACTATAATGTAAATAGCTAACAATATAGTAAAGTTTTACAGGTTGCATGGTATTACCCAGTGTGGAAGAAAATTGGTAATACAGGATTTTGATTTCTGTAAAGATACTGCACTTGTAGAATTTTTTCTGATATTACACTGTTTATTCAGAAGAGGCAAGAGAAGCTTTCTTCTTACTGCCGAATGACCGGGTACTTCCACTCAGCTCATACTCAAAAGGACAGTACAGCTTCAAAGTTCACTAATGTCCTTTCCCAGAACCATTCCACATTTGTCTTTCTTCT
This sequence comes from Pezoporus wallicus, assembly GCF_028554395.1. Classification (NCBI taxonomy): domain Eukaryota; kingdom Metazoa; phylum Chordata; class Aves; order Psittaciformes; family Psittacidae; genus Pezoporus; species Pezoporus wallicus. The sequence goes on from NW_026642052.1 coordinate 399,374, forward strand.
TGCTAACACACATTTTTCTGTGATATACCCACTGAGCTTGGGACTGCTTTGCAAGACACAGTGTAATTACACTCAGGTTTGGACTTGGGAAGGTTTGCTTCCATGTTCCCCATGAGGCCCAGATAGATGCTTACAGACCTCTTGAGGTATCTACAACTTCATATCCCTCTTACTGGTCCTGGAGCTCCTATCCCAGTGTGCTGCTGGTACAGAATATAGTTGCTCATCTTATACCCAGCCATTGCAGGTAAATGAGCCCTCAGCCTCCTCTTGCAGAGGAGGGAATGACAGTATCTGTTCTCAAAATACAGTTCAAGGATGTAAAGGGGTCACCTTCTATTAATTGTCTTCAGATTGAGGTTGAGGAAGGAATAATAGCTTAGCCTTGCTTTCTTTGTCAGTGCAGTATTGTAGCCTGTATATTTATTTGCTTGTGCTGGAGGAATAGCATCTCGAAGGTAATACCTATGCCACTTAGAGCCAACTGTCTGCAAAACTATGTACTGTTAAAAGTACCTCCATCACTTAGTGAAGAAGAATGAACTTTGGGATCATGGAGGCTTGCAGCTATTGCAGCCTGAGTTATATTTTAGTTACATAAAAGTAGTGAGGCTTCTCGTGGGAGAGTGGCTCTGGGGGGAAAAATGCTGTTAGAACAGCTGAAGCTGGATGTTTGTGTGAAATACAACCTCTCAGACTTCAGTTCTAAACTGTAACACAAGGTGGCAGTGGATGTCATCACTGCATTGGTGATTTCTGCATCAGTGATCTCAACAAATTGAGGCATGGGGTGGAAAAACTAGTTGATGTCACATGGGCAAATATTGGTGCAGCGTTTCTAGAGCAGGAAAGCTTTGAAAGTACCAAGATTTATAATGGTGCTAGAAAACTCATTTCATAGTATTTGTTTTCACTAGTAAATGGAGAAGAAAGATGCTTTTATTCCTTACTAGCGAAGCCGTTCAAAGAGTGATACATAAATATGACTGCTCCTTTTTATCCTGGGTTAAGACAGCAGAAACCCTTTTGAGGAATATATGTATATGTGTGTTTAATATCCTTCAAAGATACTTGCCTTGTGCTTCACCGTGGTCTATTAGTACAACTGACATGATTCCATGTGCTACTCAGAAAACATGAAGAATGAGTTTCCATGGATCTGCAGTTGTTGCACTCTGATGAGAACTTACAGGCAAGTTGTGTTTTTCTGAATTCATAACAAAGTGAAGATAAGCATGGACTAGTCTGGGAGCCAGGAGATTTGAAAGTACTGGCTTCAGTTCTACCATTTTTGTGGCCTTGGGCAAACAAGTTAGTTACTCTTACTACATTAATGAAATGGTTTTATTAAGGATTTGCTGAATTATGAGCATGATTCTTAATGCCTAAATAAGTCAATGTGGAGTCTGTTTAGGTATGGCATTATAACGTCCTGTTGGAAGGACAGATGTTCTACACTGGTATTTGTCATTCAAATGTGTTCAAGGCAAGTAATATACATTCAGAGGTAACTTTGAGTAGAGTACACTTCTAGAAATAATACATCATGACTGAGTAAATTTGAGTTCTTCATGAGAGTTGGAAGGGGGGAAATGATAGCTTTTTGTGTGGGCTACTTTAACTAGTGTAACTTGTCCTCCTCACTCATCCTGACCTGTATGAAAGATTAATATCTAAGCTCTGCAGGTGACTGGTGGCATATCTGCCTGTTGGTATCAGTGCAGCTGAATCTGAGGGTGTGGTACTTCTTCAGGCATTTCTGTAATGGAAGAGGGCATAATTGCACGAAGTGTTTGTATCTTGAACAGTGTTGATATTGGGTGCTGTAAGGCAGCCCTTACACAGAGATGTCTCATCTCTGCTTGGCATTCACTATTGCTGCTTACTGAGGGAATGTAAGTGAGAGTTAAAAAGTCTTCAGCACACTTCTGTGGTGTGGCATTATTGGCACTTAAAACTGTGTAGCTGAGGTTCAGCATGCCGGTAACGCAAACCTCGCCACAGCCTGAGAAGATAATGTGTTAAAAATTAATTCATGTAGTGACTGTTGAGTGCCTAGGTGTTCAGCGTGCTCACTGCAGCTCAGGCTTTGCAAAGTTTCTTTGTGTTTCAGGGAAGGTTGGTTCGCCTTTAGTATGGAACCTGTTGTATCACGATGGAGAAATTAATGGTTACTAGAGTAAATATTTACACTAATACAATTTCACACATCTCACAGTACAAATGAAGGTGTGTGACTTGTAATTGTAGAACCTATTCTAAAAACAAACAAGTCTGCTATGTTGTAACATCCATCTGAACAAGATTAGGTGTGTACTATCCTTGTTGTCTTTGGCTCTTTCTCTGTATTTAAACATTTGGGAAATCTGAAGACTGAAACCTTTGATAGGGGAGTTCTCTGAAGTGAAGTCACAGAAGCTTTGATTCAGGATGTCTCCCTTCCTACTCCTTTCCATCAGAAAGAACTTTCCAAAAAATTTCCAGTTTTCCAAATTTTAAATGGCTCCTTAATTGCCAGCAACTTGTGTCTTGTGTTATCCCATTCGTCATTAACTGAAGATGTTAAACAAACATTAAAATGTTGTATTTTGTACTGTTACTACAGGCAGCTGATGTAAGTGAAGTTCTTGAAAGGAGAATGTTTGTCTCTGCTCTTCTGTTTTCCCCACTGTACAAAGAAATAACAATACCAAACCTTTGGGCCTCATTTCTGTTTTCACAGGTCTGTGTGTTTACTTTGCTGCTGCTTTTAGTTGTATAGTTGGGCCTCTCCCAGCTCAGTACTTAGAGACATGGAAGAAACTACTTGGTGGTGCGCTCTGGATCTACATAAAACAGTTGAAAGACATGCCAGGTAAACCTGTGTTTTCCTGTAACTACTTATGGATTTTACTGGTTTGCTTATAAAGATGATAGGTACAAATGGGATTGTAAAATGGGTGGTGTCCAATTTGTATCTCTGTAGAAAAAGGGGGAGAAGGTATATATTGATTGTGTCTTCTCTGATAGGTTTTTCTCAGTGTGTGTTTGGTGGTGTTTTTTTTTTTAAACCTACTAGTTTGAATGTCTTAAGATGGCTTGACGCATGTTTTCACACTTTAGTCACGGGTCCGTAGCCTTTGACATTGCTGTTTCAGCAGGTATTGTTAATCAGAAATATGTGGTTTTACTGTGTCATCAGCAGCTCTTCAGGCAGAGTTACCAGGAGAGCGGACTGTGCATAGTTTGGATGTTTGCTTAACCTAAATTTTCCTTCCAGAATGTCTGTGTTGCAGAAATACAGCAATGCAAGTATCTGCATGGATGCAGTTTGTCAAGAGGGATCTTCTGGATGGTTTGTTTTTTTTTTCTAGATACCTCCCAAAAGACAAACAACCTCCAGTGATGCACATTTAGGAATCTCATATCAACTGTTAACCTCCATTTTCTTCACCAGTTTTTCTGGAAGTTGAACAGAAAAGTAAAACCAGCATCTCTTTGACAATACCGTAATAACCATCACCTGACAATTTCAGATTTGTTAACTGACAACGAACATCTGAGAAAGTAATTTATTTTGTGCTACAAATAATACTTAAGCCCAGCTTGCCATTTATGAAGAGAGGAGGCAGTGGGGAGATGTAATATCTAAAGAAGCAGCAGCGCCTACTATTACATGGAAGAATAAATAAAAATCTACACTGACGTACTCACAAATTATGTCACATTGCATAAAGTAGCATGCATTCCATATGAAGTGTGTCAGTTGATCAGCTGATGCAAGTCTGACTTTTCTGAGGGAAAGATGTCTAGACTTGTTTTCCCATTCTGATTTCTTTGAAACAGGCTGTTAAATCAAGTTAGTACAGTAGCTTGTGCTGGCTGGGGGAGATTGCATGCAAGCAGCAAGCTGTTGTCTACGATTGTTTTACTTGTAACAAAGATACAAGATTTGAATCCAGGGTGCTGGAGTACAAAAGCTGGAATGCTGAACTCATCAGACCAGATGACTAGTGCTGCCTGGTGTTGCTTCAACAGACTTCATGCTGCAAGCTGTTTACCCGCATCAGCTCATGGGAAGGTTGTTCCATATTTACTGGAAATACATAATCAGTGAAGCCTAAGCCTTCTGAAAGGGAACAAAAGCAAGAATTGAGTCACTTGAAGTCACATATTTGAATGTGTATACCTTGTCTCATGTACTGTGTCTTCAAGACCTTGTACAAGTTTTTGTCCATCTGTTGTTTGACCATTAAATGGAATCTGCAGTATTACTAAGGGCAGTTAAGTTGAGGTTTTCAGGTGATTGTGGTGTAACCCTGGCTGGCAACTATGTATCAAACAGTACCACTCACTCACCCCCCCCAGCAGTGGGATGGGGAGTTTAATAATTAATGTAAAAAAAAGGAAAATAATAAAAATATATTAAAAATAATAAATAGTAATGACAACCAGCTGCAGTGATACACAATACAATTGCTCATCAACTGCTGACCGATACCCAGCCCTACCTGAGCAGTGATCGGTACCTTCTGCATGGCTCCCCTGAGTTATATACTGGGTATGCTGTCCTGTGATATGGAATACCCCTTTGGCTAGTTTGGGTCAGGTGTCCTGTTTCTGTTTCCTCCCAGCTTGTGCCCCTCCTCACTGGCAGAGCATGGGAGACTGTAAAGTCCTTCATTGGGGTAGGTACTACTCAGCAGCAACTAAAACATCAGTGTATTTATCAGCACTGTTCTCAGACTAAAGCCAATACACAGCACTCCACCAGCTGCTAGGAAGAAAATTCTATCCCAGCTGAAACCAGGACATGGGGGCTTTTTTGATTGATTTGTTTTCTATTAAGTTGAGGGCAAATTAGAACTAGCCGGTTCATAAGAGAGGCCCTCTTGGGAACAATCTTAACAGGGAAAGGCAAGTTCTAAACAGTACTACCTAATTCTCTTCACTTACATATGTTCTATTTATGGTATGAGCAGTTTGCTGTAGTGAGTGAATTCTCATGCCTGAAAGCAGAAACAGTTGTGCACTCTTGCTGACTGTGAAAGATGTGATTGGTTTCCTTGAGAATGGGAGGGGAAGAGAGAGTGCCTTATTACACTAGTCTCTTAACATAGCAACAATACTGTTGCCTTTATCCTTTCCTACAAGGTCACCTCTTAGATTTCTTAATTGAGTGTACTCTTGCTTTCTATAACAATCTGCAGATAAAGTCTTTGTCTTCTAGTTAACAAATAAACTTTTCCATTTGAAAAGAATGAAAATGCTGTTTGCTACCATTTATCCTGTAAGGATCTTCTACTTACTCCTTTCTGTGCCATCAATCTACCTTACAAACTTTAAAAGATAACGTCTCTTTCATTCCTAGACTAAGACTGTGTGTCTGAATAGTCAATTTAAAGAATTCATGAACCTTTTAAGTAATATAACTTGTGGTGCGTGTCACTTGCCTAAGCTGTTTTGTGGTTTATGGTGAAATTTTGTCATTCATTCTCTCCAGCTGCCTCTGAGCCTTCGTGTCATTTACATTGGTCATACTTTATGTATTTCACCAGGAGGAGAAACTTGCTGAAGGCTGCCTTGCAGAAAATCCCATTCTTTCTGTATCATGAGTCAAGAGCCATGAAATTGTGTATTGACTTTTTTTTTTTATTAAAGAAAGAAATAACAGTAATAATAGTTGGGACTGCCTATGGTCTTCAAGTGTGATTTTAGGAGGAGTTGGCATAATGTCACTGAGGATAAACTGGGTGGGTAAGAACAGAGTTGTAAGGCAAAAGCCTGATTACTTTTCTCTTTATGCAGATGCCTCTTCTGGATGCTAATCTACATTTGTGCAATAGGAGCATCATCTCTACATGCCTTGAACATACTAGGCGTAGGAGTCAAGGACTTGAATGAATTAGGCTTTGGCAGAGACATAGATTTTGGCAATGCCTTGAACTAGGACATGATAATCTGTGATGCAAGCAAGTAGACTAAACATGGAAGAGAAATCTTAAAATGTTGAAGTCAATAACTGTGCAAAGAAAGGTATGTTTGTCCTGGGGTTGGAATCCTTTAAATGATGTGGCGTAGGGACAGATAAGCTCTGGCATGACCTGCTGCCAGTTCCCTTTTTTCATACCAGCAGTATGTCAATGTGACATGGTATGATGTTGTGGGAGGAGCATGTATTAAAAACCCAAATACAGTTGTAGATCACAGTCTCCAGGCTGGCTGGCTGATTTTGCTCATTGACCAGTTTCTTTGTAACACAAAACAAACCCAAAAGAAGCAACAACTAAAAATACAAAACAAAAACCCCAACCAAAACCACTTATGTATTGAAACTAGGGGACTATAATTTATACTCTTGATTGGGCTTTGAAATCAGTTGACACTATGTAATGTTTAGCCATTGGCAACTTAAGCAATCTTGAGTGTTGCTGCAATACAAAATCACCCAAACAAAAGTTAGCTCAGTGAAGAAACTGCGCAGCTGGTTGAGAAATTGTGGAAGTGATAGAGTTTTGAAATGACTGGGAGAAATAAAAAACAACAAAGCCTAATTGAGGGGGTACAGCATGGAATGCATTATGTGTGTTATTTTGCAGGAGATAATGCAGCATAAATATGAAAAACAAGCATGTTAATGGCTTCAGTTACGTGTGTAAATACGGATGCTCTGTTTTAACATGTAATGGTTTAATATGGTATTGGTCTTAAAGGTAATGTTATTTTAGATGTTTAAGGATTAAACATTGCACAGAGGCTACTTCTGAAAATCCTACTTCCTTTTTATTATTTTTTTTCTGGTTTTAGTAACATTTTTTTATAGGCTTAAACTTTATAAGGTGTGATTTCATGGCTATGCTGAGCAAGTGCTGTGCTCTACAGAACTTCATGCATTGTATCTTATATGATAACAAAATTAGGTACCTGTGGGTAAATGAAGAGAAAAATAAGTTGCTTAGCAATTCCTTTTTGCATTTTAACTTGATTTATAAAGTGTGCAAAAAGGTTGTTGTAAATCTTTGTCCTGGGTTCAGCAGTAGCAGTCATTTTTCTCCTTGGTAGGCTGTGCAGTGCTGTGTTTTGACTTTCAGCCTGGGAACAGAGCTGATAACAATGATATTTTGGTTTAGCCAAGGACTTTGTGAGCCTCGTGCCCTGCCAGGGAGGAGGGGAAGCCAGGAGGAAGCAGAGACAGGACACCTGACCCAAACTGACCAAAGAGGTATTCCATACCACAGCATGTCATGCCCGGGAGATAACTGAGGGTTACCCGGAAGGACACGGGGTCTTCTGGGTCAGACTCGTTTTTCGGTGGGTGGTATCGTATTCTGTTCCCTTGTTATTTTCTCTTATTGTTGTTGTTGGTAGTAGCGGTGGTGATTTGTGTTGTACATTGTTTGTTGGACTGTTCTTGTCTCAACCCATGGGAGTTGCATTCTTTTGATTCTCCTCCCCATTGCTCCAGGAACAGGGAAGAGGAGAGCCCCCGGGGGTGGACGACGGACGGACACACAGGCCTCGACTGCTTCCAGCCGGGCACCACTCACTGGGAGTGAGTGAACGAGCTGTCTGGCTGGGTTTAAACCATGACAATCTTTAATGCAAGTTTTTGTGTCCTACAGTTCTTTGGAAATGTGTTACTTTTGTTTTGGTTCTGATTTTTCTGATTTAATCCATTTACTTTCTTAAATAGCTTTTGCCTTATGCACTGGGAATTGGTCTTTCCTTAGGAGGATTATTCATGAATATGTGAACTGTGGTAAAGATGTTTTCAAGCTGACACTGGTTTCCCACGCTGGTGTACAAATGGAATAAATGAGGCTGAGGCAACTATGACTTCACCTTACAGAGAATCATCAGCACAGAGATGAAGCACTTTTGCCCCAGCTACAGTGCAAGTCTGGAAACAGAGTTGGAAACTGAACCCAGTTAATAAGAGACTCAAGTCTGTGGCTGAATTTCAAGTCTGTCATGTGTCATGAGGATTTATAAAAGAACTGTTACTGGATAAAGAAAGAGGAGCAGCACTGTGAAGCATTTGCTCTTTGCTTCATGATAATTTTTGCACTGAATGTTCTCCTGCTCATCTGTTTACTCAGACCACCTCCCAGACCATCTCATCGGTCCTTCTTGCTCCTACAGGCTGTGTGACTGAAGTCCCCTGGAAATACCTGTGGAGCAATTGGGTTGTGTAAGTGCTAAAGTGCTCATGAGGGTTTTGGACAGCAAAACTTAGGAATTAATACTATGGATTTTAGTTTGTTCAGTTAAATTGTTACCTCATGAAGGCCTGAAATGCCACCATCACACTGTAGTGGTTCTTACCCTGTGTGGCCAAAACCAGACAGAGTGCCCTGTCCTGTAGTCAGGCTGTTCTGCAAGGAAGTTTGGTGGGGTCAGAAAGAAGTAAAACTCCTAGCTGTTCTCTGAACAGCATTGGATGAGAGAAAGAGGGAGGGAGGGGTCTGGTGTTTCTTTGTTAGCTCATTCATTCCTGGCACAGTAACAACATGTCCTGTGCTGGAGCAGGCAGTTGCTGGGATGGATAGGAGCTGTGGATTTCCTAGTCTGTTGTAATCTGTTTTGGTAAATTCTCATAAATCGGGAAGTGTACCCCACAGCTGTGGCCAGACTGCAATCCAGACTTAATGCTCAGTTTTCTATGGGTCAGTTTCACCTCTTGCTCCTGGCTTTAGTACATTTGTCTTTGTTTCACCGTGTTAGTCAGGGTATCAGGTTAATCTGGTTGCTATTTTCCATCACTTCTGACCACATTTCCTTGTGGGAATAGGAGCTGTGAAGTGACCTTAAAACCAAGTATCACTTTCGTACTTCTGAAAGATAACATCGTTGTTATTAAATACTTCTTTCATACCCCTGAAGAGTTCTTGGTCTTCAGAACATGGAACAGGCATAAGGAGGTAATTTTCATCTGAAAGGTGTCATACAAAAGTTTAGCAGCAACAATTAGGTGATGGGAGTATTAAATACTAATTAATGGTGTAGGTTACATGATGAGATCAGTATTTCATGGACTGGCTACCTAGTGCAGTATTCCCATCCTATCTATGAGGAAGTAAATCAGCTGGCTTACTTGCTTAATGCTTAAGAAACTGTAAAGATACAGGACCTCATGTAGTTCAGCTATGGTATAAATGTGATCTCCAGCAGTGATTGTCTACTGTGGCAGTGGTTTCTACCAACTCAAAAGAATTTCCAGGAAAGCACATGACTTTTGTTCACCTTACTTGTAATAACAGAAAGGAACTGAGAGCTTTCATGAGCAGCAGCAAGTTTTGCATTGAGTGAAGATCCTTGTCTCATAGCATATGTACTCATTTGCATGGGAGTTAGCTAATTTCCAATGATCGGCTCAGAATGGGTTCATCTATTTCAGCTACTAAATCTGCTGTTTCCTGCCAAGAAGCATAGAGGGAGTTGAAAGCATCTGCTGCTGTGCAAAAGCAAGGGAAGAAGACCAAGCAAAGAGCTTGGCCAAGTGTGTTTGAGCATGGTGGTCTGATGGGCTAGGTTTATTCCAGTGGAATGAAAAGTTGCCTTTTAAAGCTTTTTATTGAGAATTCACAATGAAATTTGACACTTGATTTAAAAAAAAAATGTTTTCCAATGCCTTGGTCTTCAAGTGAGAAAATAATCTTCCCTTTGACCAGTGAGACAGGATACTGAATGCTGGATTTCTGTAAGGAGTCTGCAATGCTTGTAGATCACTTAAGAGCTTCCATAATCTGTGCAGAAGATTAAAATGCATCAGTTGCTGTGTTTTGTCCAAAGTGGATTTGCCAGGGTTGCAAAAGCTGTAACTTTTTAAACAGTGATGAGACCTAAATGTTAACTGGAAAGGTTAAAAGTGCCTTCACAGTGTTCACAGAATCCCCAGTGTTGGAAGAGACCTTTGAAGATCATCTAGTCCAACCCCAAATTCACTTAGGTGCAATTTGGTTTGCCTTTTGTCTGCATAATCAAGGCAGAAGCTTGGTTACATCGGAAACTTGGGTTTCAAAACAGTGTATGTGAATTTCACTGTTCAGAAACACCAAAATAGTTTGTGTGGATCCTGTCCTTTTGGAGTGCGGAGGTTATGTCCTGCTTCTCCTCTAGGATGAATTGCTGAAATACTTCTCCCTTTTAAAGTGCTGTTTTGGCAGCCCCTTGTTGAAGTTTGCCAGGAGAGGAAGTAATTTGGCCATAGTGAGAGTGGTGTGGCCAGTACAGAAGTTCTTGTGCTTCATGGCCAAGTGAGCTTCCTTTTTATGTTGACTTTCGTCTTCCCCTGCTGTTTTCTACTGCCAGCACTAGATGCTTTTTCATGCTTAGGGGTCAGCATCAGGAATGTCTTAAATTTCATCTAAATTCGTAATAGTTTCCAGTTCTTTGTCCTTGTTACCCCATGTGTGCATAGCTTAAAGGACAGGTGAATTCTGTGAGAACTTAGCAGCTGCACCCTCCATGAGGAAAAAAAAGTGATGTATTTTCAAGTAACCATAAAGCTGCAAATGCAGTCTCATGCTGTTCCTTCCAAAATAAATGGGACAACCAACACAGCATCAGAAAAAGTGCTAGAAATCGTATCTCGTTCCTTCAGGCAGTTGGCCCGGGGTGTTGCTAGCCAGGAAAAGATGAGAAAAACAGATGAGAGATTCATTTTACAAGTTTGGCTGGAATCTTAATTGCAGTTCTCCCCGTGTGTCCTGGCTTCAGCAGTAGCAGTCATTTTTTTCTCCTTCTTAGTAGCTGGTGCAGTGCTGTGTTTTTGACTTTCAGCCTGGGAACAGTGCAGATAGCACTGATGTTTTAGTTACCACTCAAATGTTTTGGTTTGACCAAGGACTTTGTGAGCCTCATGCTCTGCCAGGGAGGAGGGGAAGCCAAGAGGAAGCAGAGACAGGACACCTGACCCAAACTGACCAAAGAGGTATTCCATACCACAGCACGTCATGCCCAGGATGTAATGGAGAGTTACCTGGAAAGGCTAAGACTGCAGGGCTGGATGAGGTAATTGGTCGGTACTCAGTCTGGTGGGGTGGGGTGAGTTTTCGGTCGGCGGGTGGTGAGGTGTTGTATTCTCTTCCCTTGTTATTTCCTTTATTATTATTAGTGGCGGTAGCAGTAGTGATTTGTGTTACACCTTAGTTACTAAACTGTTCTTATCTCAACCTGTGGGAGTTGCATTCTTTTCGATTCTCTCCGTCCCTCTGGGAGTAGAGGGAGGCCAAGAAGGGGGGGGGAGTGAGTGAACGAGCTGTCTGGCTGGATTTAAACCATGACACTGTTGATTAAGAAATTGAATGTTTAGCACAGACCATGGAAGGCTGGTGGTATGCGCTGGAGAGGATTCCTGCAGGTGCAGCATCCTGCCCCTGCTGACAGTGCTTTTGGGAGACACGAGGTGGCACTAGGACAAAGTCTGCACCCAGTGAAGGGCTGGCCACAGATAATCAGGAAATGGGCATTTTGCAGGGGTTTTGGCTTCCCTTTCAAACTTTGAACTTGACTCAATTCTGTATGAGTCAGTCTGGTTCGACACTTCAGGGAGATGGGTTCGGATCATGCATGTTGCAAAATGCCATCTCCCTGCTACCCTGCCTCATACACCTGCCCAGTTGCAGACATGAAGTGTGGGCTGTGATTTTTCACCGTGATTGTGATTTCTAGCGATCACCAAAGTCTGCCAGGGTAGTGAAGTCTAACATACACATTACAGCCTGAGCATCCTTTTGGATGCTCGCTAGCACCCTCCCTGTGCTGCACCCTGCTCTTTGGTGTACTGAAAAGCTGCTGCACTACCTGGTAATAGGTGATCATGGAGTTGATGGCTCCTTTTTGTTGGGCAAGAGGGATACTGACTTCCTTACTTTAATATTGTGGGGCTGAAAAGCCTCCAAGGGGAATTTCAGTTCTGAAGTTTTCCCATGAACATGCCTGTATTGCCAAGATTAAAGAGTTTGAGAGCCTCTTCAGGCAGAGGCTGAACCCCTGAAGACTGCAGAATGGGAATGCAGGATAGGATAATCCACATCAGAAGGGACTTGTGAAAGTCTCCAGTCCAACCTCCTGCATTAAGCAGAGTCAGCTTTGAGATCAGATTGGGTTACTTGGGTCTTTATCCAGTTTGGCCTTGAAAACCTTTTTAGGATAGAAAGTGCAACTTGTGGGCAATCTGTCCATTGATTTATTGGTTGTAATAAATCAGCATTTTATTTATTGTTCATTTACTTTCTAGCCTTTAGGCTCATCTTTTATGTCTCTCAGCTTTCTGTCTGTATTGATAAAAGCAATCTCATGGCTTCTAAGCAAGTTCTGGGGAAAGAATGGGGATTAACCCATGCATATCAAGAATTTGAAGCAGCATTGTCATTCCAAATTTCCTATATTCTTTAAGCATGTTCTCTCCCTTTGTTTGAAACCGCCCATCTTTTCCCACTTCTTTCTCCTTATATGGTTCCCACCCACACCTGTGATAATGGTAGAGGAGGAAGGACTATTTTCCATGTATCTTGTCTGCTGCTAGGAACTTTGTAGTACCTTCACTGTTTCAGACCATTTGATGTTTCATCTAGTAAGCTAGGTATTACCTCAGTTCCCAGGGAACTGAAGGATAGAGGCAGTGAGATAAGTACAGGATCCACATCTCCCGTTTCTAGGTACTGCAGTAAGAAGCTCTTCATGACAATTTGCATTCATGTAATGTATTTGAAATGTTGAATGTTAAACCATGAAATGTGAAGCACCTGGTTTATATCAGCCTTTAGAGGTAAAACGTCATGTTCTTGCAGCAGGTTGTTCCAGTATGTGACATTAATGGTGTGATAATTGCAGTGAAGGTGTTTGTTAGTGGTGACTAGCATATTAAACCTAGCATGTGGTGTGATATGTTTGGTAATACTCTCAGGCTGCCTTTGTTGATGAGGAGTCTTGTTTCATTTTGGCTGTATCATGGTTCTCTCGGGCCTTTCCCTTTTTAACTTACTCTGGTTAAGTTACATTAAGGAAATTATAAATAAATGGCAGTGGGCTTTCCCTGGCTGAAATTAGCTGTTGACCTTAGACTACCATAAACTACATATTCAAAAAGCCCCAGCTGATTTTCCTGGTGGGCTTGAGGAAGCCTCTGGGTGACTTTTTGTGAGTTAATGTTTGGAGGAGGAGTGGTGGGGATGGTGTGAATGTTATGTGTTTTGCTGCACGAGCTGATGATTGCTTGAATGAGTGGACTTCCTGATTCAGAGGTAAAGAATGAATGGCTTCTCCTCATAGTTTCAGTCTTATAATAAAAGGTACTTTAGCAGCCCCACGCAACTGCTGCCTAGACAACTGTTTCCACTGCTTGAGAAAAAGTCCATCTGACACATCAGTGGGAAGCTGACACTTTCAGTTCATTAAAGAGAGCGTCTACAAGAGTATATACTCGGCTGAGAAGGTTTCAGCCTCTAAGAAGGGTCTGAAAAAGGCTTGAAATTTAAAAGCTTACAGTGTCTGAACGTACAGGCTGTTACAGCTCAGCTCCCTCCTCCTGCAGCACCAGGACTACTCATTTTCCTAATATTTGTCTGTCTTTTTCCCTTCACAGGGCTAATATACCTGTCTGTATTTGCAGACTAGCTCCTTCAAACTGGTTATAACTGTGATCCAAATAGTTCTGGATAGTGGCTCTGTAGGGACTTCTTTCCCTGTTTTGTTCTAATGGTTGCTTTGCCATTACATCAAAATAATGCCACTTGACAATGCAGTAGGATACTGATGACCTCTGGGAAAAGTTTCTTAATACATCAGCAATTGCATCCTACAGACCGGACTTAAAAGGAGCTCAGATACGCTTGGAGAAGTTAGCTAACACAAACAGTAGGATGGGGTGTCTTCCACATGAAGTTACTGCCTTCTCCATCCTAATTGAGTTTACTGCTGAAGCAATGGATGTGCTTGGTCTAAGGACTTTGGGGGCTTTTTAATATTAGAGTATTATAGGATTCAGTATCCAAATTGATAATGTAAATCCCTTGGTAACAGGGGGAAGTGATGATGTTAACAGCTTTTCTGATACGGCTTAGGGGGCAGCACTATGTTTGGCCCCATCTTATTCTCACCTGAGGAACTGGTGTCTGAAAGCATAACTCTACTGGTATCAGTATCCGATGGTGTCATGTATACAAATAAGAACTGTTAATGAACTTTACATGGCCATTTCTCATATACATTGTTACATCCTCTATCTCTCTAGCTTTGGCACAGCTGTGGTTAAGATGACACACTGACACTTCTACCTTGATTTTTCTTTATATAGCAAAAGAATTTATAGTGATCCCTGGGAAACCATAATCATGACTAAGGTTAAAAGGAACTTTTGTAGGTCATCTAGTCCAGCCATCTTATGTTTTGTGATACCTAATTTGCCAAATTGGCCACTAATCCGCTCTTTCTCTACTCTGGGTCATGCTTCACTTACAGACTCTACCAATACCTTTAGGGAGGTCTGACAGGAGACCTTCCCAGACAGGTACTTGGTTTATACCATGGCCTTTTATTGTGGCCTTTGTCCAAGGGCCAACATTTCCTTGCTACTGAAATACTCCTTGTTGCCTTCTGCTCCCCTTCCATGTTCTTACTCCAGCCAAGCTTTTACTTTCCTGTCCTCCTATGTGCTCAGGCATCACCTCCATATTCCTTCTAAATAGCCTGTCTCCACTTCCACCTCCTGTGCGCTTCCTTTTAGTGTTTGAGTGCAGTCTGGAGTTCCCCCTTGGGCAGAGCTGGCCTCCTGCCATGCTTGCTTGACTTCCTGCACATTAGAACAGGCTGTTCCACTTTGAGTGGTTGTTCTTGGAGGTCAGCCGGTACACAACTTTGCCTCAGCCTCCAGTGGCATCCTGCCTGCCAGTTCCCTGAACAAGGCTAGATCTACTCTTCCGAAGTTCAATATCTCTATTGTGCTACCTGCTTACCTCACTTCTTTCAGGATCCTTGTATCACCATCCTACAATGGCTGCTGCTAGGGTAGTGATGAGCATTTAACAGCTTTAACTAGTTGATTAACAAGTAACAGATTGAGCAGTGCCTCTCCTAATTGACTTGTCTGCCACCTTTTTCAGCAGCTGTGGTCCATGATTGTTCTCCTGATTTGCTTGTCCCCTTGCTTGTTGCCCTCCCAGCAGATACTGGGGTGGTGAAAACCCCCAGGGAGACACAGGGCCTGCTATCAAAAGGCTTTTCCCAGGTGATTATGGCTGATTTCATCCACTTTTTCTTGGGTTTGGTGGCCTGTAGCAGATACCCACCACACAATTACACTCCTTGGCCTCCTCTCTCATCCTGACCCTTAACTTTTGACCAGTGTGTCACCTATTGCTTTGCAGAGCTCTGCAAACTCAGGTCATTTCTTTGCATGGAGCACAACTCAAGTTCTCTGTTTTCTCTTACTTTTTTCTCCTGAAGAGCCATCATCCATCCCTCAGAGCACCCCAATTATGTAAACTGTCCCACCACATCTCTACTCCTAGAGACATCATAGGTTTGCATCTACACATGGACTTCCAATTTCTTGGTTTGCAGCAACTGGTTGTCTGCAGGCCCTTCAGAGATGCCCTGTGTGATACAGGCTGAGAAGGGAAAGGGGAGAGTTGAGAAAAGATTAGGGATACTGGCTACCAGTTGTTCCTTAATTTTCCTTTTTCATGCATCTGGTTCTGGTGTCACAGTGTTTAATCTTTTTGTGAAGCAAAGGAGCCGCTCCATGTGTACATGAAATATCAGGGCTGCTGTTCGGAGTACAGCTATATCCTGGGAAAAGACCTTTCATAACCCCTAAGTCTGAGGGAGCGAGCACACACATACAGGCATTTCTT
Organism: Pezoporus wallicus; assembly: GCF_028554395.1. Classification (NCBI taxonomy): domain Eukaryota; kingdom Metazoa; phylum Chordata; class Aves; order Psittaciformes; family Psittacidae; genus Pezoporus; species Pezoporus wallicus. The sequence continues at coordinate 415,210 of NW_026642052.1, forward strand.
ATCTGGCTCTTTTCTATATGCAATTTCTATGACACAGGGTGGGTTTGTGTACATGTAGAAAGATGCTGGTCTGCCTCTTAGGGATTGTTCACTAAGACAGTTTGCAAATATGCTAGATCCCAGATGATTTACTTTAATACATTCTGTCACCTATTTAACCCACTTGTACAAACACATAGGTATTCTGTCTCTGTGATAACTTCTGTTCAGCTTTCTTCAAGCAGATTTTGCTTTTCTTCAGTGTGGTGGACTTTGGCAGTCCAACAGTGGATTTGAGAATGAGTCCTCAGTAAGGAAGACAGAGAAAAACTTCTTCCTCTCTCCACTGTAAGGGAGCAGAATCAGCTACTGTTGGTCCTGTACTTCCTCTTCTCAGAAGCTGGAAGACTGCAGTTCCTTCCTCTCACATCCTCATCTCTACTCAGATGTGTGCAACTATTGATGATTAGAAGTAATTTTTTTTTTTCATGTCTAGGGTTCTTCAGGTGAATTCCACCCAGGCTGTGGTAGCTCCTAAACTGTGCCCTGACTATCTGAAGAGGAACTGTCCTACAACAATTGCTAGGAGCTCAATGCACACTTCCCCTCAGCACTTCTCCATAGCTGTGGAAATGACGATGTGCTCAATGGCTGTAGTATCTTAGTAACTTCTCTTTGGCCTTTCTCTTTGAGGAGGTTCTGCTGTACATAGTTTGAGAGACTCCTTCAAAAGAGAAATTAGCCAGTCATTGAGGAGTTTGTCCATCCATCCCCCCCCAGAAAAGTCTGTCCACTGTCAGATGGATTTTTCTCTTAGGCTGATCAAAAATCAAGAGATGCCTCCGTGTTCTGTAACATATTTTGAACTCTGTGCTTCGATAGCACAGTAATTGTCTACTTTGTCACACCTGTAGCTGCCCTTTGTTGCCTGCACTATACAGCTGCTGTGACCAGATTGCTCAGTTTTAAGCTATCCTTTACCTGTCTATTGCCAAGAAAGTGTCTTGCAGGGCTTGTTTGTGGTGAAAACATTGCAATAAAGTAGACCAGACACTGATGGCAGCTGTAAAACCCTGGGATGAAGTGCCATTTCATTGCATGCAGCCTGTCACTGGGCAGATGTGAAGATGGAAACAGCCTGTTATTAGCAGAATCCTTTTCAAGGAGGAGTACAAGTATATCTTACCATAACTTCCTCAGCTTATCACTTATCTGAGGGCATGCATGTTTTCATAAAATCATAGTAATGTGTTTCTCTTGTTTCTCTTGTTAAAGATTACTAGAATAGTGTTTTGGGTAACTTCATTTTCTGATCTGTGGTGTAATGACCACTCTGCCCCTGTCTGCTTGTCCCATGTTCACTATGGGCACTGAGATTTTACATACAAACAATTGTTTCCTTTTTTTTGATGAATGCTTTTCCATGTTTTATCAGTCTTCTGGCTTCTTCCCACTTGTAGGCTCCTTAAAACATAATCTGACAGTTCATCATGTACATTACTGTATTTCAGTAACAGAGTACTTGGTCGAAAGTAACTTACTTTGACAGACCTTGGCATTTAGAGCTCTGGCTCTATCCAGTCTCATGTGCACACGTCCCCTTCTACACCTGCTGTTAAGCTTCATCCCTCTTCACTGTCAAGCCAGCTTCACCCTCCCAGCTACCCTGTGCTGAGTCCCAGTGCATCAGATGCATGTCTCCACTCCTGGCACACAGTCTCTGCAGAGACCACACAAAGGAAGGTCTTTACATCTCTGAGACTTCTACATTGTCCTGTCTTATGACCCCACTTTGGGGGAAGGAAACAGCTGCCAGGGCATTATCTGTGCCATGGAAAGTAGACCTGAGCCACAGTGGGAGGCTGGAGGAATCGAGAGGCAGCCCAAATCCAGATGGCCTCTCTGCTGCAGGCACAATATACCCAAGCCTCAGCCTTGATTCATCTCAACAGAAGCAAATACAGAGCTCCTCTTCTTGAGAAGAAAAGGAAAGTGTACCAGCAAAGGAAGAAGAATTTTTCTTAAGATTTCTTATTTCTTTGCAGCATGCCTCCCTCCATATATAGAATGCTGGTACCTATGTCTCCAGCTAGGTCCAGTGAAACAAGAGTCTCCTGGTGATCCTACAGTTACACATATACAGCTATAGCATGTGTGCAAAGGAGCTGAACTAATGTTTTGCCAGAGAGAGTAATTTCTTAACTTCAAGTGTGTATTCACTTGCAGTCCTAATGATATTTCACTGTAGTTCATGATAGTAAGCAAGTACCTGAAACCAAAAAAGCACTCTGGTAACATTATTTTGCACTTTTCTTATACACATGCATGCTGAGTGACATCTGTAAGGTCAACAGGAGGGTAAACTGCCAAGTTAAATGACTTGCTGAAAGCAATACAGTACATCACTGTTAGAGCATGGAGCATCCCATTCTCATCCATGGGATCCTTTTTGTCCTCAAACCAAAGACCCATTTAAATATGGAGTAAATAATTTTGTAACATTGGTGAAGCACAGAAAGTTGCTCATGCATCAAGCTAATGGCGTCAATGTGTGTTAGTATGGGCTAATCACTCTTCCTAAGAAAGGGTTTCCTGTCATGAAAAGGCACTTTTCCTCCTTTCCCCCCTTAGTTTTATTTCAAATCTTTTTAAAAAAAAAAGATTTTTTTTTTTTTAAAGCAAACTTTACCTTGCTACCTTTATAGTATGGAGTATGATAGTATGGAGAAAAGCTTTCTCATGATTTCCTGCAAAGCACTGTTTTGTCTTGATCAGATGAAGGTCTTTCGCTATTTAGTGTTTGATTCTGCTGTTCTGGTTCTTAGAGCAAGCAGCATTTGAAGCTTCTTAGGTGCCTGTGTTTGCCAGCAGTGCAAGTGTAATGTAAAGCTGGAATTCAGCCTAATGAATACAGCATTCTGTGTGTTTTTCAGTGCTAGAAGATGAATTTGAGCCATGAGGCATGGTGGAGAGGAAGATCAGTTCATTGTCATTTAAGAATCATTAATCTGATAAAAATGCTTCCCTTCTTCTAGCTGATGTCTTTTAGAAATGTTGCTGGGGTTTAAGTGTCAAAACCAAATGATGCAGGTGAACCATACTCCTGCGTTACTTCTGCAAGCCATGTGTTTCTCAATTACAGCTTTTGAACCAAAACAAATACAGAGCACCTCCGGGACAGGCAGCCCTGAGGCTAACCCTGTTCTTGACCATGAGGTTTCCAAACCTTTGTGGTGAAGGCTAGTACAGCTAATGATGCATAAATGGTATCCCACTAACAATTTCCACACCTCATTTGTCTTCCCTGCTATGCAGAAGACAAGCTTAAAATACCAGCATCCCTCAACCACAGTCTGGTTGTGGTGAGTTAACCTTGGCTCTAGCCAGCTTGGTAATTCCAGCGCACCATTCATGTGTAGTTTGCTCATCTCAACAGGGGTATTCCCAGGCATGGCTCCATGCTGACAGTGGGTGTCTGTCTTTGTTCCTGTCTAGAAGGATTTTCATCTGTGTGTTGAGCCCCAGCTCCATGAAGCTGCTGTAAAATTCCTGTTGACTTTAGTAGGGTTTGGCATTCCTCAGCTGTTCTTTCCTTCATGCCTACATTCAGCATGTGTTCAGCTCTGGTTTCACACTCAGCTTTCTTTTCTAGCCCTTCCACCTCCATTCTCATCTCCTTAAAAGATGACAGAGGCACAGAAATTGCACTTTCTGCAGCCTTCAGAGGGGTTATTTTGTGGTTTCCTGGAGAGTCTAACCTTGCATCTGTCTTGCTTGTGAGTCCTTTTTTTCCTGTGAGGCCCAGCCTGACAGGAAACTAGCCAAACCACAGCAACAGAATTAGCATATATACCCCCTCCCCAAAACTGTCTGGAAGATCACACAGGTAGCAGTTTCACAGCTCTAAGAATTTTACTGCTTTGCAGTAGGAATGCACACACTGGGTAGGAAATCCCAGGATGTTCCGCTGTCTCCGCCTGAAAGGGCCAGCTCTCATTAGGTGCATACCAATACCTCTTGGGGTTTTGGAGTGGGTTTTTTGCTGGAGTGAGGAGGAGGAACACCACCCTCATCAGAGTGAATTTCAGAACAGCAGGAGTTTATCAGTTGTGTATGTGCTGGAGAGGTCACATGTCGAGATCATGCTGGATCCTGAATAGAGTGGGTGAAAATTCAGGCCTGTCTGGAACCGTTTTGAAATTGTCATTTGTTGCCTACCATCATGATCCTTTCCTGGTGGCTCTTCTTTTTAACAAAGATGTAAGCTCACTTAGCGTTAGTACAGAATCAGGGACTCCTTCACTTACATTAGTGATGTCCTGGTTTTGGAGTGTTGTGTTCTCTGTTCATCTTTGTCCTCCACAAGACTTTATTTTTGGGTGGCTTTTTCCTGCTAAAAAGTAACGCTACCTTCAGGCATTCTTTTAACATGCTGTGTCTCACTTTAGGTAATGCTGTTATATTGGCTAGTAATGTACTAAGCACAAACAAAAGATCACTGAAAATCTCCTTCTCGGTAACGGTGAGTTCCATATTTGATTGAACTCTTTAGGTTTAAATCCTACTTTTTGAGAGAGACATGTATCACTGCTGTTAAATGATGACTCTCCATGAAATCAGGAGAAACAAAATTCTGTGTGTTCCCTGTGCTGTAGCAATCACTTTTCTAGGCTGTTAAAGGATGGTAATCACTTATTAGCTTCATTTCATGGTACAAGGAATCATTTGAACAGAACCCTGCTGTTCAGCCTGGAGAAGAGAAGGCTGCGTGGAGACCTCATAGAAGCCTTCCAGTATCTGAAGGGGGCCTATAGGGATGCTGGGGAGGGACTCTTCATTAGACACTGTAGTGACAGGACAAGGGGTAACGGGTTAAAACTTAAACAGGGGAAGTTTAGGCTGTATATAAGAAGGAAATTCTTTCCTGTTAGGGTGGTGAGGCACTGGAATGGGTTGCCGAGGGAGGTTGTGAATGCTCCATCCCTGGCAGTGTTCAAGGCCAGGTTGGACGAGGCAGGGGGGTTGGAACTAGATGATCTTAAGGTCCTTTCCAACCCTAACTATTCTATGATTCTATGGTTCTAACCCCAAAGAGGTAACTTAGGAAGTTAGCACCAAGTCATACTTGGAACTTGGAATTTATGTTGAAAATCTTGACCCTGTTTTGTCCAGGAATTAATGAACACCTGAAGGTGTTCCTGCTTCTCTCTCACATCCAGGAGTATTCACACAGAAATTACAACATCCTCACAGAACAATAACATCACTTTTTTCTGATAAACAATAAGGCATTTTAGATAAAGTAGGTGTGGTTTTGCAGGACTCTCCAGCTCATCCATTGGAAGCTCTCTTCCTGTGCTGTTCCTTTTGTTTAATTTGGTCTTCTCAGAATTCTCAAGTTGATCTTAATTTTCCGGCTTTCCTCCCATTTATCAAACTTTCACAGCTCATTGGCTGGACTAATTCACCTCTCTTTTATTCTCAAGATTTGTAACAAGTCAGTGGAAGGCCAAATTCTGCTTCTGTTGTTGGCTGACCACATAACAAATCACTTCTTTTAGCCTTTTAAAACTAGTATTTATTTCCTTTAATAAATAATACCTTTCTTATCTCTATACTGCAGTTCTTGTAGCATGCTGGATAAATAATATTTGCAGTAAGGGCTTGAGTTTTTTCCTCTTCTCCAGTATCTTCTCTGTGTTTGTCCAGACCTTCCTTGAAGCACATCTTGTTTTCCTCTTGTTCCAGGAGATGGGAAAGAAGCTGTATGGTTATGGCACGGCTGCCTTTCCTACCCATGCCCTTCTGGTGCTTGTCACAGGCAGAATCCCAGACAAGGTGGTTATTTGCTTTGCCTTCACAGGGCAGTACGGAGCAGTAGTAAGTGGTGAGTCCATGAGTAGACCTTGCTGACTTGGAGAGCCCTTCTCAGCCCTCACATCTTGGGGTCTAGGACAGGTTTGGAGATGGACCTTTTCTACACACAGTGAGTGCTACCTCCCTTCTCCCTTGTTTCACCATTGCTGCAGATCATGCATGTGTCACACTTGCTCTGTGGTCTCCACCACAGTTATCAATCAGCGTCTTCCAAAGCTCCAAAGTCATGTCCTCTCTTCTGCTTGCAAGGAAAAGACCAAAACCAGTTTGATTTAACACTTAGGGGGCAAAGAAGCCTAAGTGCTATGATGCATTTAAGAAGAGATAACACATTACCTTTCCTATTTTTATCTCCCTCATCCATCCCCTTGAATTTTTGCACGGTTGATGGTTGTTGCCATGTCCATCTGTCTTGGACTTGCAGCTCATGACAGCGAAAAGGAAACAATTTAGAAGTATAAAGAACATCCCGGGGCAGGAGAAGGAAGAGACTCGTGTGGGGCAAAGGTTATTTGATGTACTGAATGTAACAGCTGGGATACATCTTTTGTCCATGCAAAGCTTCAGCACTGAAGCCTTCACACCTCTGTTGCTGGGGCTCAGAAAGATGATCTGAAGATGATTTCTGAAAGATGATCTGAAGCTTGTTCTTGGTTTGTGGCTCATACACCATGAACCTGTTCATGGTAACACCTGAAGCCCATTCAACAGTTCATACCTCTGCTGTGCATGGTTCTGCATTTTTGGACAAGCAGTCCCCTGGTCATGGTGCAGGGACAAGCAGCATCAGAAACCTGTTCAGGAGGGGTGACACAACCCCCGTGGCCATGTGATACAGCAGACTGGCTGCATGACTGAGAGATAACGTATGGCACACGGCAGCTCTGACCACAGGTACATAATTCAGTCACTGGATGGGGAGACGGGGAAAACCCAGAAGAATTTTAAAACCTGCTTGAAAAAAGAAGAAAGCCCTTGGCTCTCTGGCTGCACACTGAACCAGAAAAAACTGGCATACATAACACTGCAAGTAACAGCTACAAAAGAGGCCACACTGTGAGATGAAAGATTTCTTTAACTTCTTTTGACGTTAAGTGCCAGTGATGAAAACTGCCGGAGGATGTCGCAGTCGATGACTTAAGGATGGAATTTCCACATTGCTTCCTGGTCCTCTTAGTTATGCAGAGTAATGCCAGCCCTTTGGGGTTAGTTGGATGCTGATGGTTTTCTAACAGTCTGTAATGCGCAGGGATTTTATTTTGGACATCAGCAGTCCTATCTCAGGAGTGGATTTGAGTGATGTTTCTATGTTCCTGTCCAGGAAACATGAGCAATGCTCTCCTGTTCCTGTATGGTCAGAGGAGGCTGGGGTGAAGAAAGGGCTTAGTTAGCTCTCTGAATGAAAATGAATGAATGAATGATGATGGGCCTGCAACATCACATTGCCTGATGTGTTTAGAGGTGCTCTCTGGAGCACTTCTAGAGATGGACTTTATATTCCAGGAACAAAGAGCTGTGTATGACTCTGTTTGCTGTTCCCAGTAGTGCCGCTGTGATTTTGCTCCCGATTGCTCTGAGCAGACATGAGCAGAGCTGCCCAGTAGTAGGTAGCAGGGTAGTAACACAAGCAGGTGACGTTTCTGCATGAGGTTCATGTGGCTGGTAGGTTGCTTTAAAGGTCAAAACTTCAAGACTCCTGCTCTTCTGATGCATTATGCAGATATGTATGAAGTTGGTTAAATGAAGGGGGAGGCAAAAAATAGTAGTTTTCCTCAGCCCTAATTTTAGGATTTCAGTTCCTGATGTTAGTAGTAGTTTCACAGTTTCACCACGTCAGTACTGAGATAGGTCACCTAATTTTAAGTTACTTTAAGTCCTCCACTTCTAGGAGGACTTTTAACCTATTTATTACAAGTATAAAATACGTCCCTCTTTAACATAAAGGCATTATGGTATTGCAGTGACTAATGGGACTAATGCTGCTGTTTCATTCCCTGCACAGTTTTAAAACCCCATGTCAAATAGAAGCTTAGCTAGACGTGGTGTTTTCTATTGCAGCATGCTTTTGTGGCATAGGAAGTTTGAAAACAGTGTACTAGGAACAGTTTGTAGCTGTGGCAGTAAATGCTTTTCTGGCTGTCACCCCAGGTTTCATGATAAATCTGTGCATTGCAATGTGTATGCACTTGCCCCGGTCATGGCTGCTTGCAAAACTTGGTTGGATAAATTAAAGTGAAGTGTCTGTTACACTTTCCCAGGCAGCTGTGCTGTCCTGGCTCTCAGAAGTGAGCTTCTCTGCTTCCTGTGCCGTGTCCTGGGGCACAGCAGTGAGTGCTGTGAGTGGTGAAATCAGGGAATTTCAGTGAGCCGGAGGAGGAAGTGAACGTTCTGTCCTCCTATGTGGTCACGGTCAAAAGTACCCGAGTAAAACTGGGGGGGGGGGGGGGAGAGGGAGCATGTTCAAAGAACTGCAGGAAGTGACACCTTTTGTCAAGCAGATAGATGCAAAATCCCTGGATTTTCAAAAGTAAAAAGCTCCAGGGGTGGAGTTTTGTCAACCTAACACAGCCATGGTGTCTGTGTGCTTCTGGTTAAAGGTAACTGAAGCAAATGCCATATTACGCAGCTAGCAGGTGGTTAACCAAAGGGAATTTCACTTTGCTGCGGAGATGGGAAACCACAATACGTGTGCCTTCCTCCAGGTTATTTAGTGGGCATTCAAAGAAAAAATCCTGGGGGTGGAGGGTGTGGGGGAATAGAGTAAAAATTTCAAGTTTAGGTTCCTCTAGTCCATTCAGAGACTCTGTAACCGATCTGTTGGGTTGGTGAAGAGGGATATGTCATGCCACAGATACCTTTAAGAGCTCTCCTGTCTTTTGTTAATGGTATCAAGATGTGTATTTCCAAGTGCCTTCATCAGATGATGCTTTTATAGTAAGGCCATTAAAATGGATTTCTCAGAAAGGTCCCTTTTAAAAGCAGCAATAGGAAATGAGAGGTTTTTGATTCCTTGCTTTGTGCTGATATTACCAGAAAACACTTACTGAGTATTCTTACTGGGTGGCAAACACTAAGCAAAATGTTGTTTGTTCTGCTGAACAGACTAGCTGAAGGTGGCCTGTTTCTTCTTGCTTTGTACCATAGGGATGTCTGTCCTTTCAGTTGGATTGCTCCCTGGACTTGCCCTTTTTGGTATGTTTTAAAGAAATAAGTTGGATAAAGAGGTATCTGGATCCTGAAGAGCATTACACAATACCTGACGCCTAGTAATTTCAGTATGTCCTTCAAGTACTTATGCTGTACTGGTGTTACATGTGCACCAGCAGGTAATTTACAGTCATTAAAATTAATTGCATCATCTGCTCACCTGATTTATTATCTATGATATGTTAGTTTTCCAGATATTCAGAGACAGCTAGAATGAACAGGACTAAAATTATTATACAAACCCTCTGACCAAGATGGACTTTCTGTAGGAATCTCGCAGAAACAAGAAGAGGTACAGAGCTTTGTTCCTTCTCTATACATGTTAGTACAAGAATATGAAAACTGCAGTCCTTGATAGTCTAGGATCAGCCTCTGACAGAGGCCAGTAATATAGTGATGACTGTATATTTGCTTTTTTTCTAATCTTACTTCCCTGAGGTTTCCCTACTGGCTTTCATCAGCTAGTGATTTAGGGACTTCCTGAGTCAGATGCTGCATCCACACTTGCTTAAAAGCTAAGAGACCTTTCTTCCTTTAGTTCATCTGATCATTTTTGAAACCATTTATCCTTTTGCCATCCAAAACATCCCATGACAGTGAGTTCCTGAATCTGATACTTTTTTTTTATGCAGTAACTTTTTGGTTTGGGGTTTGGTTTTTTCCACTTGATACTGAATACTTGCATTATGAAAACCAGCAAGTACTAATCCTCCATTCACCACATTATTTGTTCATGATTTTATAAACCTCAGACATAAGTCATCTCTCTTCCTATTTCAGAAGTTTGAGCTTATTTAATATTTCATTATGAGAAGCCTTTCTGTATCTATCTGGTTCACCTTCTGTATATTTTGTATGTTTTCTGCATCTCATATTTATTAGAAGATGACCCAAGCTGTACAGTGGTGATGAGAAATAGATTTCTGTTACCACAGTGCCCTTGGTTTCTCTCTCTAATTCACAGCTCTTTTTTGACTTTGTCTTGGCACCTCATCCCTGTCCTGCCATGTTCAGTGAACTTAAAACTAACCTTGAAATAGCAAAGGATGTAATGTTTCCATGTTTCCTGAATGACTCTCAAAAGATATGCTGCCTATAAGCACTCATTCAGTCCTTCTGTGGAAGGATGGGCCAATAGACATCAGTTAAAACATGTATTTGTGATTTTTACAAAAGCTGGCTTGCTAGAGGAGAGAAGGTGGCTTTAGTTGTTAGTAGTCATTGGTCCTCTCCAAGTTCCGTACTTGTTTTCCTCCATTGCTCTCCTCCCCTCCCAGATGACACAGCTCTCAGAAATGGAAAGGAAAATCTTTCCTAAAACTGTTTTGGTACCTTTTCTGATTCTGAAGGAAAGCACATAAACTATGCTTCAGAATACCAACAATTCTCAGGATTACAGAAACAAATCCAATCCCTTTCTTCTTTTGATTATAAGAACAGGAGCTCAGAAGAAAACAGGAAGCTGATCCCAGCAGTTTGATCTGTACTGCATGTGAGGAATTGGATTTCAAAAGTCTTCCTAAACTCAGACTTAAGGGATGGAAGGTGCAGTGGTTTTGCAGAAACTGAGGAATTTTGTCACTGGTTTTCATGGTTTGAAGAACTTTTAGTTTTGTGGGGAGAGTAGAAGCATGAAGAAACTTTAAATGTCAGTGATATGTATAGATACATCATTGATCGTACAAAAGCTTTAGGCATCAAGTCTCTTCTATATAATCAAGTGTACTGGAAAGGTCCAAATGTGTCTTAAGAAATGTAGCTGTTCAGGAAAGCCCTGAGAGGTAATGTGGGAAAATTACTGCAGTACTATTGTTGAAGCTTTTAATGAGCTTTTTAAACACTATTAATGAGTCCCGAGAGACACTTTCTTTGCAACTGTTATCTTTCTGGAAAAACTGGAGGAAAAATGTAACTAATTTTTCAGCTTTACAAGTAAGTCCAATCCTGGGGTCCTGCTGCCCCAGGGAGATGGGACAAGCTGCATTTATTATGAAAAGGATGAAATGCTATTTCATACCAAACTGGGGTAGAGAGTTAGCTGCTTTATCCAAGGTACTAGTTGGTCTAGTGAAGGACACCGTCTTTCTACAAACCTTTATCCTGAAATTACAGGCACATCAAAGATGATATCAGACCTTTGTCTAGTGTTTAACTTCTGTTTTTCCAGGACTGTTACCTTCCAGCCCTTCTGCTGTGTGTTTGTGTGGAGTTGTATTGTATTTGGACTGGGATGCAAAGCCAGCATTAAATATGCATCCTGTTTTGTTTCCTTCTGATCCACTTGATTTTTATACTTTTCCTGGATGATTTTGCCTGGCATTCCTCTTCTCATTATCAGACAAAATCCCCTTTTCTTCTCTCTGCCTTTTATTTTGATCCCCAGGCTCTTTTATTTACTTTTCTAAGCCCTAGCAAGTGTTATCCTTTATAGCAGAAGAGACAGCTCTGCTTAAAAAGGTCCTGCAAGGTCCTGCACCTGGGTCGGAGCAATCCCAGGCACAGCCACAGGTTGGGCAGAGAAGAGATTCAGAGCTGCCCTGCAGAGAAGGACTTGGGGGTGTTGGTTGATGAGAAAATGAACATGAGCCAGCTTCAGTGTGCGCTCACAGCCCAGAAAGCCAAGCGTATCCTGGGCTGCATCAAAAGGAGCATGACCAGCAGGTCGAAGGAGGTGATCCTGCCCCTCTACTCTGCTCTCGTGAGACCTCACCTGGAGTATTGTGTGCAGTTCTGGTGTCCTCAACATAAAAAGGACATGGAACTGCTGGAACAAGTCCAGAGAAGGGCCATGAGGATGATCAGGGGACTGGAGCACCTCCCGTGTGAAGACAGGCTGAGGAAGTTGGGGCTGTTCAGGCTGGAGAAGAGAAGGCTGCGTGGAGACCTCATAGCAGCCTTCCAGTGTCTGAAGGGGGCCTATAGGGATGCTGGAGAGGGACTCTTCATTAGGGACTGTAGTGACAGGACAAGGGGTAACGGGTTAAAACTTAAACAGGGGAAGTTTAGATTGATTATAAGAAAGAAGTTCTTTACTGTAAGGGTGGTGAGGCACTGGAATGGGTTGCCCAAAGAAGCTGTGAATGCTCCATCCCTGGGGATGTTCAAGGCCAGGTTGGACAGAGCCTTGGGTGACATGGTTTAGTGTGAGGTGTCACTGCCCATGGCATGGGGGTGGGAAGTGGATGATCTTGGGGTCCTTTCCAACCCTAACCATTCTATAAAAAAGACAGAGCACTCAGCTGTAGCCAGAGAGACCTCCCCTTAGCTGAGAAGTAGCTATAGCAGTATTGAATGCAGCCCCCTGCCTCTGCCCTGCTCCAACAGCCACCTTCCATCTGTGTCAGGAAGCAGTAGGTGCAGTCAGACCTGCAGTTCTCACCTGCAGTGCAGAAGACAGGATTGCTTTCTCAGCATTTCATCAGCACTTCCATTCATCATCATCTGTTCCATAAATTCACTGGTTTTTTATGCTGTCCTTTTCTGCAGCAATGCTGGACACTCCTTTAGCACACCAAACTGGACAAGTCAGGGTTACTGGGAAGCTCTCTAGCCAGCCTGCAGTCTTGTTCTGCTGTTGTAGACCTGCCTGCATCCCACTGCGTGCTGTCCTGCTTCACCCACACCATGGGTGGTGAAGCCCCATCACTGCTCTGCTGGAGGCTGCAGCAGACTCCTGCTCTGTGCCCTTCCCACCCATTGCAGGCACTGAGCAGTGGAAGCTTCTTGGAGTCATACTTGGGTGTTAAGTCACTCCAGTCTCAGGAGTGTTCTAAGGCAACTGTAGGAGCTTAAACCCTTACAAGTCTCTGCTAAGAGCAGGACTATCCTGCTTCTGTAAGGCTGAGACCTAGAAAGAATAGCCTGAGAAGCTAGATCCAGGCACTTAAAAATCCAGGAGCTCTGTTCACTGGGATCAGGGATTTTTTGTGTTACAGATGTGGGTAATACAGGGAGTGTACTCTTCTGGGTTTGTTTTGGTTTGTTTCTCCCCCTCCTAGTCTCCAATTGTTTTGCATTAGTCACTGGTGCTGATTAAAGCCCATCCCTGATGAAATCTATTAAGGTGACTCCATTACCACTGTGTCAAGGAACAGGAAGGTATAAGCTGATAGACAGATGCAATCACTGAGTCTGACCCTACCTGCACAATAGTGTCTGTATGCCAGTTACCCCAAAGGAGGTGGTGGTTAGTGGAAAGGCGTGTGCAGGAGCCAAGAAAAATGAACGAAAGGTTAAGCTTGGAAGGGTAGAGAAGGGAAGAGGTGGGTGCAAAGAGGAACTGAAGAGCTGGCAAAGGGGATTCAGCTTCTTGTAAACATACAGCTTCATGAAAACACGACTTGGATCTGTGTAGCTGAAGGTTTTTAGAGGCTGGAAAAACAAAATCTCTTTTATAATTTCTCTAGTCCTGACTAATGACATGTGGATGCAGAATTTTTGTCTGTATTTGATCTCCTTGCATTCCTTGGAAGAAGTGTGCAGATGATGCAGCTCCCAGACATACACTTTGCAGAACATGAAACCAAGGCATTTCCAAATTGCTGTGTTGGAAGAATTAGAAAAAACAGGATGAGGTGAGAGAATTGAAAATAGCAGGGCTTAAAGATACTTGGGAGGTTTTGAAAAGCTGGTTTTGGTGTTGGAGAAAGCTAATTTGACAGAACCAAAACTTTTATTGCAAGTTAACCACAGCTTAACTGTTGACTCTTCCAGGGGAGATGCAGAAAGAAAGAGCCCCTGTGAACCAGAAAACTGAGGTGAAAAGTGGCTGATTTGCAGGTCTGAAGAGTCATGGTCAGGTTTCCATCAGGGCAGTCTGCCTGAGCCCCTGTCAGCGTCTGCCTATGGAAAAACTTCATCCAGATAGAATGTAAGAGACATCCCTGAACAACCTGTCACTTAGAGCATTGCCCCGCTACAGGAAAGGTTCCTGCTCTACCACAGGTGCAGATGGACGTATGAGCATGATTTAATCAAATATACACTCTTCTGCTATATGCATACATGGATTTTGGAGATTCTTTGTAGGCAGTGTAGTGAACAGCCATGGGAGGAGGTACACAGCATCGTTTCTCTGCAATTTGTTGCACAAGTGCTGCATGATGCACATCATGTATGAAAAGGGCAGGATGGCAGGAGCTGGCTGCTAGTGCATGTGGTCCTCAGGGTCAAGTTAAGTGCTGCTGAGGGAGGGAGGGAGGGAGGAATTGCTCCATCCCTAGGAATGCCTCTGCTGGGCCTAGAGATGCTCCCACAGAGCAGGTTAGTGCTGCCAGCTGGCAGAGAGGCTGCAGCAGGCTCTGAAGGCTGCAAAGGCTCCTTGTAGGAGGGAAATACAGAGCACTGTGGCAGAAAAAGCAGGTAAACTTTTTGTAGGGACCAAGCAGATACTGCATGGAGTTTTCTGATCAGGGAAACTGAAATTTGCTGGACTGAAAGACTGGAAGGCAAGCTACGTGGTTTCCTTGCCTTGTGCAAGGATGTAGCCTAACTCCCCTCAATCTTCTGCTCTGTAGTCGTATTTTATAATCTTTTGTTAAACTTCTGTGATATTTTGTCTGATTTCTTTTTCTTCTGTTTCTATTGATGTACAGTTTCAAAGCAAGGTGCAGTTCTTCAGCTGTGCTTTATTGACACCACATGGAGCAGGGGGATTTCTTCACATCCAGCTGACAGCTCTCTCCTGTTTATCCTCTGCACTTTGGGTCTGGCTTATTCGCAGCAGCCTGTGACTCAATGCAGCCGCTGAACCTTTTTGAGGAATTGTTCTGTTAGTGATTCCTCATCACGTATTTGTGCAGTTCATTGTCCTCAAGCTGTGTAACTTTGCATTTGTCCTTGCTGAATTGCCAGTGTTTTCCAAACTACCATTCCAGTTTGCCAGAACCACTCTGAGTCCTTTCACCAATGTGCTGGCACCTTCTTTTCATTTGGGGATCTGCATGTGTGTTTAATACATGTTCACTGTCCTGTCCCCCAGGTAGTAATAGAAATACCTGCTTGTTAGGTCCAAGACTAATCTTTTTGCTGGCACATTCTCCCAGACTGATTTTTTGTACCCCTTGAGATGATGTTTTTTCATAGTTTGCTTATTGAAATGTCATGTGAAAATGGCATTGGAACTCTCTCACGGTATCTACTGTTTTTTTTTCTGTACGCAAGAGCTGCTACCCTGAAAAAGAAGGAAACAATCAGTATGACCACGAGTAGCGGTCAGCGTGGGTTTGTCTAGAATAAATCGCCTCCTTGCTGTCAGGTAGGCACTTATAAATCATCTGCTTCTTCCTTCAAGGGGGGATTGAATTTGGTTTTATTTTAAAGACGTTTGTCCTTTCTGGGCTTCTGGAGTTTCATCCAGAAGAGATTGAGGGTCTGGGAATTCAAAAACTTCAGCTGATTGTTTTAGTTATAAACTTTGTGATGATCAGCATCAGCACAGTCACTTTGAAAAAGTTTATCCCAAGAAATCCCATGTTTAAGTTCACGCTCCTATGTTATGGCTTGTGTTGGGTTAACCGCTCTGTTACAGCTGGCTTGTGTCATGACAGATTTCAGGCCTTTTTTCTCAGTTAGAGTCCAACTCCTTCCTTTGTCTTCCTCTTTCAGTTTAATACCAGGGTCCTAAATGTGGTGTGCACACAGGTGAGATTCAGAAGGACATGCTGAAGTTTGGTATAATTGTGTGTATATTCACAAAGATCAGAAATTCAATAACATCAGTAGTGAGTAATGCTTTTTTCTCACTGCAGTACCAGCAATTCAGATTCTGGCTTACAAAGCAACCAAAGTGGTGTTTGCTTGGTTTTGCACAAGTTCCTCAGTAGATGTAAGTCAACATCTCAGGCCACCTTCACGCAGCCTAGGAAAGTGCAGAGGTTGCAGGTCACGTTCGTAATGCACTCACAAGCTCATGGGAGAGTTTCCAGAACAACTGCTTAGTTTAGTCAACCCCACTGTTTCCTCACCTTTATGAGCAATGGAGCCACATCAGCATTGTAATACAGAGGAGGGAATACCACAGGTACTGACAATAAGTGTGAGGGACTTTTATGTTATTGCCCACTGTTTTGCACATGGTCTGGTATGATTCATCATATTCCCAAAATGGGAGCACTGTTACAAAGACAGCGATTTGGAAATCTCATCTAATTGAGCCATGAAGAAATCAGACATAACAAAAGAATGGAAACAGCTGATGTACCCCACGCTAACCGTAAAACTAGCTACAAAACAATTCATGTCATGGGCTGTGAACTCAGGGAAGAAGAGATAACTCTGATCAGTATCCAGCCAGGAGAGGGTCTAATGTATGCATAGTGATACCAGCCATCAGGATTTTAACTTGCTGTGATTTAGTGGGCCTATTTATAAAACAGGTACCTGTACTCGTCCTTCCAGGTTTTCAAGGCGCTCTCACGTTCTACCAGTCTGTTAGCTGAGTTTTGAAAACAAGCCTGTGCATTTGAATTGAGGAATTTCTAGTCTGCCAAAAATGTGGAAGATCTCTTTCCTTTCTCTTCACCTTCAACCCTGCCAGCAATGGACTGTGTTGGCTTTCTTATAAACACTTCAAGAAGTGTTTGTTTTGGAAGCCATGCCAGTGTGCTGTTTTTCTGAACATTCAGCACTGGTTCCTGTCTGTCTGGTGTTTCAGTTGAGGTTTTAGGTGTCTCCTCCATAGGCAGAGCATTGCCAGTAGGTTGAGGGAGGTGATCATTCCCCTCTCCTCAGCACTGGTGGGACACATCTGGTTCTCTCCAGTACAAGAGACATGGATATAAAGGAGAGAGTCCAGCAAAGGGCCACAAGGATGATTCAGGCCTTGGAGCATCTGTCAAACAAGGAGAGGTGACAGCTGGGGCTGGAGAAGAGAAGGCTCATGGGGACCTTCCCAGTGTGTATAAATACCTGATGTAGGGCAGTACAGAAGATGGATCCAGACTTTTCTCAGTGGTGTCCAGTGACAGGATGAGAGGCAATGGGCACAAGCCGAAATGCATGAAATTCCATTTAAACATAAGCAAAAACTTCTCTATTGTGAGGTTGCTGAACCCAGGAGGAAGTTGCATAGAGAGCTTGTGGACTCTTCATCCTTGGAGATGGTCAAAGCCTGACTGGCCACAGCCCCAGGCAGCCTGCTGTAGCTGACCCTGCTTTGAGGAGGGGCAGGTTGGACTAGATGATCTTCAGACCTTCCTCTCCCCAAGCTGAACTATTCAGTTGTTTTCATAAAGTTGCCATTGATTATGAGAGTCATAAATTTTATTTAGTTAAATAATTCATGCCTAGACCTGCTGTCTTCATTCACAAGTTCCGGTATGTTTCTTCTTGTGTTTCCTTTAGGTCCTGGCTCCATGCCCGTGTCCCTTTCTGTGACATTTAATTCCTGTCTTGCACGCATACAGAAATTTCCAGTATTGATTTAATGGATGCCTAAATGCTGTTCCACTGTTTATGTCCTTAAAATCTCTTCCTTCATGGTCAGTCTTGGCTTCCCAATCAGTAACCTTTTATAGCCTTTTGATGTGTTTATATTATCCGCTTTCATATTTGACCTCCCACTTGCAAAGATCTGGAGTGGAAACTCCAAATGCCAGACACACAAACACAAGTTGACATTTTCTGAACCTGTAGTCTACAGCTCTTGCTTCAAAGAGATTCAAACCTTCCAAATGTGAAGGATCCTGCAGTGCTTACACTGGGGTCTGAGTTCATTACCTGCCTCAGCTGTCAGCCTCTTGTGTAGATCAGACTCATCTTGACTGCTGAGCAATTGCATCAGTAGTTGGAGTAATTGCACCAGTATAAACAACTGTGTAGCTACAGGTTGTACTGGTTTGGTGCACTGAAGAGCTGAAAGACTGCTTCAGGTTGTGTTGCTACTACAAGTGGGGTTGGGGGTGCTGGAGACTTGCTCATTGTTCTATAGCTGGGATTTTTAGTTAATATACCTTTTGATGCGTTGTTCACTTTTTTAATGCACTTAAAACGTGCATGATTGTTTGTAATCATTTAAGTACATAACCCCCAAATGTGGACACAGCCTTAAACTACAGCAGTGCATCAGGTCTCAGAGTTAGCCTCTTTGACCTGGGCATGTCAAATTGATGACTACCTACAGGTGTGGGTTAATGCAACCTCTAGCCCTTGCATAAAACAGCTGAGACAACTCAGGCAGAGGCAATCACAGGTTTGTCCTATTGAAATGATGTCAAAGCAGTTGCACTGTTCACACAAAGTTCGCTCTGGTTTGTGTTAGCATCATCTCTAGAAGAACTGCAGGGATGACCCTGTATTGTGCAGGGTGTCACAAAAGCTTAAGTGAGTCACAGCTGTCTGTCTTCCTCAAGCTGAAAGCTGCATGGAGGAGACTGGAGATTGACTTTTGAAGTCCACTCAAACATCAGCTACTTTAAGCCTTATAACAATATTAACATCAGCTTGTAGGCAAACTGCTCAAAGGTTCAGAAGAATCACTTAAGTACACAAGCCGAGCTTCTTACTTACAGATATTGGGGTCCTTTTCTGTAGATGCTGGGGATATTGTGTGGCCCTCTGGTTAAGGAAACAGATTAATTTTATGAAAATCTCTTACAAGTTATTATCTGTTCTCACTATTTGTTTTTGCACTATTGCAGCAAAACAAATACTTGCAAGTATTTCTCTTTTATATATGTAGTGCAGGCATCTCTCATATATATAGCACAGGCATCCTTTTGGGGCTTGACTCAAAATCATTCAGTTACTCAAGATTCTAAAAGAGGTCCAACTATGCATTTTGGTGACTGCAGGTGGTTTACAGCTGCTGGAAACACAAAGGCACAACCTGACTCCAGAGGAGAGTAGAAGGTGGCACTCTCCTGCCTTTCCAGGCTGCAAGAGTGGCTTTTATTGCCCAAGTATTTCTCAACCTTGTTACTGCCCAGTGTGTGTAACAACTTCATAGTAAAGCATGCAAGAGAGTACAGCAGAGGGGAGAGTGTCCTCATGCTGTTTTGCAACACTGCACATTAGAGTTCTTCAGCTGTGCTAAGAGGAAGTTGTTATTGAGTTTTGCTGCCATTTAAGGAAGGTTAAAGCTCCAGTAAACTTTCTCTGAGGCGTCACCTGGAAACCACAGAGGTACAAATTCATATTCAACACTGCCTGTTGAAGTTGCCACCAGGATGAAGGTTAGGACAAGGTGAGCGCAGACCCTGATTTGAGGAGCAAGGCAAGAACAGTGCAGTCTGCACTGCACAGGAGCTACGCTTCTCAGCACACACTGTTCTAACCCCCCAGGGGTTATTGTCAGCAGTTGAAGGCTTGAATGTTTCATAGGAGGGGGCGCAATGCCGTGTGACCGGTGTGTGTAGGTGCAACAAAACCAAGCCTCAGAACAGTTCACAAAGTAAGTTGTTGCCCATTCTTTGGGTGACGGTGATGAGTTTGTGCTGATAGGGATCAACCACTAGTTTAGTGCTCAGATGAGGACTGGTTTTAATGGAGGGCAGAGAGGCCCCTTACCACAGCAGCCAAGATCAAAAGGAGATCCCTTTTCCTCTGGAGTTGTCTGGTTCTGATCTGCTAGCTATTGCTGGGGTTGGCACAAGAGAAAGCTCCGTCCTTCGTCCTTGGGAAGGTGAGAATAGAACTCGCAGAAGGTGGAGCAGGTGCTTAATGCTGAGGTCAGAAGAGGAGCTGAGAACCACTAGATTAGATTTTCATCACTGAGGGCAAGTTCAGATGGTGGGAAGGAGAAGGATGCCCTTTTAGACTGCACTTAGCTGTGGTGAGCATGAGTCGCTTTACATCCCACCAGTCCCCCTTTCTCTTCATAACGTTGTTCCTCGGGTGTCTGTGGACCTTTGCATGCCTCCCTGGATGCTTGAGCTTCTCTGAGATGTGGTGGTCATGGCCAGCATGAGGGCTGGATCCTGTGTGGGTGTCTGAGCTCCTTTCTTGACTCCTTTCCCCCTCGAATGAGCTGGTATGGGGCCCAGATGGTGGGTGCAGGTGGCTGGTTCACACACACTACAGCTGGCCAGGTCCACTGAGACTGGCAGGGGCACAGCTGGAGGGGACAACAGCTTGGCACCTTGTCCTCTGCACCAGCAACGTACTGTTCCCTTGGTGCAGGCTCCTGCCTTAGCAAAGAAGGTCCAGAGAAGCCCAGACTGCAGCGGAGCAGGACATGAAGCTGTGAAACCCTCTGTCACTTTTGGCCATGCCACCTGGGGCTGTGCAGGGGAAGTTTGGGATGTGGCTGGAGGAGGTCTGGCTGCAGCGAGAACCAAGCAGCTCAGCAAGGCATGGGAGCGTGCTAGGGCTGGTCAAAGAACTGACAGGGCAGACACCAGGCTTGCCTGGTAATGTGTGTGTCCCTCCTGTAAAAACCGCCTGTGACATTTGTGTATAACCAAGAAGGTGCCTATTGGCAGTTAAATAACCCAACAAACCAGCACGAATGCTTTTTTTTTATGAAGCAGATTTGACAGAGAGATTGGGTGAGTGCTAATATTCTCCTTGAGAAATTAGAGCATGAAAGCCTTGGGCAAGGTGAGTCCATGACACCAAGGAAACAGATGTCAGCACCAGCAACCAGATCTGCCCTGCTCATGGGTGCTCAGCCCATCCATCATGCAGAAGGCTGTAGTGCTGGAGGGATGGCCCAGGGAAGGATGGTGAGGAACCAAGTGTAGTTAAGCCAAGTACACACTTCAAATGTGGGGTTTTTGTGCCTTCTAGAAATAAGCAGTCTCATAACCCACCATCTGGTTCAGTGTTATCCACAGCAGAGCACCATGTGCTATGAAAGGAAGGCTATCAGCCATTATCAACACCATACATTCAGTACATGCTGTGAAGCGTTCCTGCACCGACAGCTTCTTACCAGTAAATATAAAAAGAGGAGGAAAAAGTGGATGTACTAAAGAGAAAGGGGAAGGTTGCACTGGGCAGCAGTGGGAATGGAGACACACAAGTGCTGTGCTGCTTGGGGTGGTTGGTGTCTTTCAGCAACCCCTGTGTAAGCAGTTACTGCAGCACCTTCTGCATCCCCACCAGACCTTGCAGGAGCTCTGTCCCCCAGCTAGGACAGTCTGCAGCAGGGGATACTTCAGTGTGGCTGCTGGGCTGGTGCTCGGCCCTTAGCAAGTGAATTGAGGCATCAGATGAGCAGGCAGGAGGGCTTATCTGATACCCTGACCCTCTGCTGAGGTCCTGCTGAGTTGACTGAGTGCCTTGTAAGTGCTTCTTATGCTTTAGGTTTTTAGCTGATGCTCCCCTCCTCCCTGCAGCTGACAGCTACTGGAGCACAGTACTAGGAAATACTAGTAAAGCATACTTTGAATTCACATAGATTTTGTAGAAAAAGAGTTCCCTTTTTTAGAATGAGAACACTGTCGTTGTGTGTACAACTGTGTGGCATCTTGTTTGGAATTTCCCTTGCTTTCTATATATACACATGCAGCAAAGCCACAGGAAATGGAAGTTTTAAAAAAATACCATAGAGCATAGGTATCTGCTCTTGAACAAGTTTTATTCTTGTAGTCAGTTTTATTATTAGTGAGCCGTTAACCTCGCAGTGTCATTTAAGGCTGCTTCTTGAAAGATGTGATGTCCTAAATCACCGGAGGAAGAAGCAGGCATGGCCTGAAAGGTTGCAGAAGACCTGAGAAGCTTTTTTGGCCTTATGCTGCCCATGCTGCAGAAGACAGCATTATTGTTGATCTCTCCTGGGGCTTTTTGGGGTAGGGACCAACTTCTGAGGCTTCTCCCAGTTGTATTTTCTGAGATGCAGCGAGTCAGTCTTGCCTACAGCTGCTGCTGTGATAGTGTGCTAAGGGCCTACATTCTAATTAAGTCCAGGAGTAATGAGAACCAGCAGTTAGAGGATAGATGGTCTGAACTCCTCGTTGGTGGTGAGACAGCTGCTTAGGAGCTCTGAGCTTGTCCAGGGTCTGAACTCGGGCTGGTTTGGAGAGCAAACCTGAAGGATGCTCACTTAGTGAGGGAGGTATTTCAGAAGGGATGGACTAATCATGAAGGTAACTGGACAAATACATCTTGGCAGCTGTTAATACGCAAAGGCACATTCCTGCAAGACCCAGAAGAGACAGTTACCTTGCTTCTACCTCCCAGCCTCCTTGGACCTACAGTGGTACCTCTGTCTGTCTTCTAGTATTGGCATGCCTCTCCAGAACATCAGCAACTAGAGATTTACTGAAGCCCAAGCAGGGGTTTACTTTGCCTGATAATGGGGTTCATTTATCTTGGATGCCTTTTGTCGCCAATACAGCAAATAAGGAACTGAATGCCGTACAGTCACATCACTTTTCTGTACGGTTTCAGGAGGCTCTTGTGTGAGCCCTTGTTGCTGCAGTTCTCCAGGTGATGTGTGTTTCAGTGAACTAGCGTTGTACAAATGGATAATGAAAGTTCATAAAGTTTATGCTATTGAAGTTCCTTTCATTTTGTGCAGTTACTTTCTCATTTGCATGTTTTTATTGCTTTATTTTAGGAAAGAAGATGGGTTGCTGTTTCCACTTAACCAAACAACACATGCACTACTTGGATAGCCATTCAAGTGGCAAAGAAGACCAGTGGGAGGCCAGAAGGAGCTTTCCTTAATCTAAAGGGTTCAAAAAATGCTGGGAACTTGTGGCTGCTCTCACTTCAGTAATGGGGCAGTGGAGCTGACAGGTTTTATGCATTCTGCTCTGCAAGCTGTGGATTGTGAATGTAGGTGGTTATGCTTGCTTGGGGGATGCCCTGATGTGTGTGCTTTGTGTGGTGAGGAGAGGGCAAGTAAAGATTTTCTAGTGTTTACCCAAGAGATCTACCAGTGACTTCAGTGTAAAAGTCAAAGCACTGGGTAATAGACAAGTTTTCATAGGAAGATAGGTTATGCCCTATAATCTTAAACAAAAATTTGCCTGTAAGACGCCCGTAGTTCTTCGCAGTGTGTGTAACTGGGTTCTTGGTTAAGCCAAAACAAGAAAAAAAGTAAGTAAGGCTTTTTAGCAGCCCCCAAAAAACTCAGTAGGAAATGGTAAAGTAAAATAGCTCTGAAACAAGGCATTTTTATACTGAAACAAGCAGGTCTGTCCTAGATTTTTGCCACAGGCATCCAAATTTCAGTCATCACTTACTGCACAGCTTTAGGTAGTAGCTGGAATCTGTGCTTGATCTAGAACTTCATGTATTTGGTCCAGTGTGGTCCACACTGCAGGTACATCTTGCTGTCCATCACTGGAGCGCCCTCCTTTCTCATAATTCATGCCAGTCTCTCTCTGCTTTGACTTGGGACTAATTCATGGGTCTTAAATCTACAAGGACAGGTACAATTTATTTGTGTACTGCAGACTGCAGATTCTCACATCTAATTCTTGCATCTAATAGTTGTAGGTCAGTCTGTCCGACTATAACCCCCTGGGGCTAACATAAGTAGAAAACAATAGCAGACTTGAGCTTCTGACGTACATTAAAGTAGCGATCATCTCAGTGCAATAAAAAAAAGGTGCTGCCAGAACCTAACTTACTGTATTACTGCATTTCTAACTGTCTTGTAATGTCAATTACTGGGAAAAAAAGTCTGTCTTGTGCTGTATCAGTCACTGTCAGTGTAGTATTGATGTACACTGAAGCTGTAAACAAGGCTTGTCTAATGAGAACAGCCAGGAAAAGTCAGATTAGTTTATGCCACAGGAAGTTTAATCATCTGTTTCTCAGCCTGATTTCTGTGGGCTGCATCTGATCTCTGAGGCCTTAAAAGGCAATGTCTAAAATGGTCACTAAAAAAAAAGAAAAACATCTCTGCTTGTTTGTGCATGTTGTGTTGGGAAAACCAAGCTAGTAATCAATCACAGGTTTGCAATCAGTTCAAGATTAGATTGGCAAGAACTATTGCACCTGCATACAATGGCCTGGGCATCTTTTTTGGTAGTATCCCACCTAAGGCAACATTGGCATCAACCATTATCTTCCTTTAAGGCTGTAACAGCATTCTGAAAAGGAAGTATCAAGGAAAATGGCCACAATCTTCCTGAAGTGTAGTACTTGGAAGGAAGCAGGGCAGGAGTGTCATTACACAAAGCAGTTTTATTTAATTATGAAAGGTTATGGTTGCACTCAGCCTCTACTTTCTTTACTCTGCATCCTATCTTTAACTCTAGAGCTGACACAGTGAGAAATATCTGAAGCCAAGGCTGAAAACCCCTGTGGCCTTGTTATATCTGTACACTTCAGCTTCTGATACTTCTCAAAACAGGCCCCTGCTACTCATTGAAGTTATCACCATTGCAGAGAGGATAAGAAGAAATATAAGCTAGCACTGGCACAGTCACAGATGTGTGGCAGGGTAGGGCGTTAAACATGTTCTTGTGCATCTTAAAGGTCATTCTTCCTTGCATAAATGAGGAGTGGTTTGTCAACATATTTGAAAATAGTCTGAGACTGAGGTAACGAAACAACTTGTATCTGAAACCATGACATTTAGTTAGCCCTTAGTGCAGTTCAAGGGACAGTTTCACCTTTAAATACTTACACTGAAAGATTTTTGACCACTTTACTAATGTAGTAAAGCAACTGCACAATCACTTTTATTATAAAAATAATCCTTGGGTAAAATAGGAATACAGTCAATAGTTACACAAATACACATTTACAAATGTGTAAACAGGTAGTTAAGGCACAGAAAAAATAAATATCCCTCTACACTCTTTCTGTGCAAAAAAGACAGGCTGGTCTTAGTCAATAACCAGCCCTTTTATGGTTTCTTCACTTCTCCTGATTTCAGCTGAACACAAGGATTTTCTGATGTGATGTCTGAAAGTTCAGCCTCAATAGACAATACTTTCACTTTTAATCCAGATACAGCACAAGATTTTTACTGTCTTCTGCCAAAGAACTCCTCCCCTGTTCTTCAGCTTACATTTTTGGAAGGGGAGGAAAATCTCAAGTTCAGTCATTTGTTTTTCCCAAGCCTTCCAAGTGCTGTAAAGAGTTAGACTCAAACACAACTCAAGCTGCGCTCTGAAGCTAACTACCACTGTATGTTTCAGTTTAATCTGTAGCAGGATTTGCATTAAGCTTGCATTCCTTGTAGTTGTCAAAAATAGTTCTTCATAAAAACACTTTGCTTTATCTTGAAGCCTTTCATACAGTCCAAGAGAAGGTGAAATCAAGTCAGAGGTAGATACTGCTCATCCTCCTGTTTCCTAAGAGCTGAATCACTCTGGCTTAGGACTGAAGGAGATATGTCCAGAGCAAGGTTTTGCTGTCTATAGAGTAGTGATCGACTTAACACGCCTCACACCGCGTGGTCACTGGCAACATTCAGCAACATGCTTCAGGAATTCATCACTGAGTTCGTCACTGAAAAACCTCATACAATGAGGGCATCTAAGTTCACCCTGTGCCCTGCCCTCGAGTTCTGAGTCTCCACTGTCCGCAGGAGGAGAAGCTTGTTCAGACTGTGAAGATGTCCTTCTCGTGCCTGTTTGGCCTGGGCTGTTGCCTCGTAGATGTTCAACATTCGTCTGCACATACATATGGTTTTGGTTACCTATGTGAACTCTGAAACGACTGTTTGTGTCTCTTGAGTCCTAGAAAGAGAAAACAACAGCCATTGAAAAAGATACACTAAAAAGATATTCTTCAATAGATTATTTTATCACTTTTACCTGAACACTGCTCATGGTTTGATCAGAAGATCTGTAATTAAAATATGCATCCATTTTTGTAATTTCATTAATAAAGTTGTAAAGATGACTTGTAGGAAACACAGAATAGAGCCACTATGCCACTGTTATAAGAGTCATAGCCATCCTTCTCTTCCTTCCAAGAAATCAGCCTTGATATGCTGATCCAAAATAGAAGGAAAATGGACTGGGAAGGGGTATTATGTGTGTATTGGGAAGCATCTCCACTAAAACTGACTGGTATAATGTAAGTTTTTGATAGCTGCACTGAGATGAAATGGGTTTAGAAGTACTGAATTATTTTTAAGTATACTTAAAAGTATATTTTAGTCCTGAATCCTGTTGATGTGCTTTAATTGAAAAAGTAGCATGTTGCTTCCTTACCTGTCTTCTTGCTAGCTGGTGTTGCAGGCATGCAATTTCTGCCTGAAGCTCTTGTATTTTGGTCTGTGCTCGTTCTCTGTCTGATCTCTCAGATGTGAAATCATCTTTATAAACTAGGACCTGGAAAACAGAATTCTTGTGTTAATATTTAGGAATTAGAATGCTGGCAGGTTAGATCAAAACACTGAGGTTGCGACTCCTTTGTTTGTAAACACTTACTCCCATAATCTCAATATCTTCTCTATCATATCTATACTTCAAAAGTATTTATATTTCTTCTTCAGATCTTCCATATTTTGTATTAAAGCCAGCAGAACTGCATGCAGATCTGCAAGTAGTGGGTTTTCTTTAAATCTGTTAAGTATCTCTATAGCCAAATGTGGCAAGCCAAGTGGCAAACATCAAAGGAAATAATTTCATTTTCCCCCCTTAGACTTCAGTGGTCTGGAGAGAAACTAAGAATTCCTGCCTCTAGGAAAAAGAAACTTAATGACCTGTTGCTCCAGCATTTGTATGCGCTCATTATCTCCTTCACTAGCTTTCTTCACATCTTCTAATTCTCTCTTTGTTTTTATGCATTCATTCATTTTTTCTTCCAGAAGCTTGTTTAACCGGAGTATCTCCTTGCGCATCAGGTCAGAATTCATCGGTGCTGAAGCTAGGCTGTGCTGCTGCTCCAGTTGTGTCTTCATCTCTTTTAGCTGCAAATGGAGTCGCTTCACATACTCATCCCTACTCGCATCATATTTCTGCCATTTGGCATTTAAGTCTTCCACCTGAAATATTACCCAAGAGAGTCATGAAGAACATGAAGACACAAACATGAAGACATAAACTTACAAGCTTTCACAGAGTGCTTATGTGTGCAGGACCAAAATTCTTTAGAAGGTGGAGGTGGCCCTGGCGTAGTGCTGTTCTCCTGGGGTGGAATGCTGATGCATGGAAGGAACAAGAAATTTTTCTTCTGCAGTGTATTTTTAACAACAAAACCCCCAGTATCTTAAAAAATAATGTAATCAGTCGTTCTCAGCTAAGGAACAAAGACTGTTTGCCATGTTGAAAAGAAGTCTGGACTTGCATTAAACTGCCATTTAATTAGATTACCAGACTTTACCTATTCCAAATGTACTGTAATTCAAAATACTTTATCAAATCTTAATCTTGTACAAAATGAAAGTACTCACGTGAGCTACTTTTTGTTTTAACATCCTGTTTTCATCTTGTAGGCTGCAGATAAGAGCTTGAAGTGAAGTTTCATTGCCTAACAGCTGTAATTTTTTAGAAAAAGGAAGTGTTACTTTAACATAAAAATCTCAAATGCTACTTAGCTATGCTGTTAATCTTTTCTAAGTTCCTCTAAAGTGTTTGCTATCAGTGAAACAAACACATCTAGGTCTATCTCTTTATAGTATATTTCTAAATACTAATAGTATAGCCTACAACTTTTATTACTAATAAAGCAAAAAGGTATCCAGATTTTTGCCACCTTGGTCTTGCTTTTTAAAGTAGATCTCTGCTGTGTCATAAAAACATATCTGCCTTACCAAATTCTGAGCCTACTGAAGGTTACAAGAAAAATACCCCACATTTTACGTGCATGAGGGTCTGATGATGACATTTTTCACAAACTCCTTGGAAACTACTTGTTTGGAGTGGAGGAACGCATGACAAAGACACAGATGTGCCTTCATCTTGCTTTGTTGTTACTGTCAATTTTGGCCACTACTAGGAAGAAATTACTGAGGGGAAAAAAAAAGCAACAACCCTGCTTGCTAAATAATTAACTAAAATGATACCTTTTTTTTACAGTTGTGACATCTGCTTAAAAAAGCCCCGATGTACATGAGTAATATAGAACACTTTTGTACAAAATTCCCTAGAATCAGCTAGTAATTGCATCTGAAATTTCTCTTCTTCAACAGGGAAGTCCCCACTGTATAAGGTTAGCTACTTATTACACGTATCGAAGTCAATCAGGTTTCCTGTCTATCAATTACATGTAAAATATGATAATACTAAATGCTTTGAGTTTCTTAAAAAGTCCTTTTTTCTTAGATCTAGTCAACCTCTAACTATTTCTTACAGGTAAGTGATGTGCATAAGTTCTGTGGAAATGCTCCTGGGTTATTTTATGATGCATAAGTGCACGCATATGGAGTTTATCATAAAAGCATAGATAAGTGGTCATGTGAAACATGGCATTACTGCTACAAAGCCGTAAGAACATGAGACAATTACTCTTTCTTGTGAGAACTAGCTGTAGCATCCTACTCAATACTCTAAACTGTTACTGGAGGCAGCACCTCTAATATTATTTCCTTATGGTATTATGAATTACCTAATGACTCCAAACCATTATGTCTTCTGGAACAACAGACCAGGATCTACCTCTACCCTACATTGGAAAGCTTCAGCTAAGGTGAAGATGCAGCAAAAACACACAGCCATTAAGTACACCGAAATCCAGGTGTTTCTTTGTGCCCCTCAGTAGCATTTCTGCCACCTTCCTATCTAAACCTCCCTCCTGGAGAGAAACATTGCCCTGTACTGGGAGGCTGGGGGGAAACCCCAGAGCAAAGAAACAAAGGTAAGACACCTTGACTTCTTCCCTAACCAGCTTTCTGTAGGTCTGTACTATGTGTACAAAGCCAAATCATGACCTGAGCATCTGCTAGAGTGTTCTTAATATCAATACTACTTTAAAATATCTCTGTTTTGTGGTTATTTAGATGCTAAAACAAAAATGAGGAGATACCACCTTCTTAAGTGCAGCACCATCTAGTGATGCACAGAAGCATGCTGTGGTATAAAGAAGACGCTGTCTCCTGTTTATACAGGGAAGAATTGTAATCATGGAATTGCTGAGGTTGGAAGGGACCTCTCAGGATTCTCCTCTCAAAATAAAGCCTCTGGTGGTGAGACGGCCAAAATGCAAGGCACTGACAACTGCTTCCATCCTAAATAGTTGGTACTCAGAATTATTTACATCTTGCCATGATAGCCTTTTCACCCTACATGAAATTATATAAGGGGATATTTCTCACCATTCCCCAATTACAACTATCACATTGTAATTAACACCTTGGAAGGTAGTAAGACTTTAAAGAAATACAGTAGCAGTAAAAATACCTGGTTAGGTCTTTCACTGGGTATCTGGTCATCTGAACTCCCCTTCTCTTTTCTTTGCTTCTCTTCTAGACATTTTGCCAGATGTTGACACATTTCAGCTGTGGAAGCTAATTTACGTTGAAGTTGATGCATTTCATCAGTGAGTGAACGGCACAAAACATCACTGGTGGCCTGAGCCTTCTCTCTCTCTGCCAAGCTCTTCTGAAGTCGCAAGATTTCTCTCTCCTTTTCATATGGAGGCTGGTTTATCATCTGCTGTATCTCTCCATTTTTCTCCTCTAGTTGCTTGTTCAACTTCTGTACTTCCTAAACATAAAGGGAAGTTACTGAAAAGTAAGGTGAACTAAAAAGCCAAAACATGTCTAAGACTGAATTCCATATTGCCATAACTCCATATCACTCACTGCAAAGTACTTAAAAAGTAAAGTCCAACTCATTTATGATCACTTGACCTTGGAACTGACAGATCAATCAAAATCAGGAACTGCTCAGACAGCTATACAAGCAGTTCCTAGTCAGTAGAATGCAGCAAAAATTCAGGATGATTTTATGGTAAGATAAGCAGCAGCAACAACAAAATAACAACAGAACTTACAAGAAACAAAGTAGTTTAAAAGGAGTAACTATGGAGCCTGAGAAATGCTTACTGGTCCTGCTTTCTAAGTTACCAGATGGTAGAGATTTGCTTTAGGAAAAAGGGGAGCTGGAAAGTCATCTTATCAAAACCAGCGAGGTGTATTCATTGCCTGGAACTGTCAGAAGACAAAGCAGAGTGAGCATACAGAGCAAGTTTCCCATCTGGGAAAGGATGAGTGCTAAGGACAAGCAAACTGTAAATGAAATCCCAGTGCGAGCAGTGACTCTGTTTTGGCCATAGCTGACTGTCCAAGGCACATGTCCAAGGAGCTTCAACATGCTCTTAGGGAACAACTGTGTATCTTGTTGCTGCATGTTCTTACTGATTTGGACGCTTTGTGGGATCATCCACACTGCATTGAGTTATATATCCGCAGGTGTTTTGAGAAGGAAGAGGTTTGCTTGCCAACTGGGTTAACCCAGGTGATTCCATGCATCCAAAGTACACCAGTCCCAGGTCTGATATCCTCAAAAGCAGCAGGTGCTGGAAACAGAAACCTGCAGCACTGCTCCTCCAGAATCAATGATGCCCTGGATGCCATCGCAGACCATGAGGCAGGTACAAGCTTGATTCTACCCTTCCAGTTCTTCAGGAGTGCTAATGGAGCTGTAACCAATCAGGAGCACTCTCCCA
Source organism: Pezoporus wallicus (assembly GCF_028554395.1). Lineage (NCBI taxonomy): Eukaryota > Metazoa > Chordata > Aves > Psittaciformes > Psittacidae > Pezoporus > Pezoporus wallicus. The sequence continues at coordinate 445,738 of NW_026642052.1, forward strand.
GCATGCAGGCCTCTGACTTCCACAAAATAGCCGCTGTTGTTATTTTTACTGACAGTGATTTATTTCAGTGTTTCTAATTGGGCATAAAATGTTTTTTTCTAAAAATGAATAAAATTAATATCTAACTTAAAGAGACAGCACTTGCTCTTATTGCTGATGTGCAAGTTCTTTAGCATCATGCTAAATGCTAAATTTTCCCTTTGCCATAAAGACATTCTGACTTCAAAATATATTCAGATCCCACAGGTTTGTCATCTATCTGCAAAGTGTCAGGAAGATCATCTCTTACTACAAATTTCCACACATGAACTTACTTAAATGTATTTTAGGTGAGTGTCATATATGGAAATTGTTTTGTATAAGCATTAGGTCAGGAGATTTCTTATGACAAAAATACTTGTTTCAATTTTAAGCATTGCTTGTCAGTTTGGAAATTATGTACCTTCATATAGGAAGAAATGCTTTACAATTCTTTAAGCATTTCAGGTTGAACATGGGAAAGTCTCAATGACAGTAACAAAACCAGCACTTGGGGAAGATGGAAGGGAATGCAATGTTGAGACTTTATCTTGTCATAAAAGATACCAATTTTCCCTCATTTATCTCCTCACAATCCAGACTTGCCAAGTACTTCTCCAAGTAGAAAAGTGCTGCTTTAACGTCAATACAAAAATCCATTTTTAAGTGCACTTAAAAATCACAAGAAAACAACACTGTAATAGAAAAAGTGGTGGCATCAGTTGTTTATCTTACAGAACAAAACTGTTGCGTCTGATAAAGAGGAGAATCTTCAGTAAGTAATATGTAACTTTGAAATTAGGGGGTTTTGCTGTATTTCCATCTACTTGTGAGAATAATTGCATGAAGATGTATAATACCACTCTAAGTTTTTGGGTTCGGATGTTATAGTTTATCTTCTTGAACTTAATGCAGCGGACACTACTGTTGGATACAGATGGCTGAGCTGCTTTTCAGTCTGACTCTGGGCACACAGCAAAAACTTGTCAGACCAAGGTCTGTCAAACTGCATTGCAGTGGGCAGAACATTCACTCTCCTGCCCTGGCACACTCAAACCAAGTGGGGAAATTCCGACTGGACACCACAGGAAAGTTCTCACAATAACAATCAGCCGTTGGAATAATCTCCCCAGGGAAGTGGTGGATTCCCCAACGTTGGACACTTTCCAGATTCGGCTGGTCAGGGTGTTGGGACATCTAGTCTAGCCTGGAAAGGTTGGACCAGATGATCCCGGAGTTCCCTTCTGGCTGGTATTACATGATTCTATGATTGATTCTAAGTTGTCGGCACCCTGGTCTGTTTCCATGAACGCGAGTCTGCATGCGAAAGGCCCACATCCTCCGTTCAAGACAACCACTGCAGGACACACTAAGCCTAAATTACTCATTTTTGTCTAGAGAGGAGCGCTCAAACGCATCTCCGCCGTTTACCTGGCTCAAGGCTTCCACTCTCTGCGCCGAGAGCCGCTCGCTGTCCTGGAGCTGCTCCCGGGCCTGGCCCAGCTGCTCCAGCAGGCTCTCCACCAGCGACAGCGCCGGCTCCGCGCCCGCAGGCCCCGCCTCGCCGCCCGCCGCCGGCTGCTGCTGCTGCTGCCGCCGGGCCAGGCTGCTCCGCAGGTCCTGGATCGTGGCCTCCTTGGCAGCCAGCTGCAGCTGGAGGTGCTTCAGCTGCTGAGCGGACTCGTGGTACAAGGTGCAGAGCGCGTTGTACCGAGGCACTTTATTCTTCAAGCTCTTGTTCTCCCGGTGCAGCTTCTCCAGCGTCTCCTCCACCTGCTTGAAGCGGGCCGCCAAGGGGTCCGTGCTGCTGCCGTCGCTTACCGAGCACATGGCCGGGGAGGGTGAGCCGCGCTCCTGCTGCTGCCCCTTCTCTCCCTTCTGCAAGGCGAGCAGTAATCCGGCCAGGTGCATATAAACCCGGAGAGGAGCCAGGCAGCGCTGGGGTGGCTGCCTCTTGTCGCTGCTGCTTCGCCCTTCCGCCTTCCCGCCGGGGGAGGAGGATGGCCGCCCTCCTTTAAGGGCTCGCAGGACCCGCCTGCTGCTCTTCCCCACCGCTTTCCTACGGCGCGGGCCGGACCGCGCTCCGCCCCTGCGGACGGGGAACCCCGCGGTGGGGGAGCAGTCCCGGGGGCAAGGCAGGCCGGGGAACCCCAGGGAGGGGAAAGGGGAGAGGAGGGCGAGGGGGGCCTGAGCCAGGAGAGGGCCGAAGGCTGGGGCGAGCGGGCGGGATGAGGGGAAGGCGGCTGAGCGGAATGCGCGGGGAGATGCTGAGGAGGGGCCGCTGAGGGGGCTCCGGGCGGAAAGAGGGGGAGCGGCAGCCGCTCGGGGAGGAGGGGGCTGTGGCGAATGCAGGAGGCCGCGGAGGAGGAGAGGGGGGCCCGACGCAGCGGGGTCCCTCCAGCGGCTGCGGGACGCGGTTCCCCCCGCGTTGCGAAAGCCCCGCTCGCAGCGCCGCGTCCCAGCAGGAGCCGCTGCCGGAACTTCCCGGCCCGGAACGGGACTTTCCCCGCCGGCGGCGACCCCCGAGGCCGGGCCGAGCCGCCCGCCGCGGGCCGCGACCCACAGAGGGGCTCGGGCCGGTGTGTGAGTGCTCTGCCCGCCGCCCTGACACCGACCTTACCCTGAGCCGGGCCCCGCGGGGCGAGCAGCGGCAGCAGCAGGGCCCGGCTCTGGCTCTGCCGGCTCCAACAGTGAAGAAGCGTCCAGGACGTGTGGTGTGTTGGTCTGCCTCGGTGCAGCGGGAAGGCTTTGAACCCGGGCAGAGCAGCACATCTCCTCTCCAAGGCTGCTTGTTTCTGCGAGTGTTTGAGGAGAAGGTTGACTAGAAAGGACCTTGGAGAGTCCAAGGTGTGCCAGTCATCGGAATTCATATCGGCCAGTGTTATAGATACGAGTTGTTAAGAGTAAACTCAGCTGCAATAAACGGTACCTACTGGCCGTTTATCTGACAGATGATTTCGTTATTAGCAGCATAAAGATAGAACTTGTTAACCAAGGATACAGCTATTGGAGAGCTCATGCTGGTGTACTGTTTCTTATAGGAGAGAAGTATGGTGAGCTGGACTGATGTTGAAGTATTTTTTAGATTGGTTTAGTTATGTCCATGTCGTTATAGTGGTAGAACCATTTAGAAGGAAAACACCTTAAACCAGTACAAAAATAAAGCCTAGGTTACATTTGATTATTATTTGTAATAACGTTTATCATGTGTCTGTGTTTATATAATAATGTAGAGCACACAGAGCTCTATACGTACACGCAGCCTAATGGCACTAGGTTCAGCACAATCACACATGCTTCTAGACCAAAAAAGCACAGCTATCCAAGTACCGTGCAAGTGAAAATTGCTGAATGCAAGTGGCAGAGGGGTAAAAAGAGAAGATTTCAGTCAGTGTGATAGAGCAGCCTCCTGTAATAGCACCTGAGCTACTTGCAGGTGTCAGGGTGAAAAGGCACAACAGTGAAGAATCTACGTGGAAGAATGTGCAGGACTTGGAACATGATGGTGTCCCTGCGAGGGGCAGGGGGCTTGGAACTAGATGATCTTTAAGGTTCCTTCCAACCCAGATCAGTCTATGATTCTATGATATGATGAAAGGAGATACTGAACTTCAAAGTTGAGATGCTCAGTTCCACTGGTGATGGATTGTAAGCCTCACTCACAATACCAGTGAGTGTGAAATGCAATATATGACATTTCAATGAAGGCAACGGATGTAAGTTCAGACAAGAGAGGGTGCAATTGAATATAATGAAAACCATTTCCCTACAAGGGTAATCGAACATCGGAAGTGCTTTGAGCAGGAGTTTGGGCCAGAGACCTCCTGAAGTCTCTACCCACATGAGTTATTCTGAGATTAAATTCAGCTTTTTCAAGGTGCAGTGTCATTATTTTGTCACCTTAATTATGCAAAAAAGGGCTACCCAAAAGATTAAGAGTAACACATCCAAAATGGTCCATTAGCTCAGCTACTTCTAAAAATGTAGCTGAATTTTATGTGCATAGAAGATCCTGTGCGACAGAAAATGATAGAGCATTTGCCTAAGGTACCATCTAAGGTACACATCTATGGTGTATTTGCCATTTCATCCTATAAATAATGTAAATACCTCATGAGTACGGACAGTGAAAACTCTGTGGAAGCTGAAGGAATACAATTTTTGGCTTTTTATCTGTACAGAGTAACATCCTTCAAGACACTGGTTTTGCTGTGAAGAAAGTAAAGTTCCTGCTTTGAAATACATGCACTTTATAGTTTTCATATACATTAGCAGGAAAAGTGAAAAAACCACATAGATTTCATTTTATATTCTCAGCATCATTGTGGTACAGGCAGAGCCCAGTGGAAAAAAAAATCTGGAGCAAGATTGCTTTTGCTGGCTGTCAAAATACTTTGTAGAAACGTATGATGAAGCCCTGGCAATGGAGAAATCTGGTTTCCTGCCAGTTCAAATAGCAGACTGCAAAGAAATTCAGACATCCTGTGTCTGCAGATGCGGCAGAGATGCCCTTGGACCAAACACTGGGGAATTGGGTTAGCTATCAAACAGAATACTTTGTTTGATATTTGTAGTATTTGCTGTATTTGTAGTATTGTATCAGTATAATAAAACCAAGCATTGCATCTGATTACTGAAAGTTTGCTATTAAGAGCCCTTCAGATAAAGCCAGCACTCCCCTGAGGAAAACACCACTGAGTTAAGGGAAATTTGTCCTGCGTAAGTCTTGAGTAAGAAATGGATCCCATATGTTCTTGGGAATGCCCTTAGATGACTGTTTCCTTTTTTAATTTCTGAAACACAAAGGAATTCCTGGGAATTCAGAAAAAGAAGCTGGTGCCAAAGAATGAATCATATCTTACGTGTTTCTTAGTGTACCTGGCTTTTCCTGGATTGCCTCTCGTGCGTTGTTCATCAGATTGGCTGATAAAGCAGCTAGTCTGTGGAGTGGCATGTTTGTCCTTTTGGGGGGTTATACAATCAAATTAAGGCTTATTAAATACAGTAATTCTGGTCAGGAAATGTATGAATAACAGCTGTGCTTTGCACTGCTTTGTATAAGGAAAAGACTTTATCTTCCATACATTACAGGTCTCAACTTGAAATACAAGGTGAATTTCATTTCAACTCTTTCTCGGTGTAGGATGTAACAAGATATTAAAGCCATGTGAGAAAAATTTAATCTTGAATTAGATTTTGTTAAAGAAATCTTAACAAAGTTATTTTGAATAAGTAATTCTGTGCATGTCACAACCATCTGTTATAATACGTGAGAAGTGTCAGGCAGTGTATGAACAAAAGTGATTAGATACTACCTAGAAATAAAAAGGAGATGAAGCATATCTTAGGAAACCAGGAAGAAAGGTGAACAGTACAGTCAGGTTAGATTGAGTGTGCGTAGACATGCATATAGTTAAAAATTCATTTTAAAACGTGAATTATTTATAGAGCTGGTAAGAATAACTCCTCTGCACGGAGTAGTTTCATCTCTGTGACATTAGTGCAGATCACATGAGTCTCTATATTTAAAAGTATAATTCTGTGTGGACAAGGTTATAAAATATATTTGGGGGGGTGGTGTCTGTCATTTTCCAAATAATGATATATGCTCAATTTGCAAGAAACTGCATTTTTTAACTTGTGATCTCCAGACCTTGTTCAGCTGCTCAAGCTGTGTTTTTCCCCTTGTCTGAAGTCACCGCTAATTGTCCTGGAGGGTAGGTTGTGACCTAATCACACTTATGAAATGTCCTGTTGCCTTGAGCTGATTTACCTAAGCAGAGCTGTAGGAAGTGTTCCTCTTGCTGCTGTAGGCTGAAAAATCAATAGCAGTTACATTTCCTCTGCTGCTGATTGTGCAGTACGGAAGAGAATGAGAGTGCGTAACAGTTTATTGTCCCCAGTGAAATCATCTGATGAGCTCACTGCTACAAACGTTGCCTGCCTTTGAGCTCTACGTGCCCGAGAATCCGATTTTCATGCTGAGCAAATAGAATGTTGATGCTTCTGTGACTCATGGATTAACAGTAATTAGAAGCTGCAATCACGTTTACGTTTCTTGCATGAGAAGGGTAAACATCCTTTATATACATTACTATACTGGATGTTCTGATAATTTCATGTTCTATGTATTTTACAGTTGAAATGGCAAGCTCGAGAGGTTAGCTCGAGGGCATTTGGGATTCCTGAAACTGGGTGAGCTCACTGCTATGGCACATGTATATAGCCATCTCTGCATCGTGGTTCTGATGCGGATCACAGCGTTCTGTTTTCAGACTAGTTTTCTGTTTATACACATAAAAATATTTAGTGTTGTTAGGAGAAATAGAATGGTGCTTATTTATTTCTAATGTAAGTTTTTCCCCACGTTTTATTATTGCACAGTTTGAACTTTGGAGGTTGTCAAAATGAAAAATGCTTTGATATTTAGGGCAGAGTGAGTCTCAGAACTTGTGTTCTAAATCCTAGCAAGTCTGAAATAACCTGAATGGAGAGCCATGACATTGGTCAGATCCAAAGCAGTCCTCTTGCTTCTCTCTAGGAAGTGTTTCTTTTACATTTGTTTTGCATTCGTTTGACTAAGATGCTTAAATCGCATGTTTATAGGTGTTGGTAGATACAGGATGTACACTTACATGTTACACATTTCAGGTCTGTGTCCAGGCAACAGGTTTCTATTCTGCCTTGTTACTCTTTAATGCTTTAGATCTTAGCTGCAATTCACCTTGTGTCCAGCTTACCAGTTCTGTATTGGGTATTTCCTCCCAGCTGTCTAGCTGTTTCATGCCCTGCTTCAGTTTCTTCTGGATATTTTGCTCTTTGCAGTTTCTGTTTATCCATGACACAATAATACCAGTTCACAGGGTTTGTCCTGGCAAACTGGATTTTTGTCTGTTGCTGATGCTGTCTCTCAATCTGAGAAGTTTAAGCAGTGTGCTTGGTCCTTTAGAAAACTCCATCAGGACATGACCAATTTTGAGCTGTAATTTTATTTATGGGAATGTGAAAAGCTCTCTGTTGAACACAGGTTACCAGCAACTGGGGACATTTTTCATACTGACTTGAACTACTACAGCTACCATGCCTACTGGGAAGCAAATCACTTCTTTGAGCTTGTACTTTAAAATACTTTGGGTTTGCCCATACCTATTTATTCCTGCTGAGGAATGCAGGATGCACTGGCTCGTATTTGTCCTAGGACATGTTTTCCTAGAAAAAAATGATGCTTTGAAACACTCCAAACAAACCTTTTTTTTTGAGTTGAAGGAAACCCTCCCCAACTTTGACATTCTTAACATATGATTCCCATATGAAGATAGGCTGAGAAAGTTGGGGCTGTTCAGCCTGGAGAAGAGAAGGCTGCGTGGAGACCTCATAGCAGCCTTCCAGTATCTGAAGGGGCCCTATAGGGATGCTGGGGATGGACTCTTCATTAGGGACTGTAGTGATAGGACAAGGGGTAACGGGTTAAAACTTAAACAGGGGAAGTTTAGATTGGATATAAGGAAGAAATTCTTTACTGCAAGGGTGGTGAGGCACTGGAATGGGTTGCCCAGGGACGCTGTGAATGCTCCATCCCTGGCAGTGTTCAAGGCCAAAGTTGAACAGAACCTTGGGTGACATGGTTTAGTGTGAGGTGTCCCTGCCCACAGCAGGGGGGTTGGAAGTGGATGATCTTAAGGTCCTTTTCAGCCCTAACTATTCTATGATTCTATGATTCCATGTTACAGACTCTTTAGGGAATATTCTATATATACTGATTGAATTTTCTGCTTTGAAAGCAGAGTACTGTTAGTTTTCAGGTGTGTGTTATTCACCTTTCCTCAAAGGGCAGGCAGTTTTAGAGCTAAGTTGGAGGGGAGGGGAGAGGGGGAATTATGAAGTATGACTAAATGCCAGGCATTCAGTTGCAAGACTGGAAACAAAAGGTTGCAGGTGAAAACCTAATTGTTTGTGGATTTGTTTTATACATTAATGTTGTGTAATGGAGCTTCCTAACGCAGGTTCCATTGGTATCTCTAATCCAGACCACCCAATCTAACTAGAGCAAAGTCAATTTACACATTTCTGATCCTTAGCTTTTCTGACCTAGAGGCAAACAACCTTTAGAGTTTGATTAGAGAAATGTTTGATTTAAATGGTTTACTTTAAATATTTGTTTTAAAGGGACGGTTGGGAAAGGTGATTTCCTAAGACTATCAGTAACTTTAGAAGAGGTCCCAGTTGAGTAGAAATTCTATACATGTCTCAAGAAAAAAAGAAATACTGGAGGCTTCTTAGCATGACCTTGGTAGTAGATGGTGAAATATTTATCAGAACTAGAATGCTGAAGAGGGGTTGGGAGGAATTAAGTAAATAGAACAAGAAAGTGGAAATGTCCTTGCCACACCATTCACTCCCCTCCTACACACCATGCCTTTTCCATGTAGAATCATAGAATAGTTAGGGTAGGAAAGAACCTTAAGATCATCCAGTTCCAACCCCCCTGCCATGGGCAGGAACACCGCACACTAAATAGCAACATTTCCCAAAATTCTGATCATTGTCCAGTTGAGATGCAAGGAAGGCCATGGTAATGTTCCTCTGGAGCTCCATCTTCAATGCAGAAAATCCATGTATCATTCTGGCAGGACAGGAAAGAGCAGTTTTCAGCAGTTTTAAATTCAAGTCATCAGTATAGTCTGTTGTAGAGTGAAGCAAATAAATAAGCCCATATAGATACCAACTGCTGAAAACTTCAGCTCTTGTTTGATTATATTTTTGTTATAAGCAAGAGTAGGTATATTCTTAATTGTAGAAGAGTTGTCCATCAGCTGAAGTAGGCAAGCATTTGGACACTGCTCTCAAACAGAATTCATGGAACATGAAAAGGTTGTATTTCCAAGGAGTCTGCATATGGTATCCATTCGTCCTTAGCACAATAAATGAGTCCAGTGTGGACATGCAGATAGTGTGAATTATAGAAAATGAAATCTGGAAATGTGAGGAAAAAAGAACATCTTTCTTGAAAGTGATAACTCCTGAAAGAAGCCATTGCAGCTATTTCTTGCAGCAAGCCTTATAACATCTTCATTTGCTTTGCTGTTTGAACCTTGCAGTAATGATAATAGTGGCTTATTGTTGCAGATGGTTTAAAGAAAAAAAGGTGAAGAATATTAAACATTTGATCCATGAAAGGCAGCTCATGCTCAGTTTTCACTTAAGTTTTAGGCAAAATCTCAAAGTTTTGACTTAAAATTGGTTAACTGGATGACATCAGTGTCTGACCCATTATGACTTCTTTATCGCTACACTTGCCTGCTTATGACTGAAGTGCTTAGAAGACAGCTGTAAGAAAATTAATTGTGCTAGGCCTCCCATAAACAAAATACTAAATGATCTCAACACTGGAACACTCTACGTACCGGCTTCTTTGGGAGCTAGTCTTCGTAAGTCATACTCTGAACAGTTGTGACATTCCAGTTCAGGTGAGTGCAGGTACATGAACACTTTTAAAGGGACTAGTTTCAAAAATACTGGCTTTTTGAATACGGGACTTTGGTGGAAATTTAAGGATTTCCACCAGAGTCATGGTTTTCATGTAACCGACTTGGGAAATACTCCTGTTTCTCTGAGAGTTGATTGAAATATTGTCAGAACCTTGTATTTACTGGAATTACACCTTTTTAACAAGCTTAAAGATGATGTTACAATGATGTTATGGCTTGGAGGGAGAAAGAGTGGAGGTTTTAGATCCTCTGATATAGCTAGAAAACAAAAAACCTTTTGAGACCATCTGCTTCCTCAGATTACTTGGTCTGTCTCTCCACACAATCACTGTTCCTATTATATCTGTAGACCATCACATTTGCACCATCACTACTATGACTTCTAGATAAAACAACAGCTTGTAGTAGAGGTTTTTTTAATCTGATTTCTGAAATGGTGGTGATGGCCATTAGCTGACCCTGGAGCTCTGAAAACTGAAACATAATCTCCCCATCTCTTATTTCCTGTGAGCTCTCCAGGAAGTGTCTCAGAATGAAAGAAAAGCTATGAATTTGCCAGACAGTGAATCCAACTCTTGGTTCATGGTTCTTTCCTGCGGGCAAAATTATAGGTTTCTTGTAAACTTAAAGGAAGTGAAGTTCTTCACTTGCATGATAATGAGAGTAGCAAAATGATTGACTCTCAGCTGAGGAGAAGACTGTGCTTTGGCATTACTGATTTTCAGAGTTACAAGAGGAGTGTGGTGGGTTGACCCTGACTGGAGCAGTTTAATAAGGGAAAAGTAAAAAAGGCACATAAACCAAACAAGTGATACAAAGGCAATCACTCACCACCAGCAGACCGATGACCAGCCATCCACTGAGCAATAGCTACTTCTGACACACCACCCACCTGCAGCTGTATTGCTGAGCATGATCTTCTGTAGCATAGAATATCTCTTTGGGTCAGCTGTCATGGCTGTGTTGCCTCCCAGTCTCCTGCCCACCCCAGCCTCTCCTTGGGGGACAGAATTAGAAGCAGAGAAGGCCTTGGCAAGCACTGGTTTAGCAACAGCTAAAACACTTGTGTTATCAGCACTGTGTGGTCACAGATTTAAAATCACAGGATCAACTAGGTTGGAAAAGACCTTTAAGATCATCAAGTCCAACCATTACCCCAAGACTGCCAAGACCACCACTAAAATGCAGCAGCATATGGGTTGCTGTGAAGAAAATCAGCTCCATCCCGACGAGACTCAGTAAAAGAAGTGGCAAAGCTACTCCAAAAAAGAGGTTAGGGAGGACACCAATAGTGTGTAGCACTTGCATGGCTCTCGCAATTTTCATTTAATAGAAGCAGGCAGGGATTTTTTTTCTCAATTTTGGAATGAGGAAACCTGAAGCAGATGTCAAGAGGTTTGTTCAAAGTCACATATAACAGCAAGACTATGAGAAGAAGAAGCATAAAATGCTCGAGGTACAAAACACTGAAAAGGCTTTGGAAAAGAGTACAAATACACAGGCAATTTTATAGATGTAGTGTCTGTTAATAATAGACTTCAGCTATTACTACTGTTAATGGTAAAAATGGTGTTTAGAATAGTCAGAAAACAAAATTTGTTTCCTTCACAGGTTCACTCATGGATTAATGTTAATCTATACCAGAAGTTTACACTTGACAGATATTTCCCAGCCTCCCTTTTCCCATCTTCATTAACGTTTCTAACAGTCTGCAGAGCAATATAAGCCAAATAGAACTGGTCTCTGCGAGAGCACCACCTTCAAAATTTACCAGCATATCTCCATAACAGCTACAGGATGGTTTTGCCATAAGGGAGCCATGGTACCTGCAACATCAATGCTGTTCTGTGGGCTCTTCTGACAGAGCACATAGCGTTCAAAGTGCTATTATCCCCAGGGTTATCCCTATGTATTTATTCCTGCAGCACCCTGCAGGTGGAATTGCAGAAGAGGGATCTAGTAAGCTTGAGCAGAGGCAAATGGAATTGAGAAAATGACCTTCCAGTGCACTGTATGAGAACCACTACGATGAAAGGGCTTTCCTGGCTGCTCTGTGTGGGAGCAGTGTGAGAGTCTTCTGCTTTTTCAGGTTCCCCATTGGAAAGGAGATGCTTTCGCACAGAGCAGTGAAGTGCTGTCCCCGCTTGTGCAGCTTGTGAACCTGATGCCGCTGTTTCAGAATGGAGCTGGTCTGTCCTGGGGTGCTGCCAGGACTGCCTGGAATTTTGTGAGCTGTTCCTCACTAGTGCACAAATGCTGTGACCCTTGCCAGAGAAGTCAGCTTGATGCTTATTTAGTCCGTATCTCTCTTGCTATGGCCTTAGTCTTACAAGGAAACATGGAGTCTTCAGGATTCATGAGGGCAGGTAGTGAGAAAGGGCTCTGCCAGCCTATCCAAATCACTCCACTCCTATCCTTGCATACCAAAGCTTCCCCATGTGTGCAAATGGATAAAGTCCACAATTCTTCCCAGCCCTCTGAGGGTGTCAGGCTATGCCCATTTGGCTTCTTCATAGACTGGATAGGTTTATACTGGATACATTGTGAGATGTAGTGGAGCAAAGTGGTAGAATGGGGAAGTGATGCCTTTCTCAAAGTGTAGCATGCTGAATGTGATGGGGAGTAGCAAAAGTGTATTATTACTGTTACTTCAGAAGGGTGATGATGAGTAATTTGAATAAATGTCTGCCATTTATGGTACTTGATTTCAGACTTGTGTGAGACATGTACTTCGTTTTCCCAGCATGTGCATCACTGTTTTGAAAGTAATATGGTGTTATTTGATCCTTTAGAAGATAAGATGGGAAGATGTGTGCATGTAGCAACTGGTATGGAAGCAGATGGAAATACCAGCACCACTTGTGTTTGACGCAAGTTGTGCCGGGGGGGTTTAGATTGGATATTAGGAAAAATTTCTTCACCCAAAGGGCTGTCAAGCACTGGAACAGCCTGCCCAGGGAAGTGGTGGAGTCACCATCCCTGGAGGTATTTAAAAGACACGGGGATGTGACTCTTAGGGACATACTTTAGTGCTGGGTGAACGGTTGGACTCAAATGTCTTAAAATTCTTTTCCAACCTAAATGATTCTGTGATTCTATGAAATACATACTCTTGGCAGATGGTTATCCAAAATGTGAGGTAATTGGTTGATATGTAGAAACCAGCCTGCCACTTACATGGAGCAAACCATTCAAAAAGGTTGGTTTTCCATACTTATTCCTCCTTCACTGAAGGAGAGAAAACCACCCAGCAACACTGTGGAGGCTTGTAGTGATGGAGGTCAAACCAAAGGGGGTTGTGAATAGGCCCCCCTCACACATCGCTTATCTGTGAAGTCAGTCTGGCAGATTGCCCTGCTTCCCAGCATCCAGGTGTTGGATGGATCATGCAAATCTAGCATAGTTTAAGAACTGTACGTGTACAGAGCCAATCTTTGGTTCACATGCCTGTTTTTTTGCGAGGAGCTTCTAACACCCTGACACCCACAGCACTGAGTTAGCAGGCCAGCTCCTGTTAGTGGACTGGCGTGAATGAGCCGCAGATCTTTAAATCTCCCTGATTATGAAACATCTTTGCACATATTAAGCACAGGACCACATTAAATCCCTGGTTTCAGAGCTTGTCCTACAGCCCCGAGCTGTTCAGGGTGGGGTTTGTTTTGTTAAGGCGTCCACAATAATGGAGTATTTGTATGCCTTCGGATCCTCCAGATTTCACTGTTAATACCCTGAGGCACATAGCACATGTCCTGGCACATGGTTTTGGGAATATAACTGCTCCTTTCAGCACACTTCTCCTTCATAGGAGGCTAGTGAGGCTACTGAAAGAGGAAAACCATTACCAGAGTCCTGTGCATATTGTCTGACCATTGAGCAAAGAGTGTCCTGAACTGTGCTGTTAAAGATGTAGTCATAATACCTGCAAAAGACTCCCCAGAGCATGCTAACACAGAAGCAGGCTGGATAATAGATCAGGGTGCAGGAGCAAAACAACTTCATGATGGAATAAATCCACAGGTCTTTATAAGGAACTTGCTTATCTGAGCTGCTGCAAATAGCACATAGTAACAGAAATGATCATGTGGGATTTGCTGTTTTATTTTCCCCAAGAAAAGCTTAGATTGTTTTGCCACGTGTGTGTTGCTTGTTGTGTAAGATCTGTGTGTTGCATTGTATTTGGGAGAAATGAAAGTTGAAAATTTGCCATATGCTTGAAAATGATCAGCCTTTATACACGGGGAAGTTCAGCAACATTTATCGCTGTCACTCTTACAGAATCGTAGAATAGTTAGGATTGGAAAGGACCTCAAGATCATCCGGTTCCAACCCCCCTGCTGTGGGCAGGAATGCCATTTCCATTTAAACCTCTAAAAGCTGATGTCAAACATCAATAAACTTATGCCGGGATGTCAGAATATATACAGTGACATCCTGCTCTCTGCATATCCTTCTGTAAGTGATGCCAGGCTCTCTTAGCCCACTGTTGTAAAGAGCATCTCTACCTGGATGCGCACAGCTTTCATATTAAACTGTGAGACATGTTAATGCTTAGTTGAGTATCATTCCTTGTACTGTGTTGATTTATATACAACAGTCAGGCTTTCCACGTCTATTTAATGAACAAGGTACATAGCTTCCTACACATATAGTGGGAAGATGAGGTACAATATAACTGTAGAATGTGGCATATGATTTCTTTCAGTTTGCATCACTGAACTTTGTTTTCACTTGTATTTGTGTAACAGCACAGCGAGTATTTACGTCTATGTGCCTATCAAGGAAGAACAGAAGCTGTAACACTGCAGCTTGAGCTATCATGGTTCAGTGCTCAAGCCTGTCACGTTTCTTGTTCTGGAGGTCCCCAGCTCAGTCCGTATGTGTCAGCCAGGAAAGCGGCTGTCACAGTTGTGCTCATGACTTTCTGAATTTTCCCCACCACCAAAAGAAATCAGTCTGAACCTGGACTTAACCACGCTAGGGCAGCTATAGGAAAATGTCAGAGAGCGTTTTGGCGTGGGTCAGGACAGAATCTGAAACCGAGACTTAGTCACAGACTCTTGAAAGTTAGTAGGGTGCTGGTTTATGCCTTTCCCGTTTGTATGACGCTGCAAACCAGGATAAGTGATTCCCTGTGCTGTGCATGACGCTGCAGTTCTGTGACTGCTTTACCACATGAGATGGCTGGTGATTTAAAAATAGCTCTGCTTACTCAGATGCAGCTGATGAGTGCAGAAAAACACCGCTCGGTGGTAAGGCTGGAACACCGAGTGCTTCTTTCCCATAACCAAGAGCAACCAGAAGGCAAGGTGGGAAAAAAAAAAAGGGGGAGACAGCTTACAGTTCATTTTCAGTGTTTGATTTCTTCTTATTCCTTTCTGTGGGATCAGTTATTTCCTAGGGATGGAGGTCTAGCCATTTCTTATTCCTGTGCCATTTGCCAGGGTGATACCAGTTCTGTGTTTCTGTAACTTGGGATCTTTGTGAGAACAGGTTGTTGGTTTGCATTCCCTTTGATCTGTCCATTTTGGATGTCCTCCACAGGAACTAACATGCCCACTGGGGTTGTTGCAAGGTGCCAAAGATCCCATTGCCTCGGTGTGTTGTTTCCCTGTAAATACAGATTTTCCCTGCTAGTTAATTACAAAGCTTTTAAAAGAAGAAAACTTTTCATATAAACATTCCAAGCAAAAGCTTTGTTTGCATGGTATTACAAAATGTTGTGTAGAAACAGAAACTCTATTACAGTCATAGGAGCTGGTTGCATATTGTTAGTTGACACCTGTGTGCATGAGTAGACACACGCACTGTGCATACTGCATGGTCTTCACAAATGTAGTACAAAACTGGTGCAAGATACTGGAAAGACAGAGATGAAAAAGTGCATTTATCTGTATGTTCAGTTGAGTTATTGATCTTGGGCTGTCAGGTTTGTTTCATGTGTAACAACTCAACCCAAAGCAATACATTTCAATCTACCAATAGCTATTTGTGTTATTTGAAGCAGTTCTGGCACCCAAAGATTACGGATTGCACCCGTGTGCTTCAGAAGTCCTGTGAGTCACTGCACTGCAGAGAAACTGAAACTGAAGTCACTCACCTAATGTATTTTTACCAGCTTTTACTCCAGTAGTACCCAGATAGTTCACCAGAAGGTCAAGGCTCCAGAGGCTCTTTGCTTGTTAATCAGGCACCATAGGCCAAGCTTCTAACTCCACGTGGCTGGAAGCCAAGACAAAAGGATCACATTATGATCAGTTCCGAGATCACTTTCTGGTTACGTTTCTCCACTTAAAACCATAAAAATGCAAAGCAAACAAACCAACAGAAAACCCACCCCAAAATAACCCAAACCAAGAAGGATGGGAAGGTTACTGTATGGGTTAGCAGGAAAATGACCAGTGAAAAATCTTTGCAGCAGAAGAAATTAGTCACAAGAAAGCCAGCCTGTGACACTTATTCACTTTCAGTCAGCAGGATTTCGTTATTTACAGGAGCATTTCTGTAGTGGTTCTTAGTGGAGAAAAGTTGTCAGTGAAACCAGCAAATTCTGGTAATCTATGGATTTTTATTGATCTGTCGTCCTTCTCAAAACTTGTTATTTCCATCTTTATTACATCTCAATACAGCTGGATGAAAGCTGTAATATAAAGAGGTCCAAATCAGATTTTACAGTAAGATTTGCAACCGTTTCCCCATTACCAGTTGTTCCTTTTCTCTGTCTCATTTTTTGTACTTTTTCTGATCTAAATAGGGGACTGTGACATGTTTGGTTTTCAGTAAAGCAAAAGGAAGTGCTCACAGTGAGTTTACCAGATTTGTCAGCCGGGGCTAATAAATTGACTTGCCTCATCTTCGTAGAAGCCGCACTCTCACGAGAGTTTTCCAATCCAGTATAAAAAAGAAGAAAACTCCCAATCACCCGATTAATAAATGTGTTCAGTCGAGCCCTTTATAAAATGCTGAATAAAGCAAAACATCCATCAGAACCAGTCCAACCAGCAGGACACTGCTGCAGGTTTCAGTTAACATTTCTTAAAAATTAATATTTGCTCGAATTACTGATTTACATGTAATAAAAAATACAGAATGTTTATCTGGTGCAGTAGAAATACACCACAAATTGCTATTACTTAGAAGTAATAACATTATCTGGCACTCTTTGTCTTCTGTTTGAGCAGTTTACAAATATAAGTATTCTTGTTCCACTTTTAGTGATGAGAAGTCTTGGATAAAGAGGAATTTAGGGATGATTTAAAAAATATAAGCAGAGAAAAACAGGGGAAATAAAACATAAAGGATCCCAAATAGAGAAATTGAACCTGGATATAAACTGGGGAGGGTTAGAGGGGTGTCAGAAAGATCATAATGAGACAAAATGAAACATGTTCTAATACCTGTTCATTGAAAAGACACACAGCTCTGATTCATAAACAAGTTCTGACATCGTCACTCATTTTTCCATACTATTTCCGCATGTTTTTTCTCCAGAAAGAAGGTAAAGGTGAATCAAAAACACAAAGTCAATAAACACTTTCATATCAATAGAATGTGCTCTTTCACAAGTCACATCTGTGTCATCATTTTCCCATGATGTATGTTACATTTTACACACTGCCTCTCAGTTTCCTTCTTTACTACCAGTAAAAGCTACCTGGTTTTAGTAGTACTATTTACTGTAGCCAGTGTAGAAAAAAACTCCAGCTTTTGTTCTAGAGAAGGAGGCAGATTCTATACCAGACTTACAGTTCTTCCTCTTGCATGTTTCTTCTTGTGTCATTTCAAATAAGCCTAACCTCTGCTTCAGAACCAGCTAACTTAAACGTACATTGGGAAGGTCATTGAAACTGAATTTATCATTCATCCGAGGTTATGCTCAGCCTGACTCTGATGTCCTTCCCACAATTGCTCAGGTTTCTGGTTTTGCCCTGAGCTCTTTCATTTTTACCTCTCAGCCATTTCCCTTCTATCATTACGATAGTACTCTGCTGCTGTTCATCAGTGTCAGTAAAACGCTGAACGCTGTTCAGTTGAGTAGTACATTAACATTGGCAGCTGATGGCCGTCTGCATTCCTCAATGGATTCTGTGAGATTTTTAACAAGATGTCCTTTACAATAATAGCTTGACACTGAAGAGGTAAATCAGATCTTTTCCATACTGTTACCAGTATTCTTGCTTTCCTTGTTTGGTGTCATGGAAGTGGGTGGTAGCAGAGGGAAATGGTGGAAATCGTGATTCCTCCCTCCCCAGCATTTTTCTGTTCTTCAGTGCTGGAAACCTGGATACATTATTTCACGCATTTCTTTCCTGATCTGCACAGAAGTTCTGGTCTTTGTCCAGGTTGTCAGATGTGGAGATTCAGTAGACTCAGTTTTCTGGCTCTTGTTTTTGGTGAGAACAGCATCCCGAACAAGAGCACGGCTATTTTGTATCTCCTGCCCAGAAGTAGTTTTGATCTCATCACTTTTGCGTGTGGAATAGCTCGTCCATTGTTCATAGTGATTCTGTGCCACATCCTCATGTACAAATACCACCTCGTTAATGTACCTAAGTGAACAGCAGAAATTGCTTTAAAAATAAACTGATGAAATGTTAAGTGGAGAGCAAAAGCATAAAATACTGAGCAGATCAATCCTCCCTTTGCTTGTTAGTGGCTGAATGCTGTGTACGGGCTGATTAGGTTTTCCTTGCATTAAACTCCCAACAGTTTAATCCTGCCAGGAGAATCACATCACCTAACCAGCGCTCTCCTTCAGCTGATGTCGGTGATCCAGCAATCATACAGTCAAGAGCTATGAAGTGCTGCATTTGGCTCTGTTGAAGGATTTGTGGATCCATCACCCCTGACAGTAGTCAAACCTGGATGCTGCTGCTTCTCCCCATACAGCTGGGAGCATCAGTGGTTCCTGTTGGCACCTTTGCCGTGAATCTGCCATGCTTGGTTGTGCCTTACTGCACAGGACAACCTCCTAGGGGTTCCTACATACATCCCAGGTGATGACACTGTTAACAGTGATCACTGAGGTATAACAATATAGCTATAACCATTGGTTGTAGCTCATGCCTGCATAGTGGGCATGTGTGTATGGACATGCATGTTTGTCTGTATTTTGAATTTTTTGCTTTATTTGCTTTTCCCATACATTCATCAGAACTGTAATAATAAAGACAGTGTCATTTTTCCCAGCTTACATTTCATTATCATCATCATCATCATCATCCATGTTTTGTGTGTACTGCAGTGTGGTTTTCTGGGGGCTGCCTTGGACACTCAGCATAGGGCATTGATCTTCACAAGAATTCCTGCCCAGTTACTGGAGTCACTCAGCCAGAGCACCCACACACTGAAGTTTTCACCTAATTCAAATGCACACTTTTGGGTCCAAATCTACTGCGTGCTCAAGGTTTCATCTCCATTGACCCGTAGCTGTTAGAACACACTCTCTAAAACTGGTAACTTTGCCTGACTATAGAAGGCAGTGGTGGGTTCGGACAGGATTAAGTTTGGCTTTATTCATGGTCAGAATACTTGGTTTATTAATCATTAGAGTATTCTGTGAGGTCCAGCTCTGCACTGGGACATCTCATCGTCTTTTTGTCTTCAGGTGGGTGATTCCTCTTATGCTGGGTTGTTCTAGGAGGGACGTGGGAAGTGTGTGGGCAGTTTTATGTACCGTGTTATGTACACATCGTGTTACATGCGCTGTAGGTCTGTATGTTACAGCAGTCATCCGTGTAATTTCTAGTTGTGATTGCAATGACTTGGAACTGCCTGTAAAAGTACCGTATGATCAGGGTGAATATGTGTGGTGTCACTATCAATGCAGTTTCCTCTGGTGTCATCAGTTGTGAGCTTCTAGTTCACACAGTCACTCTGTGCTTATTTCCTCAAGAGCTCTGCAATTGGCAAGGCTGATTTGGTTGTCAGAAGAACTGGGGAGCTGGAGTACAGGAATTTGGATTAAAATTGCTAAATGCCACCTTTCATGACCTGGGAGTATTTTATTGTCCATCAGGTTACTATAAGCCCTGTGCTTTGAGTCATGTGCTCTAGGTTTTCATCTATATGCTCCAGGTTTTTAACATATTTGTCTCTCATGTCTTTCTTCTTAGGCTAGATAGTTGAACTCTGAAGTTCACTGATTTGACATCAAATTAGTCCCCTGGCTATCACCCTCTTCCATTCCTTCATTTTTTCACTGTTTTATCAACTGAATCTTACCTTGTACGTCTTGTGGCACAATTGAAATCAGATCTGTGACTTCTCTTCAAGCTTTTCCCTACTATAAAACAACATAAACTCAACAATATTAATGAATTGAAAGAACTGATTTAACAATTTGCTGGAAAAGAAAAAATGTTTCTCCTGTTTAACCATTTTCCCCTTTATGGTCCACTGGGGATTTTGCCTGTGAATAAATCTGCAGAACATGACTCATGAAATTACAGACAGGCTTCAATCTGTGTATTATTGGCCCATTTGAAATCAGTTTCTGCTACTGACAAGTGCAAAATTAGTGTTTTCTATAAGCAAATTTTTTTTGCAGGATTTGAAGGCCTTGGTATTTTTGCTGATATTGTTTAGACAGATGAAATTATATTTCAGTTAACCCTGAGTAAAGAAAAGGGCAAATAAAAGCAGAGGAGGATTTGAAATTAGAAGCGGCTAAACCATTGCTATTCAGCATGAAATGTACTTTTACAGACAAATGTTTTCTACATTTTCTTTTCTACTTAAACTGCCCATATCTGAAATCAGTATCTGCAGAGTGCTCTAGAATGACCACGGTTTGGGTAACAAGTTCTTTTCCCACACTTGTGCAGAAGGTTGTACTGGGGAAAACTGCCAAGTTTGTGAACTAGAAGTCACCATGTTAACATACACCTAATCATACGTGTCTAAATATACATAGATATACACACACAACACAGTAGTGGTAGGACCGCATTCTTTCCCCACTCTTACATTCCAGTATGGTACTTCGGAGAAAGTAATCAATGTAGTATTTGGGAAAATAGAAAGTATCAGAAATAGATAGATAGTAAAATGGAATAGAAAGTAAAACTCAACACAAGAAAAATGACAGGTCCAGTGTTTCCCATGCTTCTAATCTAATCTGTTCAGGCTGTTATCAAAAGCCTTTCTTCATAAATAACTAATCATCTTTTCTCTCCTCCTCTTCCAGAGTCCCACACTCTGCTGGGAGCTGACATAGTAATAACATAGTAATAAACAAAGAGCACTTTATTTGTCTTGGAAAGGGCGCTGGACAGCCCTGGCTTCGGCCCAGCTGTGGCTGGAGGGGAAGGGAGGTCACAGCACATGGCCAGCACTGGCAGTGTGGGAGTGCCAGCACGCTCCATCAAACCTCACGTTTATTATGAACTTGTCCTTCATTCTGGGAGGGTGCCGGGGGGGCTGCGGCACAAGGGGGGGCACCAGGGGGGCTGCGGCTGCCCCATCCCTGGCAGTGTCCAAGGCCAGGTTGGAGGCAGCTTGGAGCAAGCTGCTCTAGTGGAAGGTGTCCCTGCCCGTGGCAGGGGCTTGGAACTGGATGAGCTTTCAGGCCCCTTCCAACCCAGACCGTTTGGTGATTCTATGTTTCCATGAACTTGCATAAACCCATAACTGACCTTTCAGTCTTCTGGCTTGCAATCTTTTGCTGGGGGTTGTTATCTCTAGAATTTTGCTGTTTCCTAAGGGTTTTTCACACTGACAAAATGCAAGGGTGAGACCCACAGACTGGCCTGTCCTGGAGGCACCTTCTGGGGAAGGAATGAAGGAAGAAAGGAAGGAAAGCAGACCCTTGGAGATATCCCCCCAGCACAGCATGGCAGGGCAAGAGGAGGGGAAGCAAGAGATGCACCTGCAGCCTTGTGTTTTGGGGGCTATGGGTTGAGACACAGCGCTGGGCTCCACCTGAGGTGTGTGCAGCTGACAGTGTGTTGATCCAGGATACCCCTGCCCCTCCATCACTCAACCGTGCCTTCTCAGTGACTCAGAAGTCAGCAGCTGCATTGTCTGTGCACCGTGGTTGTAAAGAAAGCAAACTCTGATTGATGCCATTTACCTGGATCTTAGAAAGCACAACTGCTGGATCACATCCAAGAGGCAAAAGCCTTTACCAGTGAGTGGGCTAATGCCTGTCTCTTCCCTTCCGACAGAATGTAGCTGTGTCCCGATAGTATACGCACATTCCCAATAGTATATTCACATATAGCATGACAAGAGGTGCTGGGGAAGGCAAGGGACATGCATCTGAGGGCTATAAAACAAACTGAAGAGGTTTGGTTATTTTATATACACAGAGTGTAGCTAGAGGAGGGGAGAGCTGGGATCCCCTGGCCTCCTGCTGCTGCTTGGGAACTCTGTTTCCCCATAGTATCTCCTTTAGCCCATTTCTCAGTGTAAGGATTTAAAGGTGATACCCATATCTGTGTGACCATCTTGGCAGACCCATGGTAAATTAGCTAAAAAGGAGCTCTCTGGAAGGAAAGACTTTGCTGTGACCTTCTGCCTTGGTGCTTGAAGCCTTCATTGCCCTCTAGTGCCAGGCCAGGAGCAGGCTGCAGAGTGCTTGTTTCTTCGTGTCATTAATGTAGTAGTTGTTCAGGGCAGTGTCTTATTTAGCTTGGATGAAGGCTGCACTGTGATGTGTAAATACTTACAGTGTTCCTGCTGAAATAATAACTGAAAACCCAGTAATGGCTTCAATGTTAAGAATGGGTTCCTTTGGCTGATACAGGGGGGATAGCTGTGTTTGAAATCTCCGTTATCCTCTTGCCTCCAGTAGAAATGCTTTGCAGCACACTGGTAACAGTCCAGGTGGGAGTAATTGATGGTCATAAAAGGAGGCAAAATCCAGCTTTTGCTGTTTCAATGTGATTTGAATTTCTGAAATCAGTTTTAGCACCTTTGCCACTGCTTTAGGTGGTACTTTTACAACACTGTACCTACACCAGCTCTGGGGCTTATTTCTGTGTCAGTAGGAATTGCAGGCCCTAATTAGGCCATGTTTAAGTCGTTGCTCTGTTTGCACTGCACTGACTACCACGGAGGAGTTTATATCAATATACCACATATCATATATATACCATATACCATATATCTCTGTTCTGAGACTGCAGCTCCGCAGCGTGGCTATCCATGCATGCAGTCACTCAGGATGGAGGCTTGAGCTCGCACCATGTGTGCAGCACATGCCCATGCTTCAGCCTGCCTTGTATCATGAATATGGGATGGGAGCTCTCTCCAGCCACAGGACATCTCAGTAATCTCTGCAGTGAGATTATTACAGCTCTTTTATTGTTCTATTGCATAGTCACAGGTTTTAATTTGTATGATAAAGGAATAGACTAATTTTTAGCAGGTTTTCCTGTGGTGCCCCTCACTTCTGACTTCAGGTCACATGTAACCATGGGCGGACAGGCTTCCCAGGTAGATAGATGCTTGTGCCACATGTTCTGTCTGAGAAAGGAACTCAGTCCCTGCTCCTGCATGGATAGAGATCATGCTTCTCTGCAGTGGAGCCCTGAGGATAAGATACTCAACTACCCATAACTCTGTACAGTTGCTGAGGAATGATGACCTGCTCTGATACTTTACCAATGAATGATGCTGATGACCTGCTAAATGAGGCAGGACCAAATTTTTGGCAATGGTAGGGTGTGCAGCACCAGGAGTTTCTGTCCCACCAGCATGTGTGTCACCAAAAGCTGCTCATGTCTTTTATCCTGGAGCAGGGGGAAACGCAACTGCATTTAGAGAACCTTTTGATAGGAAATCTCCATCTGCTCATATGTATTGGAAAGCTCTCGGTTCTTCCATTTTCATTGCAGATTACCCACAGGGCACAAAACCTGGTAAAAAGGTGTTTCATGCTTTACTCTGCTAAGAAGAATTCCTTGTCTGTAGATTTTTGAATCCCTCCTTGAAACGCTGATCGCAGTCAAAGACCCACACCTGAGATCAAGAACATTTTTGTTGCCTCTCTCAGTCTTCAGAACATTTACTTTTACATTATCATTAAGCCAACTCACAGCAAAAATTTTTCAGTTCCTCATGAGTCATAATCATCACTACAGAGCTTCCCACCCCGGCTGTCTATGGACGTAAGAGTCATCACCACAGACCTTGCAGTTATGGTGTTTCCTCCTTAGGACACAGCGGCTTTTTACCCTTGTCTTGGTGACTGGTGAGAAACAAGCACCCCAAGTATGTAGTTCTATGCCATCCTGTGTGTCTTTGACTGTGGATATGCTGAAATGGCATGCTGCTCTTGTTCAGAAGTTCAGAAGCACACACAAGCCCAACGTTAGCCAGTGCTCACTGCTACAGGAATCATTTGCTAATGCTGTAAAATCCTGAGACTCATCTCAGCATCGGCTAATGTGACTGCATGTCAGGTTTGCAAAACAAACACACGCTGTTCTCCTCTCAGTCACGTCATAGCAAGTTTTTCCTTGCCTCTGATGATGCACAACTCTTCCTAGGTCTGCCTGAAGGATGGTTTTATTTTCACAGATCCTACCCAGGCTGACAGTAATGTAAGTTCATGGAGCCTGGAGTTTCTGTAGATAGTATCAAGTCACAGGATACACACACATGCTGGAGCTATATAGATATAGCTTATAGGTAGATAGAGCTTATATATAGATATAGCTTATATCCTTATGTAGATATAAGGAAGAAATTCTTTACTGTGAGGGTGGTGAAGCACTGGAACACGTTCCAAAGAAGTGGTAAAGGAGTAGTAGCTCGAGACTATGAGGACTGTAGTGATAGGACAAGGGGTAATGGGTTCAAACTTAAAACAGGGGAAGTTTAGATTGGATATAAGGAGGAAGTTCTTTACTGTAAGGGTGGTGAGGCACTGGAATGGGTTGCCCAGGGAGGTTGTGAATGCTCCATCCCTGGCAGTGTTCAAGGCCAGGTTGGACAGAGCCTTGGGTGACATGGTTTAGTGTGAGGTGTCCCTGCCCATGGCAGGGTGCTTGGAACTAGGTGATCTTAAGGTCCTTTCCAACCCTAACTATTCTATGATTCTAAGTATGGGCTGTACATTTTTCACTGCATCAAAAGATAACATGTGCAGATGCTGATAGACTGTTTCAGCCTGTATATGATAGATCAGAGGAAGGCTAGTACAGAACATCTGTCTGTCTATCAAGAAGCTGTTGATCTTTGGATCATGCTTTCAGAGTTATAACCATCTGACAGCAATTTGTCTCACCGCTGTCCTGAATATGCTGGCTCAAAATTCATTTTGTTCTTCTAATAAAGATGAGAAAACAAATTACCTAAAGGTAGATCTGTATCATGGTCTTATAGAAGACAGTAATATTTTAGAGTAGTCCATATAGTTTATACTTCATATAGAATAATGGAGAACAGAAGTTCCACATTATTGTGTGATCAGAGGTGTAACTGAGTTTAAAGCAGCATGAATCTTTCCCACTACATGTATTAACCAAAACTCTTGCTGCTGATAGAACAGAATGTTCACTGATATTGCTTCAAATCCCATAGTGCAATAGGTGTAGGGAGTAGGATGTGCTTTGTTTCCAGGCAAAATCAGAAATACTTCTCCCACATTTACCATATCTCGGTAGAGTGAGAAACTCTGTAAAGTCCCTTGCCCATTTCCTTCTGCTTTATCACTCCTAAGTAAACTTCCCAATTCTTCACATTCATACTTCCGTATGAATATAGAAGTATATATAATGGCAATGATATTTGCTGTTAAGTATTTTTCATCATAGAAACTCGGAAAGCTTCCTAGTCATCACCAGATTAAAGGCTGCAATCATAAATGTGAAGCAGGTTTGGCGTGGTTTACATATGCCCTTTGCATTTTGTTAAACACACACCAGTGACGGAACCAGAGGGAAAATTCAGGAGTCACGGCTCATTTTAAACTTTATTTTAAAATAATCCAATTTACATACTATATAAACATGAAGTAATTCAGCAGCTTGACCCTGAGAGTAGGAGCTCTGATCTCTTAATCATAACATGGAATGTTTTGCATATGTCAGTTAAAGTTTCCATATCTCATTTTCCTGGTTTGTCAAGTAGAGAAAATAGTAATTACTTTCCTCTTAGGGTTGTTAATCCTTTTTAAGGAGTTTTAAGCACTATAAAGAGACAAATACCCTGTAATAGCATTCCTAGTAACTATGCAGCTTGGCTGTCTGCAGCCCAGAGGGCATGACTGGTAACCAGGGGCCGTAATGACAAGGGTTTCAGACACATCTTGATGAGATGTTATTACTTGGTTCACGTCTCTAGCCTGTTGCTGTGTTATGAGAACTGCTGCCTTCACCACTCACAGTTGCACAACTTCCTTCTGGCTTGTAAAGCTGTTATTTCTAAGGAATTCCTTTCTTCTGATAACTGGAAATGATTTCTCATGCAACAGGTTCAGATGCTGGTGACTGCTTTATCTCCTTTTTAATTTTAACATTAATGACATGATAGAAGCAGTCAGACCGCATCTTCCTTTTTCCTTCTAGAGCTTTTAATATATAAGGTCTTCTTTGAATCTAACAGTGTGGATTTAACAGCAACCGAAAACCAAGAGTCATTCATTGCTCAGTTCTTCCCAAAGGAAAGAAGGAAGAAATATCCATGGGCTAGAGGAACCTGGGAGCTAAGGCCAGACCCGTTCTGGCCAGGACAAAAGCATATAGGACAACAACATTAATTTGCTAACAGCTTTATTCCCTACCTTAAAAAAGTCAAAGATTTTTTTCCTTAAAAAACGAGAAAAACCTCATTTGGACTCACTTGTGCCCTGCAGCTCATCCTGCTCAGATACTCATACACAAGGTATACTGACCCCAGTAAAGCTTGTGATAGACACTTTTTCAAATAGAAGGAAATACTGGCACTCAAAAGCAGTGATAGTAAAGAAAAACTGTAGGCAGAAATGGCTTAGGAATATGGGAACCATCTCTTCCAGGCTCCAGGAGAAGAAAATTGATTTTGCATGTTGTACACAAAAAGGCTTTGTCCTGAATGTGGGCATGCCCAGCTGATGGGTGTTTTATCTAACTTATCAGTCACCCACCTACAGCTGTTAATCAATCATCAGTTTGCTATTTACTGGTTCAGCAAACAATATTCCTTTTTTATTCAGCTAACTGATAAGTGCGTGTTTCTGTCAGTGGGATGCTCTTACCCTTGTGGGACCCTTAGAAGTACCCTACAAAGTGCAAGAAGGTACAAGGTGAAGTAGTGTGCTCGTACCCTGTGGTCCCCCACCTCCAGCTCCCTGGTGAGATGGTGCAGAATGCAGTTGGGAAGGAAATGGCATCCCAACCTGCATTAATAGTATGGAGAGGCGTGGGGACCAGGTGTGAAGGGATGCAACTCAGTGAAAAGAGCACAAGAATGGGGAAGTATTATGAAGGAAGGCACTGGGGGGGGAATGATGATGATGTCTGGTATGGCTAACATGGAGATAGATAGAAGGATTTCTAAGAAGACCAGGAGGGAATGAAGAGCCCTAACCGAGCCCGCTGCTCCCGCACTGCCCAGCTGCTCCGTCCATGCTCCGCTGTTACTCCGAGCACAGTCTGCAGGTGGTGCAATTGCCTCGAGAAACGCCTTCAGGTCGGTCGGCCCGTTTCTCAGCGTGGCTCATCGCAGACGCAGAACTTGCACCGGTAACTGCTGTTCCGATGGCAGGACAGGTAAGAGCGCTACCCCAATCTTTGTTTCATTCCAAGTGCTTCCTAACCTCTTGGTAAGAGTGGTAAGTCTCCAGTTCACAGCACTGAGACAGTGATGCAATTGCTTTCCTTTATCTATGTTTTAATTAATGACTTCAGGCCCTGCAGCTAGGCTGAATAACCAGTACAGACGTCCAATCTTGTAGATAATGAGTAAGTCAATTCAGCCACAGGGATGCAAGTAAAATCTGCACAGAGATTCATGCAATATGTTACACAAGCAGCAGAAACAGGCAAAAATAGCCAAAGGGGGAAAAAAATCATATTACACAGTGTGCTTTCCAAACCTTCCAATCCCCTTTGTTGTAATGTACTACTATATGAAATGAAGTCAACAGATGCATTTATTTCATTGCTTTGGTGTTCTATAGCTCCTTCTATGGAATACCAGCAACTTTGGGATGTTCTATTATGTTCCATTGCATATAACTCCATGCCCAAGTTTTCAACAGCTATAGACCTGCAGTAAAATTAGATTCAAGCAGTCTAATGACTACAGCAGAATTGTCTTTGAGCAACTGAGCTGTTGTTTGGATATCTCATTTAGGCATTGCTAAACATCTTAGAGCAAAGGCTTCCTCCCTGCCACTTTGAAGTCCGTGGGATTTTTGATGTTGATTTCATTAATGGTAGGATGAAGCCTTAACGTTGCCTATGTATGGTATGAGGCTGACCTTTCAGTGCATCACAGTGGCTATGAGTGAGTCAATCAGATATGTGGATGCATCATCTCCTGTCTCTGTAAGACAATTCAAGTAAATGTCATCCCAGGTGCAAGCCAAGGAAATTCCTGCAATAGAAGAGCAACAAGGTCACAGAGAGCAGTTAACTATCTTTTTCATTCTTCATGCCTTTTTGTACCGATGTTTTCCTATAAGCAGTGCTTGTTGTGAAAATGCATTCCCCAGTGCTTGTAGAAAGATCAGAATCTGTAACACTAAGGAAGTGCAAGTATTTAGTGAAATGAAAAATGTGTGGTTTACAGATCTTGTAAAATATGGTTGCAAAATACCATGTGGAGTTCAGCAAAGTGAAACAATTCTTCCAGTCCCAAGAGTTGCCTGCTCTTCTAACACACTTGTGGCACTGAACCACATTCCACAGGACCCATGGAGTAGCCATGTTCTCTGCATGTAATGAGATCTCCAGTGTGGTGGGAAATGCTCAGTTGGTATCATCTATTCAGTTATTTGGGATGGTAGGTCGCTCCGGAGCTGGAGGTCTCAGTGAGGGCTTTATCTCCCCCTCATGTAGATATGGCAGCGGAGGCACATTTAAAGTCTGAGGATTTATCAGTTCATGGACAGATTATAGGACACTCAGCTGTTGGACTTTGTAAGCTGCTTTCACAGCAGAAGAGATGGTGGAATTGTTCTGAGTCACAGTCATTAATAAAGCAGCCTATAATTTAGCTTTGATTGCTTTGGTAATGTAAATTTGCATGATTAGTCCATTAATGCTTATATGAGAAACATAGCTAATGTGCAGCAGTCTTCTCTGGCATTTAGTTTAAAAGCTGGATAGAGAAATAGCATAGAAAAGAGTTTCTTTCATGTGCACATGGCACTGGCTCCCTAGGATAGAACAATCTGTGCAACACAAATCTTACCTCATCTACATTAATCTCCTGATGTGACTGGAGAAAACTGCAGTTCTATTCTTCTCTGATTCCATAGGAATAATATGGTTTACTTATGGGATAAACAGATTAAAAATCTCAGATAAATCTAGAAAGTTTACTACATGTGATCTTTAGATTCACTGTTGTTTGTCCCTAACATTCTAGCTGGAATTGGCCTTATTTGTCTATATAACTATATATCTGGTATAGTCTTACCGTATGAATTACCTTTTCCAGTGTAACTGTTTAGAGGTGTACTACCAGCCTTTTGCAATCACTGGTTAATACACATTTATAATCATTCACTTTTTGGTAGCCTTCCATCCATCACTTCATACATGCATTCAGTAACTAGCGCAGTGAAACAGCTTAGGTAAACATTTGTGTTTCCTTTTTAAGGATAAGAATAATGAAGTATTATATAGGCCAAGTGGCTTGAGGTTTTTGGGTGAACAGCTTGGTTTGATGGTGTCCAGCATAAGCCACTTAAGAGACCTGTTTTTCCAAAACAGGTAAGATACATACTTTCTGGAAGTCGGGTGCTTCTTAAGGGTCTCTAACTAGACATCTGAAAACTAAGTCACTGAAGCTGCTTCTGAAATCCTGACCAGCATCCTGTCTGAAGTCACATAACAAGTTAAAGGCAGGGAAAAATGAGTAACTGGCTCTTGCTTTCAGCTGACCTGTGATGCCTCCTTTGCCTACTCATTAGATTTCTCAGTGGCTTTTGTCTAGTGTACCCTTTTTGCATCTTGTAATTGCTTAGGCAGATACATCATCATATTCCTGCTGGTCTGTCATTATCATTCCTTTTCTGTGCCGTCTTCCACCAGAAGCAGGCCAGTCAATATGCTGGCACGAGAACACTTGCACCAATTACCTATTTTCTTGTATTTCCACTTTTTATATTTGCTGTGTTTCATGTTACACTTCCACTTGGAACTGTTTAACATGGGAACCATTGTTTCAGATTGTACAGCATCTAGAATAACCGCAGAATCATAGAATCAGGTCTAAGTTTATAAATTAGATACTTCGGGGTTCACTACACTAATACTATTACTCCTATGAAAGAATTACAGGATTTGCTTGTCATCCATGTGATTTTCAATCATCTGAAGTCAACTCAGTGCATTGTGAAAGCATTTAAGAACTTTATGCTTTATGCTAGAACATATTAGGGTGGGATTGCTGCTGAAAGTTGTTTCCAGTTTTCTGGGTCAGACCTATCAAATCTGTGTGTTAGGTAGGAACAAAGCAACTCTACTTACACCAGAGGGCAAAATTTAACCAATTTTCCCAATGCACAGTTTCTATTGCTTTTTTGGCTGAGAATGCTCTCACATGGCAGAATTGCAAGAGCATTTTGTGTGTGATGCTACAGAGCCACTCTGTGAGATTTATAGTAGACTGGAAGGATGATAAAGCTGTCTATGTCGACAATGTATTTCGTCACAGTAATTAAACATACAAAATTGATCACTTGATACATTTAATATTCATGGAATTACCAGTTTCTTTTCCTTTTTAATAAACAGAATGTAAAAATTTCTAATACACTCCCAGCTCCCCCAGTTCTTGTCCCAGCTGAAGCCATCCCTCCCTGCATTTTTCATAACTATTGTCCATGCTCAATGCTGTGCTTTGCAGATCCTGTCCTTCATTAAAACCTGGTTTAATATCCAACACATACTGTAGCTTTGTTATTTTATAATGAAAATCCTGAGAGAGCAAATCATAGTCATAAACCCCTCAGGAATGCAGTTTTATTACACAATTTTCTCAGTTTTAGCAGAATTGTATAGTTCACATTAATTAGTCCTTACAACAACCACTTTCAAGAGCAGGGACAATGAATACATTATTGTCCTCACAATGAAGTGGAGAAGTTGAATCTCATCTGAACCAGACAGCTTCTGGTGTTGCTCTCACAGGTATTACTGATGAAGCTTGTTGATGTGACTGACTGAAGTGCCTGTTTGATCTTTTTGCAAAGATAATGACTTAGGATTGTGACCGAGAGTGTTCATGATTTCCTGGGTGTTTATTGGCCTGGACCAGCGGGTTAAGTGAGGCACACCAAGCTACAAGTGCTGGGCACTGAAGCATTTCATCTGTGTATGCGCTGATGTCATTACAGCATAAAAATGTGCAATGGCTTCTGTTATTTCCATTGAGCCCTCATTCAGGTCCAAATTCAGCAGAGAAAAATGAGCCTGGTGTATTTTAAGCATGCAGATAGTCTCAGTGCTTTATTTTTACTTTTGATTTTTTTGTGTGGTTGAACTTGTCTGCCTGGTTGCTAACTTTGACATCCAGATTTTTATGTTCTTTACACGTTCCCTGCAACAGTTTTATGTCTTCTATTTCTTTTTTAAACATCAGAATACCTGCACAAAAGCATGTAGGTGGGGGGGGGGGGTAATTCTTAGGTGCTATTTTTCCCTGTTAGATGACAGTGTGTACTTTGTAGGTATTTCTTCCAATATTCCTATTGCGAACACTTTTTTCAATATATCCAGATCAGTACTGATGTGTGTCTTTGCAGGAAATCTTGTTCTTCTGTCTTCACATCTGAATTAATCTGGATTTGCCAATTAAAATGGGTTATCTTTATAACACTCTGTGAATTCAGGTGGTGGCGTTATCTTTGATCTGCATCAAGGCTTTCTAATCTGGAGACATTAAGTATCAGATGACCATCATTTTGGTTTAATGATTTAGAACATTTGAACATATATTTTTAGCGTAAGTGAGCACAGTGTTTGCATGTTCAAATTCTCTCTCTTCTTTAATCAGGACATTTTTATTTCTCCTTTCTGGAATAATTTTCCTATTCATTAGAAGTTTTACGATTTTTTCAGCATCTAAGGTAGGAACCCTACTATTTATACCATCATTAACTACTCAGCCCTGCCTGGTACTTTTCTTCTTACACAGAGGAGGAATACTCACACAATGCTTTCAGTAACACAAGCAAAACCACTGTGTTGTCATACAATTAAAGGCTGAATTTTAATGCACTTGCATGCACACACTTAATAAATTTAAGTAATTAGGTTTAATTCATGCTTCCCAGCTTTTGAAGCCCGGGCTGCACGTCACCTTTGGTTTTTTATACATAATTTTTAAAATAATACTGTTGTTATTAAAAACCCCAGAAGTATTCTATTACTTAGATTTTACTTCTAGGTTGTCTCACTGTGAAGTTTATTTATATAGGCGTGTATACCAAATACCACAGAAGAAGCCTTTAATGTTCATGGCCAGAAACACAGACTCATGGCTTCTGGGCTTGTTGCCTGATTTTGGAAGAGGAAATACTCTAGAGGTTGTAGACGCCTCAGCCTATTGGAATATGGTAACCTTTTCCAGCCCCAAATCCGAAATCTGTGTTGTGGCCCATGTTGACGCCAGTCAGATTTCTGCTGGAGACAGCCATAAACTGAACTCCTTGGTCTTTGCTGCCTTAAGTTCAGCAAGGGCTACTCCTCAGTCCAGTACTGATCTTTCCCCATCAGCCCCTGCTGACCTAACCTTTTTCCCAACAAAAATCTTAGAACTAATCTGAACATCCAAACTTCTGCAAGATGAAGACCTACAGTTAGATAGGGATGTCTTATTGGCACAAGCCCCAGCATCACCTTAGTAAAGTCTTCCACTATCCGCTTTTAACCCTACATTGTAACCCATGTCAACCTGAACCTTAAACCCTTGTCTTATGCTACCTGTGACTCTTGCCAACCCAACTCTTGATTATGTGTTATGTGGCTGAACTCATGGTCTTAAGCTAAGCAGCATTCATTATACACAGAGAGCACAATTATCACAGATTTTATGTGCTCACATGGAGCAGTTACATTCAGTAATAGTGCTTCAAGGCCCAGCTAGACAAATTAATGTTTTATATTGGTATGTTGTTTTCCTGAGCAGCTGAGCTCTCCCTTGAATGCTGGGGGGCATGAGGAAATGCAGCCAGCAAGTCTGGGGAGAAGTAACTGTACCAGGTTTAGTGATTACCTAGAATATAGATAGCAGGAGGTTCCCGTTATGGCCTGTGTGTAATGACAGGAGCTGAAAGCTGGTGAAACTCCAGCTGAGAGAAACCTCATATACCTGAAAAGAACAACTTTAGAAACAGAGTGGGTCCTATTAGTAAAGTTGCATCATTTTTCTCAAGAGTGAAAAGTGTCAGTTTTATTCCTTCTGGTAATCCATATCCTTCATTAACAAGACTCATGGGTAAAGATTTTAAACAGATATTAGAAAGCTAGTTCTCATTCTTCCTAATGGAAGTAACATTCACATGAGGTCACATTTCTTGTCGTCCAAAGAATGACATGTGGGATGTTAGAGAAAACAGGAACAGGTTAAAAAGAAAATGCAAACTCTTTGTCCTCTAACAAAATGAAAACCAGTGACAAGGACTGATTTTATTTTTTTAAGAAAAAAAGAAAAAAGAAGGAAAAAAATACTCTCAGTATGATAGTGAAACATTGCATTCCCGCAAGGAATCACTCCTTGTTATCTTGCTGTGACCTTCCCCTGAATTGTATTTCCAATTGTATAACCAAAGATACTGGCACAATACTACAACTTTTTTTCTACTAGCAGTGACTGGTCAGGCTAGAAGCAATGAGCTGTTTCTGAAGTATCTCCTTACCCGATCTCTGGTGGATCAGGAGAGAAATCCTGAGATTCTCCTTTCATCTCCTTTCATAGGTGCTTAGCTAATGCCTCTTGCCAGTAGGAGATACTTCCCCTGTGCATACAAGACACAGCAGAATGCTCTTACATTTCAGGTGTGCTGGGAGATCATAACCGAGAGTAGGCAAGGTCTTGTTGGTGTCTCCAGACTCAATATTGCACTAAGCACTGCTCTGATGAGAATCTTTAGCCTTCTCTTTTGTGGCAGCTTAGGAAAAAGAAACAATATATAAAATGCCAAAAATACATAGTTTAGATTAAATAGGGTTCTGAGTGCTGGGAAGAACTGTGGAAGAACCCAACTTATTGAGATGAATAGGCTACACAATGGCCAAAAAGATTTTCATGTTATCACAGGGAAAGGAATAATTTAAACTATTCATTTATCCTACTAGTTCCTACAGTCACTGTTATCATTAATTAACTCCAGATGTAACCCTAGGTTGACTATGGAAAATGTTATACAAGTGTTGAGCACCAGCCAGAAAAATTACCTAAATCCTTGGATGCATAAAAACCTGAAAAATACAGCGCCATAGTCAAGGGAATGGCTTCAACTGGCATGTTCTTTGTAGTTTTGCTCATTTCTAAAGCATTTGAGTTATAAAGCTGGCAGTGGAAATGATTAGTCATGGAGATGGGTGTATGGGCATATAGTGCAGAGCAGGTGACATCCCAGATTATCACAATGATGTGTTCATGTGCTCGTATCTGCCTCAAGATGTCACTAACACCAATAGTGCAGAGGAGGCCAGTGCTCAGAATTCACAATGCTGAAAACAAATGCCATGATATTAGCTAGGACAGGTTTTTTTTTTCAGAGGTATACAAATACTTCAGGACATGAAATAAGTATCTAGCAATGGAAATCTCACAAAGAAGTTATTTTTTAACTTTCCATCTGACAGTTTGTTGTGCCTTTCTCTGAAGTATTTAATGCTGAGTGCTGCTGCAGAACTTGGTGAAAAATTCATATGAGCTAGTCAGGATGTTCCCATATAGCTATATGTATAGCTCCTTTCATTGAGATACTATTACTGAAATGAATAAACTGTTCACTTGCATACCTATTTCCAGGACAGGATCTAACTGCTGTAAAGTACCGACCTGTTATTTGCAGTGTGAAACAAGCAATCAACTAACATGCTTTGTCTGGGAAGCTAGGGACCAGGTTAGGAAAGCTAAGGCCCAGTTAGAATTAAACTTAGCTAGAGGTATTAAAGATAACAGGAAGGGATTCTACAGGTACATAGCAAATAAAAAACAGACAAGGGAGAATGTAGGCCCCCTCAGGAAGCTCTCGGGAGAACTGGCTACACAGGATTTGGAGAAGGCTGAGGTTCTGAATGACTTCTTTGCCTCGGTCTTCACTGGCAAAGGCTCTGACCAAACCACCCAAGTCTTGGAAGGCAGATGCAGGGACTGTGAGAATGAAGACCTTGTGCCCACTGTAGGAGAGGATCTGGTTCGAGATCATCTTAAAAATCTGAACGTGCACAAGTCCATGGGTGCTGATGAAATCCATCCGTGGGTCCTGAAGCAGCTGGCAAATGAAGTTGCGAAGCTGCTGGCCATCATATTTGAGAAATCATGGCAGTCAGGTGAAGTTCCCGATGACTGGAAAAAGGGAAATATAACCCCCATTTTCAAGAAGGGGAAAATGGATGACCCGGGGAATTACAGAGCAGTCAGTCTCACCTCTGTGCCTGGCAAAATCTTGGAGCAGATTCTCCTGGAAGGCATGCTAAGGCACATGAAAATCAACAAGGTGCTTGGTGACAGCCAGCATGGCTTCACTAAGGGAAAATCCTGCCTGACCAATTTGGTGGCCTTCTATGATGGGGCTACGGAACCGATGGACAGGGGTAGAGCAGTTGATGTCATCTACCTGGACTGGTGTAAAGCATTCGACACTGTCCCGCACGACATCCTGGTCTCTAAATTGGAGAGACATCAATTTGATGGATGGACCACTCAGTGGATAAAGAACTGGCTGGATGGCCGCACACAAAGAGTTGTGGTCAATGGCTCAGTGTCCAGCTGGAGACCAGTAACGAGTGGTGTCCCTCAGGGATCGGTGTTGGGACCGGTCTTGTTCAACATCTTTGTCGCTGACATGGACAGTGGGATTGAGTGCGCCCTCAGCAAGTTTGCCGATGACACCAAGCTGTGTGGTTCGGTTGATACCCTGGAGGGAAGGAATGCCATCCAGAGGGACCTTGACATGCTTGTGAGGTGGGCTGATGCCAACCTCATGAGGTTTAACCATGCCAAGTGCAAGGTCCTACACCTGGGTCGGAGCAATCCCAGGCACAGCTACAGGTCGGGCAGAGGAGAGATTCAGAGCAGCCCTGTGGAGAAGGACTTGGGGGTGTTGGTTGATGAGAAAATGAACATGAGCCGGCTTCAGTGTGCGCTCAGAGCCCAGAAAGCCAACCGTATCCTGGGCTGCATCAAAAGGAGCGTGACCAGCAGGTCAAAGGAGGTGATCCTGCCCCTCTACTCTGCTCTTGTGAGACCTCACCTGGAGTATTGTGTGCAGTTCTGGTGTCCTCAGCATAAAAAGGACATGGAACTGTTGGAACAAGTCCAGAGAAGGGCCACGAGGATGATCAGGGGACTGGAGCACCTCCCGTATGAAGACAGGCTGAGAAAGTTGGGGCTGTTCAGCCTGGAGAAGAGAAGGCTGCGTGGAGACCTCATAGCAGCCTTCCAGTATCTGAAGGGGGCCTATAGGGATGCTGGAGAGGGACTCTTCATTAGGGCCTGTAGTGACAGGACAAGGGGTAACGGGTTAAAACTTAAACAGGGGAAGTTTAGGTTGGATATAAGAAGGAAATTCTTTCCTGTTAGGGTGGTGAGGCACTGGAATGGGTTGCCCAGGGAGGTTGTGAATGCTCCATCCCTGGCAGTGTTCAAGGCCAGATTGGACGAGGCCTTGGGTGATATGATTTAGCGTGAGGTGTCCCTGCCCACAGCACGGCAGGGGGGTTGGAACTAGATGATCTTAAGGTCCTTTCCAACCCTAATTATTCTATGATTCTATGATTCTATGCTTGACTGAACTTCCTCATGTTAACACTAGTAACCAAGAGCTGGACTTCTGCTTTATATGTCTCACAAATCTTCACACAAGATTGTCTTGGAGGATGAGAGGTGTGGGTGGGGTGAGCGATACAAGGAAGGGACATAGATAGTTTTGTGTACAAAACACTCCCCCTACGCAAACGGTGCTCTGGGGATGGCTGCTATTTTTAGTGTCAAACTTAAAAGCCACAGTCCAAAAATAAGAAAGTGTCACTACAAATAATAGAAGTGAAGCCAAGAGGTCAAATCTGGGCTCTTGCTTTTTTCTTATTTTTGAAGGGTGGATGTGTGGGGGCTGTGAAGATGCCTTCAGCGAGTCACTTTTGAGAATGAAGACCAGTGTGGGAATCAACTGTAGAGTGATTGAGGTGTTGATCATTTCCTTTTTCATAATAACAGTTGAATGGAACTTATTAGTAAAGCTCACATACTGTACACCTACATTTCATATTTTTAGAGAGCTTAACCCAAGATGCCATAGGAGGATCTAGTCCTTCTTTTGACTTAGTTACTTGTTTAAAAAATCTGGTTTAGCATGGCATGTATTAATAATACATGCAGCAAGGAGGACTGTTTATGACCAAAAATTAGGACACAGTAAATTAAGGAGTGAAGTTAAAATCTCCTCTTTATCCAGAGTTCATTCCCCATGAGAAATTCTGCCCCTACATGGAGTGAAGTAGCCAGTCATCTCTAAACTCATCCTTCCCTACTCCACTAATATTTCCATGTGTTTAAGTCTCTCCAAAAGTACTAGATATCTCCCTTGAATGTGAAGATGCAAGATGAGTCTGTTTGGCCTCATGCTGTGTAACCTTGGGGGCTTAGGCTACAATCGATTTAGGCGCTCAGGCACCTTTAAAGCTATTGGGACTTCAGAGGGAAATTTCACTAAGTGGAACCTGTGATGTTAACAGTGAACTGAACCAAACCCAACCCTAGACATGCAAAGCAGCTTCTATAACTTCTTAATCCTCTAATTGACAGTGAACCATTAATTTCATGTTTCTTTTGATTCCTACCAGGAAATGAAAGACCTCTCAAGGGTAACAGCTGAGCCTGCTGTGCCCCTCACCCTTGATTTCCCATGATCAGTCCCATTGCATATCCCTGCATATGGCTGTGAGATTATGTTTGTGTGGTCTTCCACCTACATCTCTGTGCATGCTTTATATTGCTATATTGTTGGAATGCAGATACGCATCTTTGTGAATGGAAATGGCGGAGAACCACAGCTTCTCTCCTTCAGCTTCAAGGAGAAGGTGGAGAGAAGTGGAAACGCTGTACTAAAGCAATCACAGAATGGTTTGGGTTGGAAGGGACCTCTAAAGATCATCTAGCCCAACCCAAATGTCTGGTGTCTGAACTGAAGATAGGCTACTGAGACATCACAGGACCTCTCATTTTAAAGTCTTACGTGTTCAAGGCCACCAAATAATTACAGATTGTTAGTGGCCTCAGCTGGAACTGAAACAGAAGTTTAAGACTAAAAGGTGCTGATCTGAGTCTCTGGTTATAAACATTCTTCTCTAGAGAAAAATAAGTCAGGAGGAAAGAGGGTTAAAACAAACTTGAATTAATAAGGGAAGAATATAATTTATATTCTGCTGACTCTCGAGAACTGTTCTGATGTTTGTTTTGTTTGGCCCTTCTATCTACATCACGATATGAAACCCTACAGCTTGAGTTTCAGTGATTTCCCTTTGAAACAAGATAGTATTTCAACTCTCCAAAGACTGAACTACCACAGCTGTGATGGTAGAAATGTGGAATAACTCCGCTGACCTCAGTCTCAGCTGCTCTAATCAATTTTATGAGGTATGTCTTCAGCTAAGCTCTTCTGTCACTCCTGTATGTG
Source organism: Pezoporus wallicus (assembly GCF_028554395.1). Taxonomy (NCBI): domain Eukaryota; kingdom Metazoa; phylum Chordata; class Aves; order Psittaciformes; family Psittacidae; genus Pezoporus; species Pezoporus wallicus. Next base: position 484,252 of record NW_026642052.1, read on the forward strand.
AGGCAGTTTATGTGGGATGGTTGGGTTTTTTCCCTTTTGCAAGTCTTTTCTAATGATAGCAGTGCCTTCTGAAAAGCATTGGATTGACACTCTGGACATCAAAGCCTCTGCCAACAGAGTGCATGTGGAAACACTGTCCAGCCTATGTTCTTGAAGCATAACCTGAAGGGATCATTTGTTAAGAGATGAGGATAATTCAGTCTCTAAAGCCACTCAAGCCCTGGCCCTAAGCAGCGAGAACAAAGATCAGTTTGTCTCCAGACTCCTTCACCTTTTTCTTTTTGCCAACTCTTTTGAAAGCATTTTCCAATGTCTCATTCTTTTAGATAGTTTGACAATAGACTGAGTAAATCTCCCCTATCTCATGGTCGTAATTCTGGTCAGTTCAGGAAGGGTTGCTGTTCATTCAGTCTGGTTCCTTTGGACACCCACCCCATGTAGTTAATATGTGGCTCTTACATCCTGTAAATGACGTGACATTTCATACCTGGTCACCAGTTGGGTTAGTCATGTCTGGTCACCAACATTTAGTTCCGAGTTGTTCTCTCCCATCGCTTTTTCTCATAATTTTACTCACATTTTCTGTCTTTTGATTTCCAAGTTGTCTTGGTTGATGAGTTACAGCTCCTACAGGCTTTGAGCTGGCTGTGTCAGCTCAAAGGTCTGAAGGTGGTCTCAGCATGCTGCTGGTGCCACCAGATAGCATGCACAGGTCGGGGCAGCAGATCTGTGCTATAGGATCTCATTTCACTGAGAGCTACAATGGATGTGAAAGGTAGTGGTGATAGAAATATTTCTTGGTTTCTGTCAAGGCAGATGCTTCCATGCAGGGGACATGCACTTTCATTGATATAGCAGCTATGTTATCTCCAGTCTTACTAGAATACACAGATTTACAACTGCTTATCTCAGATGTGAAGGAATGTTCTGGCCTCAAAGCATCTTATTTTGTGTCATTTTCAAGAGACAGAAATCTTTCAGAAGCCCTAAGGGCTCAACCATTGCTTCTTGATAAAAACATTTCATTGTGCTTTGTCTGTGATGTTATCTTCTGGGTGAAATCTGAGATCCCTGCATGCAGAGGGTTCTTGCAGCATCCCTCTAGGACAGATTCTGGGGGTTGGTTTCCTCCAAACATTATTGTTGCAGAGCAGCAGATTATCATTTGGTCTAGTGTCAGTAAAAAAGCCAGTAATTATCATGTACTTTAATTCCATTTATGTATTTGTAGCATTTCTTAATACATGTATTTCTTAACACATAAGTATAAAATCTAAGTTTCAATGGATGAAGCTGATTCATAAACCTTAGGCAAGTATAGGTACAGAATTACCTATGGAAGTTGTGATGCATAGTGCTGTGCAAGTGACAAGAGAGGGAAGCCTTCAATAGTTATGTTGAAAAAGGTGGGTTTAGCCCCACTCCCCTCCCCGTATGTCCTGCTACCAGATGGGAAAACCTGACTTCACACTGTCACAGCTGCTGACAGGAGAAGGCACCTTTCTGCCAAAGTTATGCTTGCACCTCCATGGCAATGCTACTGACGGCCATGGAGAAGGCTTGTCAAAATACCTTTCTAAATGGATTAGAAGGGAACAAGTTTTGCAGAGATAAACTGCATGCATTAAAGAGTCTGTGCAAGAGACCAGTTGTAACAGATACCATTCTTTGTGGTTCTCTCTGAGGAATGTATCCTCCAACATGAAATGTAAAGGACAGCAGAGTTCCTAACCATGGGGATCAAGGAATCTGCACAAACAATTGAGTGGATACAGAAAGTTATTTCTATCATGGATTAAGCATATTTTTTTTCTGTTTCTTCACAAATATTTTATAACGTCTTTTTATTTTGTCATGTGGCTTGAATGTTGTAACTATATATTTTTACTTCCTATTTATTTGTATCCCTCTGGAGACAAGGGTGGTTTAAAAGTAGCTGCCTAATCTTAATTTTAATTCGAAAGATGTAGAGATCCTTAACACTGGAACACCCCAAGCAAGTTTTTAGCTTCTCTTACCTGGTCTAAAATACCCAGAGGGTAAGAGAACTGCACAGGCCAGTTTGAAATGATGGGACGATATCTATTACATTGATGCTCATGAGAGGACATGCTGGGAACTGGAACTGTACAGTTGGACTGCAGTTTCTGCCCATAAGATTCTCCATGCACTTCATCATATGACACTGCATGTGAAATATGTTATCCTCCTGCAGCAGGAACACAAGCCTTCCTGCTGTATTTCCTCCAGTAAAAGGGTTTATCTTTACAGTCACTCTATACCTTATAGAGACTTGATGTGCAGCAGTATATGTAGGCCTTTGTGGTGCAACAGATTTGCAAGCAGTGCTATCAGAGCTCATTCTCAGACAGCAAGCTGAGTAACAAAGCCATATGAAGAGTTGTAAAGCTCTGTGCCAGCTGATTTAGCCTGTGTATTAGCTGGACTACTTAGCCCAGATGGAAAGCAAGACTAATGCAGTCGCTCTGCTTCTGCTTTCTGAGCCAGTTTGTTCAGAGCCAGCTCTGACATTTCTGCACAGTAGTGTATTGTCTGTGCATTGTCTGTGTAAATATACTCTCTGTGCCACAAATCAAATCACTTCATAGCACCCTTACTGCTCCCACGTGCCATTCCTCATACCTTTATATGTCCTGGGCACCCCTTGTATAGGATTTGCAAGTGAAAAAGGCACAATTTTCCCCATGTTATTTACTAGTAGCGTTTGTATTTCCTACCCTAGATCTAGCTTACACGTATTTTTCAATGACTTTTAATATGAAAATTCCTTGATGCTGCTGTGAGATGGCTTCTATTTTGCAATACCAGCACAAAAGAGTATTTCATGCATTATTTCTAACGTAGCTGTCAGTGTTGGCAAACATATTCCAGTGAAAAGATTAACCAGTCAATACAGCAGCAGTGTACAAAGCAGACTAAAAAGTAGGCTAAAAGAAAGACATTTCTAAGTGGGTTATCTTCACATGGATATAAAACAGGGAAGAAAATGAAATACTGTTCATCAAAGCTATGATCAATTATGTAAGGGCTGAACAAGGGCTACTTATGAATAATTCTCCTTTGAATTCTAACTGTCTTTTAAAAACATAAAATACAATTTGGAAACAGATTATGGAGCACTGGAGTGTAAACGTGTAGGAAGGTCTGGGGAAAAAATCAAGTATACCCAGTTGTGGTGAGATATATACGAAAAACCACACTAAATGTTGGTGAATGTAAAGGAGCAGAGGTGGAGAAAATTAATCTGTACCACAGCGTTCAAAGAAGAAGCACCAAATGTCCTTATGCCATCTGGGTGGAAGGAGGCCTTTGCAGGAAATAGGGAATGTGTCCTTCTGGCTGTTTATTTGCCAATGGTGCAGTCCCCTCACCAGAAGTCAGGATGCTGTATGACTGAGCTGACTAGCAGACTGCTCACCAGATAGAAGCATCAGAGTCAGACACGATGGTGAGAAAGGCATGCTAGTGCCAAAGCCTCGTTTCCATGACAGCTGATCCGGTTTAGAGAAATCTCTAAGAATTTGTAGCAAATTGCCTAAGAGTTGACAGCAAATTTAGATTTAGACAAGGAAATTCTTAAGGAAATGTCTCAAGGCCTCAGGTGCCGCACAGAGCGTAACAAGTATTGGAGGGCGGATAAGAAAACATGTTCTAGGGAAGTTGCTCTGAATTTTCAGTCGCAGCTGCAATTCTGTACAGATGTTGGTGTAAGTGTCAGCACTCCGAAAGGTGAGTGAGCAATGACTTGTATTTGTTTAAATTATCTTTAGTACTAGTGAAAATTGGAATTTCACTCTAGCGGCATTTAATATTGTTAATGCCAAAATAGATCAAGAAATATCAGTAGGCCATAGTCTGCTTTTTCACAATTCCTGGGTGCAAACAATGCAGGCTGGATGACGTAACAGTATTTATGCCGGGAGCTGCATTTTACCATCATCTGACTTGACCGCAGTCCATCATTTTCATGTGATGTGGGTACATCATATTCCTTCCTCCAAATATAAACTAACCCCCTAAGTACTTCTGCATTTTCTGAATCATTATTGACAGTTTTATAATTTCCTTTGACTGACTGCCCTTCTACAGTAGCTGGGTTTATTTTCTTCCTAATGCGTGTTCGAAATTTCTTCTTGCTATATTAGCTTCACTCCCAACTTCTTCGTAACTTTAGTCTCTTTTAACAGTTTTCTGCCATACTCTAGCAGTCACCCACCCCCATGGCAACCTGTTATGAAAACCTGTCTCTGGTTATAGGCTACAAAACAACCCTTATAAATGTGCTTCCTGGAGAAAAGACCGCTGGCACATATCAGGATCTGAGTCACCTGCATCTCAGAAGACACAAGGGCTCTGTAAATGTTTGATGAGACCATCCATACCTCTGTGCAGGGTTTTAGCTGCAGGGAAAAAAAACATTTCTTTGATAAGCAGTGCCCATTTGAGTTCAAGGAATTTAGTATGTATTTACATGACTGAGCTGCCTCTGAGTGCTGCTGGGGTACCGACTCATTGCATGACAAGCTGAAGATGTCTTTAGTGAGGAGGTAGCCAGAAAGCCTTGAGGTCAGGGTGTGGTTTTGCATGAACATGCCAGACCCTGAGAACATGAATTTCCCCTCGGTTTCTCTCACCATCGTGGTAGTGAAGGATGCAGTGGAGGGTTCATTTGCACAGACCACAGAGGGGGAGGAAATGAATGTCTAGCATATCATACCTTCAGATATTAGCATAAATTCAGATATTAGTAAACAAATCTTCCCTGTGAGGGTGGTGAGGCACTGGCACAGATTGCTCCGAGAAGTTGTGGCTGCCCCATACCTGGCGGTGTTCAAGGCCAGGTTGGATGGAGCTTGGAGAAATCTCATCTAATGGAAGGTGTTCCTGCCCATGGCAGGCAGCTGGAACTAGGTGGACTTAGAGGTCCCTTCCATCCCAAACCGTTCTAGGATTCTATGATTCTGCACAGTAGCAGAACCTTGGCTTGATGTGGTTTTCATAAATCAACTATACTGATTGTTCAAGGAGAGAGAGCACACAGACATATGGAGATTCTAAACATGAGCATCAAGTGCCATTTGAGGTTCCCTGAGCTGGGGGGCCATGTCTGCAGGTGCAGCTCCAAGCACATGAATACCTCATAGCTCCTATGTTATACCTGGCAGCTCAGTGTGAAAGTTCAGGATACCTTAATGCATCTCAAATGGAAAAAAATTGCAAATGTTTAGACATATGACTTAAGCCCATTGAGTGGGAGTCAGATTAATACACTATAATTGAGGTAGTGAAGTAGAGGTATTTATTTGCAAATGAAGCTTCCTTCTTAACCAGTGGAAATCTAGTGAAGGCACCCTAGTAATTTGATAGAAGAATAAGGGGATGCATCTGGACAAGCTGAGTTGCTCTTTCTAAATGCTGACCAGGGATAAGAAGCTATTGCCTCAATAGAGGCACAGCATAGCTAATCAGATGCCTTGGATACCTCCTCTGGCCCCTGGCTGCTGCTCCTGGGTGCAGGCACTGTGTTGTAGCTACCCTCCCCATGCAGATACTTTAGGGCATCTTAAATAACATTAGCCATTTGTGTGTGAGCAACAGGAAAGCTATAATCAAGCTCTAGAACTCTACTGGCTGCATAGGAACATTACCCAGTCAGCTCCCATATCGACATTTACACTTCTACATCTTAATTTGGAGCTGAATCTCACCTGCTGTGTTTGAGACAGGACTCACATAGTTTAAAATAATTGTTATTTTGAAGGCTAATGTTATGCTTTGTCTGGCTCAAAAGATAACATTTCTAGATTGCATGTCAAAATGTAGCTGCAGCAGGGCATACTTTGGTTTATTTTTAACTGATGCAGGATGTGTCATAGGTTCAGATACTCCATTTGTAAAAGCAGAATTTACCAGCAGTTTTCTGTCCTTTGCACCACTGAGATCTGCAGTCTGTTCAAGTGATTGATGCACATCAGTGAGGACAGGGAGGGGAGCGTTAGCATACCTAGCAATGTACATGCATGGCCTAAAGTGAGGGAGGCATATTAATGTTAGGTGAGCAAGGAGCTGCACTGCTGTGTGATTGGCCCTTATAATATAAGTAACAGCTTCTGTGACCTTGGTTTTGCTATCCTTTATTCCTAATGTAAAGTGATGTTTTGCAATAAAACAGGATATTGCAAAGACTTTCTCAGGAATCAGTCTGGTCACGTCAGAGGCAGGGAGTCTTTCTACTTCTGCAGACACATCAATTCCGATCAAGGCAAAATTTTCTCCACTTCCCTGGAGGAGAAAAAAGAAACCTCTGGAAATGTTTTGTGGCATCAGTGAGATTTGTGTGAGCAGAAGCAGAAGAGAAATATCCCCTTTTTCTCAGTGGTTCAATGTACCATCAGATAACTGTGCCCTGATTCACTGGAGAAGAAGATTCAGCTTTGAACAGGGATGGCAGAATGTAGTGAATAATTACTTGAATATATGACACCTTTCATGAGAAGATTTTGAAGTGCTTTTCAGACAGTAAGAACATAAGCTTTGTACCACTTAGTGATGTAAAGCCAGGTGAAGGAAAAATCATGTCATACTGAAAATATGTGGTTGGCTCCATTTCATTAATATAGGGCTTGGAAAAATAAGCAAGCTCCCTTATCATTGTACCAATAACAGAAATAATAATAATAATAGTTACAAAACATATGGAGAAACAAAATGAGCACTGATGTTTACACATTAGTTTGAAATGGGAACAGCTTAAACCCTTCAGATTTTGACAGTAGGAATGGATCCTTGCATGCAAGGATGGTTTTATTCTGTGCTGAAACTTCAGTTATCTTGTTTCACCAGTGGTTTGGTAGCCTACGTGTTTCCTGAAAGTTTTCCTAAAGACTTTCAGTTGTTCAAGTAACTCTATGCTTTGTAGCTAGCATTTTTTCTTACCATTCCTGTTACCTGTTCTTGATATACAGACAAATATTAACATAGAGGTGACTGGCTTCAAAGATCAGACTGGTGTAATTTGTCCTATATTCTTACATCCTATTGTGATGTTTCACAACCCATGGTCCTAGCATCAGCTCTGTTCTGTAACTCCACAGCATCTCTTGTGCTTGCTTATAGTGATCCATCCTATATTGATTCTGTTTCTGCCTCAAGACTATCAGGGCATGGATATAACTTATTGTTTGGATAACTTTGTCTCTTGTAACGCATTATGTTCATTTATGGATATTAAAATTGTCTTCAAGTGATGAGTCATAGAAAATGCCAACCCATGTCTCTCTTGTTTCTTTGTTCCTGGCTCACATAATTTCATTTGAGCTGTTCAAGTTTGGTGTGTAAACTTGCCTTGAAAACACTGCATTTCAAATACATTCTTCAATCTAAAGGGAGTGTTAGGGTTTACAGTCATCTGTACCATGTCTTTCACAGAGTATGTGCTCTTCAGAGCTCAACTGCACGGTACCAGACAGCTTCCCCAAGGAGACAGCACTCCTTTGTTCATTTCTTGCTTATTAGTTGAATTCTTGGCACAGTTGTTGGACAGATGTCCACAGCGGTCACAATCACAAGACTGTTTTGAGTCTTCTGGTTGTTAGGGTTGGTTTCTAAGGAGCTTTCAGCTCCCTTTTCATTGTCTGTGCCCTTTTGAGACATAGCTGTCCTTTCCACCACCTTTCTGAAGAGCAAAATAATTTTCTCTATGATTCTGAGTGTAGAACTTTCTTATCTGATAGCACTGCTATTTCTCAATAATTCAGTTATCATACCCAGTCCACAGATAGTTCATATCTAAGAATTGGATCTGTACAGTAAAAGGAAAGAAAATTCAGAGGTGCTACCTCTGCAGAGCTTTTACCATTTGTATTAGCTTCACCTGGATGTTACAGAAAGTCCCAGCAAAATTCATGCTGAATGTAGCAAGAATGGATTGACCTGGATGAAATATAACATGATGACTCGAGTGTTATGAACCCATCTGCTGGTGCAGTTTATCTGGTGGCTACAGAGATATCAGCTGATGGACTCTCACAGTGACAAGGGAGCAATTTATATCATATATTTTGAGAGCAGTGATGATAATGTAAGAATGTTTTTACTGGTCATATGAAAGGTCCATCTAACCCAGGATTTTTTTTCTCCAGTACTTAGAAACACGTGAACTTTCTCCAACACCTAGAAAGGGGCGGTATATTTTTTTTTAACTGATAATGGGGTTTGCAGCTTTAGGTTTTCCCAGGCTCACTTGAAACTTGTCTGAATTAGCATCTACAGCATCCTGAGGCAAGGAGAACTACAGCCTAATCACACAATTGCCACCTTCTGAGGTATTTGTCTTATTCCTTTTTTGCAATAGGGGAACTAGCACTGTGAGGCTTGATATGATGAACAAATCTCAGATTTGTTCTGGGTTCTCCTGCTAATGATTGCTAATGTTCTGTTTGCAGTTTTACTCATGCTAAGCACTGACCCGCAAACTTTTTGGAACTGTTACAGCCCAAGTGCTCATTCCTCAGTGGTAATAACCAGCTCAGGGCCCATCATTCCATATGCTAAGTTAGGAAGATTTTTGCAGTTATTTGCACTGCATTTCTGCTTGCTCAGTTTCTCAGTATTATTAAGTCCTTCCTCACACTCAGCACTTATCTTTACTATCCCAAATAACTTGATATCAGCATATTTTATCACTTCCCTTCTCACAGTAAGTTTTGCATTACAGTACTTATGTATGACTATGTTGAACATCTTTATTTCCATACTAGCTCCCAAGGAAGGAAAATGCTGTTCCTCACTGTGAAGACTCTCTGTTTAACTCCTATCTTCTTTTTCCCAACTTTTAGCCCTTTTTTTTTTGTCACACATGCTCAGCCTCTTGAAAAGACTTTAATGAGTAACTGCACTGAGGTTTAGAAATGTGAATAGGCTCTATCAGCCAGATTTCCCTTTTCACATGACTCGTGACTCCTTTAGGGAACTCCTACAAATTTACTTGTGAGGCACAACTCCTCTTTCTAAGAGCTATGCTGACTCCTTCTTAACACCTTATCTTTATTGCCCATCCTAATTATTTTATGACACTCTATTCATTCACCCTGGTCCAGATACATGTCTGAAGATCTCTGACTCTCTTGGAACCATTAAAAAAAAATCATGATCACATTTATTACCTTTCTCTTCTCAGATGAAATGCTGCTTTTAAGCAAGAGGTTATACATCATAGTTTGAGTTATATTCACTTAGAACTTCTGTGATAATACAACCTTGTTCTGGTGACTATCTGTCTTGTTCATTTAAGAAATCATCTTTCTTACTGATCCTTCCATTTGTCACAGATTCTCTAATAATTCCCCCCAAAAGAAAGGGTTTTGCATGGAAACTTCCCTAACTCTTTTTGCCTATTTTACTGTGCTTTTAAGTTTTCTTCATTTGGATATGCATCAGTTTTTAAAGGACACTGTAAGAGATTCTACATCCTCGCAGGATGAACAAGCAATAAAAGATCTGCTACAGTTTTGCTCAGTTCAAAATGATGATCGCAGTGAGGATTCCTGCCAGAAAGAAAAGCGGTAGTTAGGAGAGTTAAGTAGTCTTCATGCTGTCTCACAATGTTTTAAAGGTAACTATGGGAGAAACAGTGCAAACACAGCCCACATACGAAGAAAGATTTGAGAAAGGGTGTAAGGATGTCAGCACATCAAAGGTCAAAGGGCAGGATAGGGGCAACTCAGTGTCCTGTTGTTAGGGAGCAAAGCTGGAAAAAGCCCTGGTTTCCTTAGCAATACTTGCCACCCACACCAGCAACTTCAGCTCTCTCCATGAGGCAAGCGTAGGCAGGTGCTCCACGCTTCCTCACACTGAAGGGTTTTAGTGATGCTGCTGCCTTCAACCCTGAGCTGCTCCCTCCTTTTGTTATACTTAAGATCAGCCCTGTTACTGAGAGATGCCCGCTTTCCCATTCTTCTAATGATGATTTCATACCTAAGTTGTCCTACACGATACTGAAACCCTTAGCCACAACATTTTCTGGTGTTCATGCCTTCTTCAACACTTCTGGAGCTGAAAAGCTCTGAAAGGTTGTATTCCTGTGCTGAGTTTTATGTCTTGCCCTTCACTCTCCTTGGTGTGAGCCATCATAAAAAAGCATTAGTTATGTGACTAGTAATTTCCTGCTGGAAACTTCACAACCATTAAGCTTTATCACTTTGACAAGACGAAAATAATCTTACTCACTAGCATCAGACTGGAATTGTTCTGATGATTTCCGTTACCATGCAGTTTGCTGTAAGACATTGGAAAGAGTAGGAGGAGATCACAGCATGGTGCACTCAAATCACGAATCATAGCAGCATGTTATTTGGGATCCTCTGCCCCTGCAGCTATGGCTAGATTTCATTTACTCGGTTTGAGAAGCAAAAAAAAAAAGAGGAATTTACCTGGAGATAAGTTTAACTGTTGGTATAAATTTGGTATTTACTGTCATTCTTATTTATGTGCTCAGTGTGAAACCGGTTACTGCATTTTGGACTGTAAAGAAATATGCCTTTGGAAATATGATAGAAGCTGATGCTTCTCCTCTGTCTTATCAGAACACATGTTAGCAGATAAGGCCATCTGGGAGAAGTTCATGTTTTCTGCCCATATGAGCAGGAGAGTTAAGGAAAATGCATACTTTTAGTCTCAATAATGGCCTTCACTTAATAAGTATAATCATGCAGGCTGAAAATCCCAGCTATCCAGAGTGTGGTGATTTCCTCTGAAGACCAGGTAGGTCACAGACTACTTTCTTGGAATTTTTATGAATCCCTGTTTTTTAAGTACTTTTCATGTTCTTTCTAGATGTTCCATACAACTGCAAAACATGTTAGTCAAATGGACATCCTTGCGTCTCCCATGACAGAAATCAGTAATGTAGATGCCAAACAAATTATAGCTTCTTCAACACAGAGACACTAAAAACCAGACAGAAGATATTGTTGTTTTCTGTAGAGAGGAATGATACTATTTGATTGCAAATGCAGTGCAGCAAAACAGAAAGGGAATGATCTGTGTTGCCAGCAGCAGTAATGACTGTAGACAGATCACTTTCCTCTCATCCTGCGCATCAGCAAGTCTGTAATACTGAAGATGAGGAGGGATGTACTAGCTGTCAGCCAAACATGTTGGAGAAGTATTAGTGAGTGTATTTCCTTAAAGCTTCAGCTGGAAAGCATGACAGGAATAGGCAAAATGCCTTTGTGAAGCCTTGCTTTTTCTGGCATGCTTCCTCCATCCATAATGAATTGTTCTGTCTCTGCAGGGATACAGTTGAGCCCTGGAATAGGTTATATAAAAAATTAATTTCAGTATTTGTCAGCATTAAGAAACAACAACAAAAAAAGCCAAAAGAGAGGTTTTATTTTTACCAAAAGCTTGGTAAGAGTCCTATAAACACAGCAGAGAATGTCACTAATGAAAATGTTTACTCTTTTTTGGATTTCTTTATCTTTTAAAATATTTTTCATGTTTCTCTGGCACTTCTAACTAACAAAGAGAAGTATCCTCTATGCACCTAAGTATATTGTCATTTTAATACGTGCCTTTTGGGAGAACAATTGGAATTCTTGTAACTCTTGGAGCAAATGCTATTATTTATGAGTACTGCACTGTTACTGCCAGGCCTCCACTAGGGCCCCTTGTGATAGAGTCTCTGGAGCCGGACTCATGTTTTCAGTCTGCATTCCCAAGTTGGGATAACAACTGAAAGAAACAGCAGCAAGCAAAATCAATACTGGACATGATTCTAGGGTAGAACAATAGACTTGGAAATACCTGAGCATATTTAAAGCATTAGGTGTGTTGCATATTTAAATAAGTAACCCAGTCCTGAATCTCATGATCGGAAATCTTGCAAGTATAGAATCAAAGAATGGTTGGGGCTGGAAAGGACCTGAAGTGTCACAGTACCAGCTTTTAATCTGGCACTTCTATATTTCTGTAGTTATACAGTTCTCTGATGCTTTTCAAGCAGAATACAAATACCTGAAATTTGACACAAATGCTTCTGTCCTTTGGGACTGAACATGTTTTAGCACTTGTTTATAGGGTAATTGACAGAATTACAAATAAACAAAACCCCAAGCAACCTTCCCACCTCGTTGTTACCCCCACTCCAGGTTTGCATTTTGGATGATGCTCAGTTTGGTGCAGGCAGCTTACACTGGGCTCTTTACAACTTCCATGCCACATGACTGCATTAAAAGCAAGGAATGAAACTTCTGCAGAGGAGCTGGAGCTCAGAGTGTGTAGCAAGCCACCACAAATGGGAAATCAGGTATAACCAGAAATTCCGCAAGAAACATAAAGACTGATCAGCAAAGGTAAACCATATCTCGAGGCCAGGAAATGAGACTTGCCGAAAGTCAAGCAAAGTCAGATGTGTGAAGCTAATTATAACAAATAGACCAAGGGTTTGCAGGCACTTAAAAGGAGAAAGATAACAAGAAAAGAAGCAGGGCCGCAGTGCAGCAAGGGCCAGTGTCTTTCTCAGAATTCAGGGTGAGCTGGCTAATGAAATCACAGATACATATTTTCGTACCTCTGTTAGGTTGGGAATCTAGTCCAGCTAAAAATCACATACTGTTTTTTATAATGAAGCTTATGCAAATTCTGTATGTAAGAAGAATGGAGGTGAAAGCAGCATCACAGCTATAGTCCCTTCAATCTAATGTTATATGCAAATTTGAAGAAAAAATAATTAAGTATGTAGAGGTAAATGCCTTAAAATGGAGGGGTTTTTTTCCCAAAGTAGACCATGCCAGACTAGTCTGACCATTCTCTTTGATAAGAGCACAGATTTTTTTATGTGGGGGTATTGTTATATTTACTGATAAAATGAAGTTGGGATGTTTCCTCACTACAGAAGATGATTGTAATTCAGAATTACTGGATGGTCTCAATAACCAGAATAATACAAGTTCAATAGCAGATAATACAGTTGTGAGGTCAAAAAAGCTTTAGATACAAGTAACAAGTTCATCAGTCTGAGACAACAGAGAAAGAGCAAGCTCATAAGTAACTATGATTTCCTGACATTACACAAGTGTGATCCTAAAAGACAGTGGGCACAGCTGGAACACTGTGCGCAATTTAGGTCACACAGAAAACTTAGCTCATACAACAAAGGCAACAAAGCTGGTGAAGGGTCTGGAGAACAAATCTTATGAGGAACGGCTGAGGGAACTGGGGCTGTTTAGTCTGGAGAAGAGAAGGTTCGAGGGGACCTTGCCACTCTCCACAACTACTTGAAAGGAGGTTGTAGTGATGTTGGGTAGGTCTCTTCTCCCAAGTAACAAGCGATAGGACAAGAGGAAATGGCCTCAAGCTGTGCCAGGGGAGGTTTAGACTGGATATTAGGAAAAATGTCTTCACATGTCTTTTCCATGAAAAGGAAAACTCAGCTCAGAAGAGTGTGGAGAATGGCCTGTTACCCTGTGACATGTTTTGTACACAGGCTTGTCAGTTTAGCCTTCAGTCGGGGTGTGGGGAACATTTGTCTTCCTAAGGACCATATATGCCTTTCCAACACACTGGGCAGACCACACGCTAATATGCTCTGCTATCCAGTAATAACACACATGCTCATTTTAATCATGGGCTGTACCCTGCAAAATGAAGTCACAGGGCATATTCAGCCAACAAACTGAAGGTTCCCCCACCTGCTTCAGCTTTGTGCTGTCAATGCACTAATCTGTCTTCTCTGGAGACTGAAAGTTCTGGGTTTAGTCAGGCAGGAAAATAAATGCTGTAATTTCCAGCAGCAAAGTCAGGATGTTCTGACACTGAACTCACACTGAAGTCAGTGGAAGAGCTACATACAAACAGCTTTCCTGCCTGCAGTCTTCATATGAGACTTACACGGGCTGCACTGCCTGCCCTGGCAGTCTTTGGGCAACAGAAAGTTAAAGCCAGGGCAAAGGCTGCTGCTGGCTGCAACTGAGAGACATGCCGTGGGAAAGTTTAAGAAACTCCATTTTCCTTAGGCTCTGCCAGCGCAATTATTCCCTTGCACTCAGAAACAACCATTTTCTTTACCTAAAGTCTCCTCCAAATCCAATAGGAGGAATTAACAGCACTGTACTTATGTTGTAAATCAATCCAAGATCACTAAATCCCATTTCCAAACTAGCTTTTGCTAGTCTATTGTACTTAAAACACAGGGCTTCATTTCACAGACCAGCCACTCTCTCCACTGTATTTAGAAAAGGGATTGCCTTTACTATTTCATACCATGAGTTTCTGTGCATGACAAAGAAAAATAAATGAAACTCAAAGGAAATATCACACCGCCTTGTTTTCTGACCACAGAAACTACTCTGATACCATTGTAAAGGTTAAAGGGTTTAAAAGTAAAATTTTATTCAAATAAATCTACAAAATTAAGCAAAGATCAATGATTTAGGAATATTGCTTTATTAAGTGGTCTTTTTTCAGTTACATTTTTGCTTCAAAGGTAAACGGAGTTAAAACTGACCACTTTGTATCTCTCATAGCAGTGTTCTCACAGTAGTAATACCACTTTGTGTATCATTTTTACAAGACGAAAAAATGCATTCTGAGTTGCTGAGAATTTTTAAATGGCTTTTGAATTGATTTTTTTTTCATATTTTGCTTCTGAATATTTTTAATTAATTTCAATTTTTAAATTTTCTGTTCATCTTACTAAAAAAAACCCCACAAACTTTTTTACTTAGAAAAACGTGGCAATAAGCAGCAAATGGATAAACAAACAAATGTGAGAATGAAGAGAGCTTCATCTTATAAAAGTCACCTTTTATACCACTTTAAAATATCTTTCCGACCACATGACATCTCTCGTTGGTACAGGTAAGCTTCAGAGTAACGGGTCTAACTACCACATGGGGAAAAACCTGGTTAAAATGAGGGGTGAGTGTAGAGACAACCCAGTGTCTCTGGTGCAGCCAGCCTGGCTGGTGGGGCCCTGGGCTAACTCTGCAGTGGTAACAGCAGCAGGGTGTTGATTGAGGCACCCTGGCTACTTCATGGAGAACCAGCCTGTGTCCACATGAGGTGATTGTAACTTACTGCTGTGCCTCCCCCACAGCATTGCCACACAGTCCAGCCAGACCTTTAGCTGTGCCTGCATCTACTTCCCAATGGACATAGGACACTCACAAATGATCTTCACCACTTGCAGGTACCATAGAATATCAGGTTGGAAGGGACTTCAAGGATCATCTGGTCTAACCTTTTTTGGCAAAGCATGACCTAGACTGGATGTCCCAGCACTCTGTCCCAGTGTCTTCCAGGTAGGGACCTGTGACAGACAGATAACACCCAAACCTACCAAGTCATGGGGGAGATTCAGGCTGGATGTCAGGAAAAAATTCTTTACACTGAGGGTGGTAAAACATTGGCCCAGGTGGCCCAGAGAAGTGGTGGATGCCCCATCCCTGGAGACATTCAAGGCCAGGCTGGATGTGGTTCTGGGCAACCTGATCTGGTTGAAGATGTTCCTGCTCACTGCAGAGGGTTTGGACTAAATGACCTTTAAAGGTTCTTCCAACGCAAATTATTCTATGATTCTGTGTCCTCCAGGGCTGCAACTTTCACCCCTTCACTGACAGACCAGAGACAGTAGCTGCCTCCAACAGGGCTCAAAAGGACACGGGGATGCTGACTGATGGCTGCTGAACATGAGCAGCTTGTCCCAGGTATCCAAGAAGGCCAACAGCATCCTGGCCTGTATCAGCAATGATGTGGCCAGCAGGGCAGGGCAGTGATCATCCCCCTGTACTGGGCACTGATGAGGCTGCACCTTGAATCCTGTATTCAGTTCTGGGCCCCTCACTACAAGAGAGACATCGAGGTGCTGGAGTGGATCCAGAGGAGGGCAATGGAGCTGGTGAAGGTTCTGTAGCACAAATGTGATGAGGAACGGCCGAAGGACCTGGGCAGGTTTAGTGTGGAGAAGACAAGGCTCAGAGGGTACCTTATAGCTCTCTACAACTGCCTGACAGGAGGCTGTAGTGAGGTGGGGTCGGTCTCTTCTCCCAGGTAACGATTGATAGGACAAGAGGTAACGGCCTCACGCTGCTCCAGGGAGGGTTCAGATTGGGTATTAGGCAAAATGTCTTCACTGAGAGGGAGCTCAGGCATTGGAACAGGCTGCCCAGGGCACTGGTGGAATCTCCATCCCTGCAAGTGTTCACAAACCATGTAGATGAGGCCCTCAGTGACATGGGTTAATGGTGGTTTCGGCAGTCTTGGGGTAATTGTTGGACTTGATGATCTGAAAGTATTTTCCAGCTCAGTTGAGTCTATGATTCATGGGCCTGCCCAGAGTTTCTGCACAGGCAGCACGGCGTCGAGCGGTGGTACAGCTTCCAAACCTTACCCGGCCGGGCCCGGCCGCCCTTTGGGCTCCAGAAGCCGCTGCTCCGGCACGGCCTCCTACGGCCCAGCCCACTCCGCTCTCCCCGGCGGCCTCCGCCCCACGGTACCCCGAGCGGAACAGCGCTGCCTCGACGGTCGCCGGCTCCCAGCGCCGGCGGCGGGCAGGGCGGGTGAGGGAGGAGGGCCAGACCCGTCCCGGCAGGTGAAGGAAGGGGCGGGCACTGGGCGCGGTGACCGCTGCGGGGCCGGGCTGAGGAGCGGGGATGAGCGGTCGGCGTGGTGGCTGCCGCCCTCGGAGCTGAGCCGAGCCGAGCTGAGCTGAGCTGCGGCTGAGGTAAGCGTCTCCTCATGGTGTTCCCGCTCCCCCGCATCACTCTTCCTCACACCGCCCCTCGAACCGATCGTGTGGGGCCGGGAAGGGCCTCTCTCACGTCCGCGCCCCTTCTTCGTTGCCCCCTCCCGCCGCCTCGGCGCGGTGCCGCCGGGAAGCTCCTGGGGTGAGGTCCCGGGAGCCTGGGGAAGCGCCCTGAATTGTCCCCGGCCGCATGGGGACAGGGACGGGCGAGGGGCCGGCCGGCTCCCCTCGGCAGCACTCTTTCCCCCGCCTCGGTCTGCGTCCCTCGGCTGCCGTGTGTCTCTGGGAGCACAGGTAATCCTTGCTGCGGCTTCGTACCCGCTGCTGTGAAGAAAACGGCGAGAAGTCACCTCGTGTTTCTCCGTCCCATGTGTTGACACCTTCATCTCGGTGCCGCAGGTGGGACGCAGTCAGTTTGGCAGTGTGAGCCCGGCCGTGTGAGAAGGAAAGGCTCTTCAGGGGGAAAAGAAGTGTAGGTGCTTTCCTTCAACGGCGACGAGATGAAAGGGCTGTGCTGTTTGCACATTTATGCCTGGTTGCTGCTTTGGTGTTGAGTTGTGAGCGTCATGAGTAATTTCCTAGCATGTTTCCAGTGGTAAGTATATGTTGAAGGGTGAGGCAAGACTTTTTAGTGGTAAAGTGCAGAGTACAAATGCATTTTTTACAGCATTTTCTTTAGTGTTACCATCTTGTTCAAGCCCCTTCAGTTCTGGGAGGCTGCTCATATTTACTTGGGCACATTGTCACTTCTGTGTAGGTTTGAAGTTCCTGTTCATCTGCAGGTGTAGCCTCTGTGCAAACTATGTACTCTGCTTCTTGTGTCAGCAGAGAGCAAGGACACCACATATGCTTATGGGTCTTGTCAGCTTGTAGCCCAATAAGTAACCAGTGCAAATTGGTAGAAACTGAACTAGATCTTTAAGATCCCTTCCAACCCAAACCATTCAATGATTCTATGATACTGCTATCCAGAATGAATTGAGAGGGTGGATAAATGTTTCCCCTCCCACCATTCTGTCTGGTAAGACCTCTTTTCTTGGGTCTTGATGAATGGTAGCAAAGAACAGGTCAGTAGTGGGACTGAACCAGCCTAGTACCTTGTCTATCTTCATTATTACAGAGAAGTAATGTTGCTGCTGAGTGGATGTCAAAGAGCCTCTCCTGCTGGTGTATGCACTCTCCCTGGCCAGTGCACAGGCAGGACTTCAATTTCCTGTATGAACTTAGTTGCACTAAACTGGTATATTTCCTACTGTGAAAAGCAGATTTCCACTTTTCACTCTGCTTTTAGTCTTAGGGGTTATGCAACAAATTCAGATCTAAATGATTATACACCACTCCTGTTTATTTTTAGTTGTATTTATGCAGGAAACATAGAGCTGGAGTCTGCAGTTTATGTGCATCTTTCATGCTACAGCCAAAAGTAGTATTAACTTGCTATTTTTCTTTTAGGCTTAACAAGTTTTTTTCCCGTCCATTTACTGTGTTTTGGAGCCATCTTACTGTTGCAGTAGAACTGATTAATAGATACCCCTTGCCAATATTCCATTGTTGAGAAGTCAGTTCTGGGTCAGCTTAGTGGTGGGTTAAATTCTGTTTCCTGTTTGTAATTGTTTTGGTTTTAAGTCTCCTAGCTCTCCATGAACTTTTCCACAACGCATGACAAACTTCATGCTACAACATCCAGAAAATAAAGAGCTTTTTTTTTAAAGTTATAAATGCAGAGATGCCAGTTCTGGAAAAGGTTACGGTTTTCAAACCAGTAAGAATGAATGCAGCAAGATAAATTCCTGCAGGCATCTCGGGCAGAGCTGTCTAAGTGAGAATTCCTGTGTTTCAGGCCAGTGTGGCCAGTTGACTATGAATCTGTAAGCTCCCACAGAAAGATGAACCCCTTATACTTCTGAGACCAGACTTCCAATCTAAATTTATTGTTAGAAATCTCAGCTACAGACCACCCCCCCTCCCAAAAAAAAAAAAACAAAACAAAAAAACCAGGAGGTGTATGTGAAAAGTCTCCTTCTTCCGTTTCTTACTTAGGTGGACATGGAGCAGTCTCCTTTCTATAAAACTGACCAGGGCAGCCACTTTGATAATGAATACTGAGTAGAAGTGGAAATGCTTTAGGAACTGTTAACTTACTCTTTACAACACTGAAGCACAAACGTGGATGACCAAAAGGCACGTACATATATGTCATTCTACCTGCAGGAAAAGTACTTTTGACACTCAAACCCCAGCGGCTACACTGTTTGCTCTTTGTTAGTACATTTACTGCTCTGCTTTACAATACCATAATGTTGCAGTAATAGAAGGGTATGTGTTTTAACTTGATGACATTGACTTGGAGTTGGTGCATCTTCCAGTCTGGTTGGCAGGAGATGTTAGACAATGGGTAACTTATGCTTTCATCAGATTATCCAGCAGTTTCATAAGTCATTTGGAATGTGCAGCCTTGCAAGTATTGTGTCAATTAATAGTTGCTGGCTTAAGCCCCAATTTTAAAAGTACTTGCAGATGTAAGTAACCCTATTATTTGTAAAACTGTTAGTTTGTATTACTGGAGGATTAGGATCTTGGCTTACTGCTTCTATCAAACTTTGCAGGAAAGTTCATACAAGCTCAGACTCTCAGCAGAATTGATGGATAGCTCTGTAAACAATGGTGAGGACTCATAGCAGTTACTAGGGGACTTCCAGAGCAAAACTGATTTTGTTTAGATTAGAAAGTATTGGTTGATACAATGATTCTTTCACAATCCATTTTTGTCTTCTTATGGGGATTTCTGAGGGAGGAGAGAAAACAGCATCCTGTATAGGTACTCATTTATTATGTAGCTAAGCATTCTTCTGGCCTTCTTTTAAGAATTTATTCTATGAAGGCAATTCCTGACATTGCTACACATTTGCTTTTGAAGCTGTACTATAGTGGAACTAACAGCGTGTGGAATGGAACTGGGAATCTGGAAATCAGGGGACTTAAGGCAGCCTCAAAGGTAATCTGAGAGTCACAGTGTGTGTCTGTAACGATAGTACTAAATGGAATGTGCATTTTTTATACTGCTATCACATGTATATATGTCACTGTCTATTCCTCCAATATTTATGAACCATTGCTAACTCTCTTGTCTGCTCATCTTATGCTAGAATGTCTAGGCAAGTTATGCTCTTTGCAGTGTTTTGAGGAAATAACTGAAAGTACTGAAGTTTTGATCAGTGTAATTATGCTATATATTGTTTTAAACTGTAAGGATTTATTTATCATGCTATATCTTACAAGCATATGTATCATCAGATTACTTGCTTAACACAGATGACTGGACTAGAGCATATAACCAGAACTCTCTGTGCTTTTTAAGACCAATATGCTGTATTCACAGTACTTCTCCAAGACTTGTTTGAAGTTTTTTTTCAATGTCACCTGTTCTCCGTAAACTCCTATGTTGAATTTCTTATGTCTTTGTTAAAAAGAAAGGGGGTTGAAGAGTCCACATTTCATTTAACACTGCAAGCATTTGAAAACTTTTTTTCCTGAGGTAAGGGATGAATTTTAAACAGGGCAATAGTGAGGGGAGAATGCAGAGACATGACTTTCTGCGGAAGCAAACCTAGATGATGTTCTCTGCCTATCCCAGCATACCAGCATAACTGAAATTATTTATTTTGCTTCATGCCATCTCATTTCCAGTAATGACCAAGTTCTTATCTCTTCCAAGGTATTGTTATTGCAGTAGTTACACATATCTGAATATCTTTGGCAGGAAGATACTTAGAGGTGATGTACAGTGCAGAGAAGGAATTAGTCATCCAGAAATCAGACCTTGGCAATACTTATATTTTCAGCTTCTGCAGACTTCGGGTTTAGGAGAAGAGACGAGAATAGCTGGCATGTCTGTTGTAAGGATTCCTGTCATGCTGCAGCCACAGGCTGATTTAACGAGACTAATTCAGGGACACCTAATTTGTAGCTCTCTCTATAGTTCTAGCAAATCTTAGCTTCGTAGGGAGTGCACACATCATAGAATCATAGAATAGTTTGGATTGGAAGGGCCTTCAAGGGTCATGTAGTCCAACTACCTTGCAATTAGCAGGAACTTCTTCAACTAGATCAGGTTGCCCAGAACCACATCCAGCCTGGCCTTGAATGTCTCCAGGGATGGGGCATCCACCACCTCTCTGGGCCACCTGTGCCAATGTTTTACCACAATCAGTGTAAACAATTTTTTCCCTGCACACCAGATCAATATTCTAAAACAGATGTAAAGAGCTGAGCTAAATAGCTGGTGTGAAAGAAGCAAATCTTTGGTTAAGTTTGGGAGTAACTGTGTGCTGCTGAATTTTGTTGCCAAATTGATCTTCATATCTGTGGATGCCCCGAGGTAGGGAAAGCAGATCTTTGCTTCCTTACAGCCTTACCTTTCTGGAAAGGCCACAGCTAAAACTCCAAGAAGGCTAGGGAGCTCCTATTTTAATCCTCTTTGTGTTTGAGAATTCTCCCTGGCAATGGTTAAAGCTTTCTGGATTCTTATTTTATTTACATTAAGTTATAATGTTGACTGACAAACTGTACATCATTAATCATGTATTATCAGGATCACTTCCATCCTAATGCAACAGTAAGTACATTGAATCATTAGGTCTGTTCTGTCTTCCAGGAAATGCATGTGTTTAATTCCCCCCCTTCCCACCTCACTCTTCCAATCTTACTTTGTCAAAGAAGGAACTTCCTAATTAAGACTAACTTTGTATCCTTACATTTTTAAAAGGTAAACACTTTTTCCATAGTTAAATGCAACTACTGTATTGTAACTCATACAAACATGAGATTTTTTTATCATTGTAGACCATTTCCTTGAATGTGTTAGAGTGGGAAGAGGAGCTTTAGGTTCTGTTCTTTATACTGTGACTGACTCTTAATTTATGTAAGCGGTGATGCTGTATATTGTAGTGTGCAAGCACTTAGAATCATAGAATAGTTAGGGTTGGAAAGGACCTTAAGATCATCTAGTTCCAACCCCCCTGCCATGGGCAGGGACACCTCCCACTAAACCATGTCACCCAAGGCTTTGTCCAACCTGGCCTTGAACACCACTAGGGATGGGGCATTCACAACCTCCCTGGGCAACCGTCCAGTGCCTCACCACCCTTACAGTAAAGAATTTCTTCCTTAGGGATGACTCTGGTAATTCCTGATAATTCCTAATGGATTTATATGCCTGCAGAGACTTTTACAGCATGGAGATGGTTTTCAGTCTCTCACAGAACATTTAGAAAACTCAATACATGCACATAGATTTGAGATCATGCTACAAAAACTTCAGAGTGGTCCGTGTAAAGAGATTATGGTTGTTGTTGCTTGATGTAATAGACACTGCAAAAAAAACTTCATTTACATGTACAGTCTCCTCTTGACACGTGTATGCACAAAGAACTTTTCAGATACTGCTGTAAAACATGGTTAGGAGAGCAGTAACAGTCTGAGGCCTTCAGGCAGAGAGGGTTTTTTTTTTTTTTCTCCTTTCTTTGTCAAAATTGATGCTGTGACAGAAAGAGTGGAGGTGGATCAACTATTTATCTTGCCAGTTATTTCAAGCTGTGTTGTGCAGCAATACCGCAATATGCATTTTGCATGTATAGAGTAGTACCGCACTGGTGCTCTAATTCAGGCACTATATCGGTTTCAGTATAGTTTCAGTGAGTGTAAAAAAAGAAACCCTATGCTGACTAACTAGTGCTTCTAGGCAGTGGCTGCTGATAACTAGAGCAGAGGAGAAACAATATGTAGACCAGACATTTACTAAAGGACCCACTTCTTAGCACTGGCTATTAATATTTTATGTTACACTTCATCTCCTGTTTTACAGATATTTTTTTAATTCCCTGTCTTAACACTCATTACTAAGTTCCAGTTAAGTCCCAACTTGCTGTAGAAAAACAACCTGCATTTTGAAGTTTGACTGATATTCCACATTCTTGCTTCTGGCAGTACTTGGAAAGAAAAGGCTGGGAGTGTTCAATGGCAGCAGTGTGCATGTCTGGAACTGTTGCTACTTCGGAGGTCTTTGTCTAAGTGTTGGCTAGAGGGAGAGAGAGAGATCATGGGAAGTGTGCTGCAAGACTCGTCATGAAAGGTGATTTGTACATAAGACGTGACTAGAAGCAAAAGATTTTTCAGGAGTTTGAAGCATATCCAAATAAACAAGAGGAGAGAGAATAGTAGAAGGAAGTAGGAAGATTTAGGATTCCTAGGTGTAGTACTTGTATGGTCAAAACCAACCAACCAAAGACACTAGGTAATGGAAAAGTAGTCTGCATGGATGGATTTTGTCTCTGTTTGGACAAGAATGTGAATTTAGGCTCTGCTTCAGTGATCTGAACTCCATTGTTACTGAGTGTAAATGTACTTTTTCATTGTTCAGGATAGCCAGTGTGGAACTGCCAGCCGAACTGCATCTTTTGGTGTTATTCTGCTTTAACAGATAGAAATAATAAGGTCAGGTCTAGTTTAGTTGGCAGTCTTCCTATTTAAAGACCCATGAACCCATGCTGTGCAATTTAATAATTAATCCTTAAAGAGAAGCAAGACTTAATTCTAAATATTCCCAAATTGGGATTACTTTAACTCCAGCTTAGTCTTGTATTAGCCTTGAGTTTTTCATTTAAAGATATGCAAAATAAAACCCAGGAACCCTTGGAGGAGGGAAGTCTTCCTGAAAATGTCATTTTCCACTTTCATGTTCAGTTTTTTTCCTGGACAAAGAAGCTTCCTGCTCTCCAGGAGAGCTTTACTTTTGCAAAGTCAGTCACTTAGATGTCTTTATCTTTATTTATGCAGCACTTCAGGGCAACATTTCAGATCCTAAAACAAGTTCTAGTAAGTGTAAAAGCATGTGTCACTCATTTTAATTTTTCAGGTAATAACTGCTAAGTAACAAAAAATGAAGAGCAGTGGGAGTAGATAGTGTTGTGAATACATTACAATTGTCTTGTCTGGTGAAACATGGCTTGTAAGACCAGAAAGAAAAAGTGGTTTGGTAGGAAGCTTTGTTTCCCTGTTCTGTTTTTAACTTCAGCTACTGTAGTGATAGACATTAATCATCATTCTGGAAACAGTAATTTTTATAACTATTTGCATATTTTCCTATTAAATAAATAGTAGTCTGTTGAGGTGGGGAAAAAACTCATTTTGAGGTTAGAAGTCTCACGAACTCATGAATTTTGGGGGGGGGGGGGTTATACCATGTTGGACCTATAGAAGGAGAAACTAGATTTGACCTGTGATTTCTTTTCAGTGTCTGCATGTAAATCTTATTCCAAGTCTCTTTGACATGGTCCTTCATCTCATGTTTTATTAGCTCTATTACATTATTCTATAAGACTTCTTAACATTCTGACATGAGTGAGGGACAATCTCTTTATTGGTGTACTTGCAAGACATGTTAAAACTCTTCTATAAAGTAAAAAGTTTTGGCTTACATGCCACATCCTTAAATATTTCACCTCAGTCTACTTAGTTCCCCTTAACTTCAGCAGAAGTTGCTTGCGTGCATCTAAGTGCTGAGGTTGGCATTCAGACCAGAATGTAGTTAACCTTGAGAGCTACTCCCTGCAACCAAGCAGCAGAGGTTTAAATTATTAGTCTCTAATCTTGTGAAACCCCACTAAAAAGGGTAATTCATTACCTTGATGTTGCTTAGCAGTAATTCTATTACAACATGTCACATAATTGTTTGTTTCTCCTAGACCAAGGTAGAACTCTGAAGAGTTCAGTGTATTACAACTGCAAGACAGTTATTTCATCAAGTAGGGGCATCTCTTCACTTGGAGCACTGCGATCTTGCTGCAGAGATGCCACAGGTTGCTACTGAACATTGTTCTTTCATTACAAGCTCTTCCAAACCTTTTACACAAATCTAGTTTACTTTGATCAAGGCTATGGACTGAAGTCAGCTTCTGGTATTACCTTATCCTAATAAAACTGTCCAGTTCAGATACATACGCTTTTGTAAGAAAGGTCACTTTTCTTTTTCATTGTTCCCTGTACTTTCCTATATTGCAGGAAGAATTAGCATTTTTTCTACTTTGTCTTGATAATGATGTAGAGAGAAATTTAGTACAAAGAAACCTGTGCTATGACCTTACAGGTCCTATTGACAGATGAAAGGCTTATAGTTAGCTAATTCAAAACAGATCTGTAAACCTGACTAAACAAAATGAGGCATTTCAAGCTGTGTTTGAGCAGAAGAGTGATCTGACTTGCACAACTGCTGAGCATCTGCAGCTGTTAATTGTCTATAATCTGTCAGGCTTTAGCATTCAAGCTTTCTGCTGTATTTTTTCAGGATTGGAGTCAGTTACTGGAGTCAGTTAATCAGACTCCACTATCATGCCAGGTGGGAGTGCTTCCAAAGTACTGTGTTGTCCTGAAGGAATGGAGTGGCATTTGCGTATGCAGACTTTTGTACGTGTTGTGTGGAGAAATATGCTTTCTGCTGTCAGAGTGGGCATACCGCCTGTAGGAGGATGGGATAATCAATGGGACAATGGGTCCCTGTTGTTTGATGTCTAGGAGAGAGTACTTACCTTTGATATCTAAAGGGAAACTTGCATTAGGACTGAAATAAGTGAATATACTCAACAGAAACGCTAATCAGAAAGGGTTTTCTGAGAAGACAAAATACCCATTGCAGCAGAGGAGCACAAGTCTTGCTATATGATTAGTAGGTCTCTTTCCCCTAAACAGCTGGAGGTAGAAAACCCCTTTGAAGAACAGTAATGGGGTTACATACGACAGAACTGTGATCCTGGTTTAACAGAACCCAAACAAATAATAAGATGATGCATGGTCTGCCCTAAATATATTCCAGTCCCACCTTCAGTAAGCTTGTGTGGGTACTCTTACTCATGAGTAAATTAAGCATGGCAGATTGTTGGGATTATGCTAGATAAGTGCTTGATGTGTTACTGTGCAGTGGGAGAGGGAGGGAAATTTGGAAGGGAAAGAGGAATATTTTAAATGTCCTTTTCATGTTTAAACTCTGAGAACAGAGTTAGATAGCTGAACTATTCTCCATCCACTTAGAGAAAATTACTGTATCTGTGGGAAGCGGTTATGGGAAGAACTCGTAGTGAAATCTTTTTTTCCCTCCGAGCTTGAAGTGAGTCACTTCCCTCCCCTCCAAAAAAGTGCCCTTATTTCTGTCCCTGGGCAAATAGCATAGCTGTTATAAAGAAGGTTGTAGTTCAGAAAGGCACAGATCTGCGTGCCTGACAAGGCAAATTGAAGCATTATCAGGGGAATGTGTGAATTTGTTGAGTCTCGCCTCTTGCTTTGAGGTGCAGATAACCTTTCTAATAATGATGGAAACAGTGCTGATAAGATGGAATGCCACATTTCCCCACGTACATATTACTAGATGATATCCAAGTGATTTAAGTCTGACTATCTGTCACATTGGCACTATGCCTGCTTTGCCTCTGCTGCCAGACTATTTCTCCACAGTCATGTCATCCTTGCTCCCGCAGTGGAGTTGTGTTTCTCCTCCTCCTTGCTGGTTGGCAGCTCTTCTGCTTACAGAGCTGGCTGGTGGTGTGTCTCCTTGGTGGGGTAGAAGGATATCTTAGCAGAAGAAGGGTGTCCCAGTGCAGTTCCCCAGCAAAATTGGTTTGGCAGGTGGCGAGGGATTAGTGACAAATCTGTTAATTACCAAAGAGGTACTAACATCTAATCTAATGGGCTGCAACAATATCATGCTACTTAATAATTAGTTGTTAGTAGGAAGCTCACTGCTGAGCTGTTGAACTCAGAGCTAAGTCTCTTCTTCCAGAGTTGATGGTCTCACTCCAAGGAGCATGGCACTTGATCGGTGGGTTTTGTGTATTGAGAGAAAGCCAAGGGATCTGCAGAAGTATCTTTGCTAGGAAATGTGGCGAATAGAAGTCTGTGTTTTGCACTCTTAATTTGGCAACTTCATACAATTCCCTTCCTTCCCGGAGTGTTCTCTTCCATTTTAAATAGCAAGGAGCAAATTAATTAGATGAGTGCTTCTTGCTTCTATGCCTGTGCCATTTCTACCTGTCTAGTCACCATTACTGAGTAACTTGGCTGCCTACATGTTACTCATTCCGTATAATTTTTGTAGTCCTGAGAAGATGCTGAAACATGCACGGTGTTTTGGTCTGGTAGGATTTTGCTCTAAATGCTCTTGGTGGCCTGTGTCAGTTGAGAAGGTATGTGGAAGAAATGCACCAGACACATGAACTGGGAGCTGTGAAGTGTCATTGTTACCTTCTTGTGGAAGCAAAAGTTGTGAGAAAGCTCTGTCTCCCACATAGTCTTTACCAGTTGTAGTAGTGAATATTGGCCAATCTTCCTTTCTTTTTTTAGTTTCTTAGTGTTGGGGTTTTAGCTTTCTGAGCAGTTTGCGGGTGAAGACCAAATATAAACTTGGGCTAATACTCAGGCATGAGTCCAGATAATAAGCAAATATAAACCTGACATGTTCTTAATCATCTTGTGCTAGGAAGAAGATAAACTATATCACTGTTCATTATTTAACCCTAGTGTCCTATAGTCTGATGGTTTTATGTTGCGTATTTCAACATCACCTAGAAGAAGAGGGAGCTTGTACTAGAATGAAAAGGATTGAAGAAAGTGCTCTGTAGAACAGCCAAAATACCAAAAAAAGGATAGTGAGTCTTGGAGAATAAGACCCCCTTGATTTTTATTTTTTTTTTTAACTGAACAGTTGCAACTCCTACAAAGGGGAATGAAAAAATAATCAAGCTTAAGATTTGAAGGTGTACAGTACATAGCAAGAACTCATTCAAGGTCAATAGTGTGTATACTTTAATCATAATACTTTGTAGTATTCACTCTGTCCTTCCTGACTTAAGGCTTACTTTCTTCACATGCTATTAAACTATAACTACTGCAGCCCTTGCACTTGGTATTTCTGGTTGTGCCATGCCAGCTGCTGGTTCTTTGGTAGACTGCACAGGAGAGGAAGTGGCACTGGAGCAACTGACGCATCAAAAATGATTTTGTTGCTACTTCTCTCTTGCCCATTTAAAAAGAAGAATAAGAAAAGTTTTTACTAGCTGTTACTGCAATAACACAATTGTTACTACAATTATAAATGACTTAAAAGGTAGATATGTCTTACTATGTCTTGTGAGCTATTTGATGTATTCTTTTTTAATATAGGTCAACTGAAGGTTATTGAATCTGTAAGTTAATGCTTTTGCTGCTTCTCTTTTCTTCTTGTGGAGAGAATCCACATGAGATCCTTGAAATGAGGAACAATTACTGCTCCGAGATCTTACTATTTATTCTTGCATAAATGCAAACAAAAATGGATGTTCTTGTTTGTACAGTTAAAAAGATTTGGCACCATGTTATAGCTGGAGCAATGTAACTGCCATCTGTTCTTCCAAGAAAAACAAAATAGCTGTAGATGCATCAAAATGCTTTTGTTTCTCTGGTATGAGAGGACCTTTGTTGAGGTTCCTTCCAACCTGGTATTCTATGAATAATCAAACTGCTTCTTGTCATTTTCCTTATTTAAGTGATTCTTTGGAGGAAAAATCCTGCTTCTCTCAGTGGTGTATCTCCATTAGTTTATCATATAAGATGTATGTGCTTTTGTGTTTATAGCAAAATCTTTGTTAACCTGTGATGATGCTAAATTTTTTCAAGTACATAATGGGATGGTTTTAGTTTGAAGCATCAGGACTGTTCTGTATCTGCTGGAGATGTACCTGACAGAAATTGAAAATGAACCCCACTATAATGTGGGAAATGTCTTTCATTAAAATAGTGGCTTACTAGTTAATAAACAACTAGAATGCATGAAAGATTGCCTGATACTTTGTGGAAGAGAAGGCTTTTTGAACAGTGTAATGCATGTCTCTTTCTAGTACACTTCTAAGGCTGAGAGATCTTAAGTGTAAATTTTCAGATGATGCTAAGTGTATCAGGCTGTGTGATTTCAAATGCTATATGAAATGTCACAAATACCATTAAATATTGAAAAGGTGTGCAGGAACAGCATTTATTTGAAGTTCAGCTTCTCTAGACCTTCCGTTTTGTGCTGCCAGTAACACACAGCTGAATCAGTGTGCCTGTGGTATGTACGAACTGTTGTATTTACTATGCAAAGATGTCAGGTTTGATTACTAAGGTTGAAACAAGAGTAATCCCACTGACCCAAATTCCTGAATTTCCTTTGTGCAAGTGAAATCCAGTTTCAGCTATTCATTGTGTGCAAGTGACTTGTATTTAGAATGCCTTAAGGATATCTAGGGTTTGTATAGCAGGAAGATAATCTAAATATTGCAAAAGCTTCTGCTGGAATTGTTATAGGCTTGTATGAATTCTGTGGAGAACCAAACCTTGGAAATGAAAGAATGCTATACAGGCTTCTTAGACATAATGCCTGTTATGTGCACAAAACAAGAATTACTGGAAGTCACAAAGAGAGGTGCCCTTCTGTCCAAACCAGTTCATCTCTGTAAAAAGCCTGGCTGCACAGTTTTGAAAGAGCTTTCCAAAGAAACCTAATGAGAAAGATGCACAAAAGCAATGTATTTTTTATAGCTCATCTTGCTAAGATGATTAGAAGAGTTGCTGGAGTTTGTAACATACACTATTTCGTTAAGAACTGTGTATGTACATATTTTTATATAGGTATATGTGTGTGTTTATACTGTGTGTAATAAATAAAAGTAAGTTTTGGAGGTGAAAACTCACTGAGGCCAGGACTCAGCCAAATGTTCTGTAGACCAGCTTTCATGTGACCACAAGAATGGAAAGAATAGATAATGCAATTAGATATTTGAGAAGGGATTTGGGAAGAAGCATGTTCTCTAGGGTAGGTTAATAGAATCCCAAGAAGCATCTTCAAATTAAAAGGGGGAGAAGAGGGGAAAATCATCTAACTGGAATGTAGAGTGTATGCAAAAAATTCCAGGCTTCTGCTAGATGCAGGCATTGGCAGGGATAAGTCCTTCTGTCTTAATTAAAAAGTTGGTGGAGAGGAAATGGACATATCTTTTAAAGGGAATGTTCCACTTAAGAGTCAATTATGAGACAATAGCAATAGCTGTATGGAGTCAGAGCTGAGGATATAGAATCTTCCAGCCTAAGAATTTGCAGCTCAGGGGCTTACTGGTGTCATTTTGAAGTGCCAGAGACTGAGATTTTGGAATGTGAGATGGCGTTCTGAATTCCCAGTTTCTCAATCAGTGTGCGCTAAGCTAGATGTGTTACAGCGCTTTCATTTGGTTGGTTGGTTTTTTTCCCCTCCTCTGAAATATTAATGATCACCACTCTAGGAAAGGTTTGATTTATGTGTGCAGGACCACTAAATCCATTCCCATTATCTTTAGTTTTCTGAGGTCTTTTTCCCAGTGTGAATGAGTTAACCCTTATAAAGGACTTTCAGGACAGGTCAAATGAAGCTGATTTGAGAAGAAGCCTTAAGTGACCTCAAGATCAGATGGAAAGAATCTAGACCTTGTATTTTAGCTCTTTGCCTTTGACCTATCTTATTGTCAGGAGTTTGCTACTTTTGTAATAGGACATGCATTTTTTGTAGCTATTATGAAAACTTCCTGTAGACTTGGTTGTCACTATGCTTGTGATATGTTTGATTAGGCAAACTGTCATCTGTGTTGTAAAGTGTCGTGGTTTAAGCCCAGCTGGTAACTCAGAACCATGCAGCCTCTTGCTCACGCTCTCCCTTCTTTCTCCCCCTGCTCCCGAATGAATGTTGTTGTTCATGTCATATAAAGTATTGCATATGATTGTCTTCTGTACTTGAAAATAGACCTGCATAAACTTACTTCTGAATGCAGCTCAACAGTTTTGGAGGTATAGGTCAATGTCAAGCTAATCCTTGCTTTTGGAGTTCATTTAAACAAGATTTAAGGGGGAGCAAATGTTTCTTCTTTTGGTTGTGTTTGTGAAGCAAGTACTTTAGTTCCATAAATGATAACATAAATTGGCATTGTCCAAACTGTCTTGTAGAAGCAGTTCCGTGCATGTGATTGTATATTTTTAGGGTTAAGTGATATGAAATCAAGGATACCAGAGAGAGACTCTTCATCAGGGATAGTAGTGATAGGTAGTGGGTTTAAACTTCAAGAGGCAAAGTTCAGGTTAGATATAAGGGACAAGTTCTTTATTGTGAGGGTGTTGAGGCACTGGAACATGTTGCCCAGTGAAGTGGTAAATGCTCCATCCCTGGCAGTGTTCAAGGCCAGGCTGGGCAGAGCCTTGGGTGACATGGTTTGGTGAGGCATGGGCATTGGCACTGGGGTTGGAACTAGATGATCAGGGATTGAGGTCTTTTCCAGCCCAAGCCATTCTGTGATTCTGCAAATTACTGTTCCTTCTCAAGTCCTCCAGATAAAAATTGCTTGCTAACTGCTTGTCTTCCTGGTGTAGCCTTACTGTGCATGTTTGTTCTAATTTAAAAATTACCTAAAATCCCAATTACATGTGATCTGGTGGTTACAATTAAATTCAGCTTTTGTAGAAAGTAAGCAGGAGCTTGCAGAGATTCCTTTTCCTAGTGTATGTTTACAAAAAGAAAAAAAAGTATTTACCTAAATGATGAAACATATGGTAGTCTTAAATCCTGCTTATTGTAATCCATGCTTCTACCTGTTTCAGTCTTTTGATTTAGTGTTTTGTGTGTTTAGAGCTGGGAGTGGCAAAATACTTAGGCCTTACAACATCCTTTAGAGAAGCTCGTATCGTGATTTAAAAGGGAACAGTCATTGGAATCAGAATAAAGAAACCTTGTTTCTGGTACACCTACTTGCTTGCATAAGGTTTTAGAATCATAGAATGGTTAGGGCTGGAAAGGACCTTAATATTATCTAGTTCCAACCCCCCTTGCCATGGGCAGGGACACCTCCCACTAAACCATGTCACCCAAGGCTCTGTCCAACCCGCCCTTGAACACTGCCAGGGATGGAGTGTTCACAACCTCCCTGGGCAACCCATTCCAGTGCCTCACCACCCTAACAGGAAAGAATTTCTTCCTTATATCCAATCTAAACTTCCCTTGTTTACGTTTTAACCCGTTAGCCCTTGTCCTATCACTACTACTGTTTTGAGCACAAGGAGCTTCAAAGCTGTTGAGGTGGGGACTCTCCGTTAGCAACGCAGCCCAGCTGAGCTTTCTAATTCTGTAAGTTGCACTTGCATGCTCATTAACTTAGTTTGAGATTCTGGTTCCTAGTCAGACTTTTCAAGTATGAGAAGAGCGAACTCTGAGATGCTTCTCTGCTTCATTACTTAAAAAACAGTAGAGTCTACTGTGTTGTACAGCACTAAAGGATAAAGTGAGTCTTTGCGGTTACACTTTGTCTTTAAGCTGTATCACAGTCTCTTTATAAGCAAAACGAAAATAGGAAATGTTTGTCTTGTTTTGTTTTCCAAGGGTCTGCCAGAAGCTGAGCTTCCTCTTTGGTGCTGGCTGCAGCTGTTTGCCTCCAGAGGTACATTTCCTTAACTATAGGGTTACTATATACTGCAGTCCACCAGAAGAGGGACACGCAAGCTTGGAGGGCTCACAGATGGCAAGGCCAAATGCTTCCTGTAAACCAGAGCTTGCTGCACTTCTTCAGTATGCCATTATAGCTTGTTATTGGGGTCAGCCATAGAGTTTATACATTTACCCATTGCATTGTTTTGCTGATAGACATTCAGAAGGACTTTATAAACTTTATGTGATTTTGTTGTGGTTTAAAATCCTGCTGCAGTGTTGTTTCAAAATGGGTTATTTTTCAGTACTTTTTCTGTTGGCTTGAATATACACTCATATGAAATATTCTCCTTAACTGGCAATTGTAGTCTTGGACTTCAATTTTGTTAGTTTTGTACAAGCACAGTGTGCAATGAACCAGTGATGATGTATGTCTTGCCAAAATGTTTTAGGACCAGAAATGGTAGAAAATGGTGAACATAAATGTAGGCCTTGAAGGTGTGGTTTTTATCTGTTTGTTTTTGTTGTTGGTTTTTTTTTTTCCCTTGGACTCTTGATGTTCTTTAAATCAATTTAAGTAAAATTCTAACAAAACAGAACAAAATATTTCTTAACAACAGATTTTAACTTTATATGGTGAGATGTCTGCTGGTTAACTGGACCTTTCAGATATGTTTTATGGTCAGTAACGGATATTTGACTCCCTTTTGCAAATTTCTAAAAGCCTTTCAGCTTAAATGCTTAAAGGTGTTCTGACATCTAAGCAGAAATTATTTTGTAGTCCAACAGTGCTTCCTAAATTCAATGATTAGTGATGGAATTGTATGCAGTTCATCACAAACTAGCCTAGCAGCAAAATTGTTTCAACAGTAATATCTTGGGATCGAAACTGCTGCCAAGGAAATAAATCACATGTGGAAACTCCTGCTTGAAGTGTCTATGTGTGTTTGGGGAAACTCCCTTTACAGCTGCCTGCAGCACAAGTGTCAGCAGGAATAGGACTTTGGCAATCGTGTTTGTACTTCTGCTTTAAATAAGTTACGTGACTTATTTAAACTAGGGTCTAGTTTAAATTGTCCTATGAGTACTGATTAAAGATATGTGTTAACATAGCTGTGTTTACAGCCTTTTTTACAGGGACTTTGTATATAGTTATCAGTTCTATATACCGTCCATCTGGTTTGAATAGTAAATGAGAACAGAAGTCTTGCCTTGGTAACATGTCGTTTAAATTTATTTGAAAGAAACATGATAAGCAGCAAAAACATTTAATACCTTGCCTTCCATTTTAAGTGTTACTTATGCCAAGTGTTACTGGTACAGTCTGACTGGCATAGACTTGACACCCACTTATCTTGCTGGGTGAATGCTCCTGTACAGTTTTGAGGGGCCCTTTGATTCAGTAGAAATCCCTTAACTTGAGAAGCTGCTCATAATAAAATTGTCAACATACAAAATTGACAACATAGAAAATGATGCTAGATAGCTGTGCTGATCTTAATTCAATCCTTATTTGCATCAGGATAAAGCCTTAGGCTAGCTGATGTAAGAGAATCTGTTAAATTATAATGGTCTTATATTAAGAGTTTGCAGAAGGTTCTTCTCTTCCAGCTGCACACTCTAATTTGAGGGTTTTTTACAAGCTATGTATATACTGCAAATATTTTGTACTTTGGCTTGCAGACATTTGAGCAATATATGACATTAACCAGATCCCAAAATCAAAGTCGGTATATCATCTACTAGGACTTGTGCCAAGCTGTTGAAGCAATCAAGAGAAGTTACAACTTTGTTTTAAAGTTGATAGGCTCTTTCTCTGAAAAAAGGCTTACTTATTACAGGCCAGTGCTGGCTGCCATTTTTGAAGTTCCAAGCCAGTAATATGTCCATAGATGTTCAGAGTTTGTTTAAGTGCAGTGGGGTATAAATAGAAACTCAGAAGCTTTTTAACCTGAAGTATCTCTCAGTTTTAGATTGAATACGTATTATCAAAGCTTCAGCTACCTTTTTAAATACATATTAGTAAATAAGTAAAAATATTAAGTCATAATCAGCTCTTCCTAAGCAAGCTGAATACAGCCATGGTAGTTGAAGTTTAAAGAACAGGAATTCTTTTGGCATTTAGAAAGAGATTTGCAGAACTTCTGGCCTAATTTCTCCCCTTTGTTGCTGATTTTATTTTTGTTTTCTATTTTAATTGTAATTCTGCAGGTCACCCAGCAGAAGTAATTCTGATGTGTGCTTATTGATGTTTTCCTGGGCCTGCCTTACCTAGCAGAGGGAGAATGCAGGCAAGTAATGTACGCTTGCTCTTGCAATTGGCAGTCGTGGAGTATACACAACAAATACATCATGTCTCAATATAGTGGATTTCTTTCCACTGTGATCTAGCAACTTAGGACTAAGCTAGTTTGGTAGAGTTAATGAAGGAATAAAACTCATCATAAGCTGCTCCTGATTCAAGCTTATTAAAGTCAGTAAAACTTGAACAGAATGTGGCCTTTAATGCTTTGCTATACTGTAGGCTTTTATAGAAGTATATAATGTATGAACTGTTAGGTTATTCTGAGCAGAACTTGACTACCGAGCTGACTACTTGCAGCTGAAGTGGTTTTCATGCTACTTCATTTTTTTTTATTGCTCTGTTAGTCTTTCTGCCTCGCCTGTTGCCACGATTGTTTTGTGCTGCTTTTATTTACAGTTCATTCTTGCAGTTTCCTGTAAATTGGTCTGCAAAAAGAAGCTCTCTTGCTGCAGGGACAGCTCAATGTTCAGCTAGGCTAGTGAATTTATATTGGCAAGGACAACATAGTGCTAGAGGTATATTTTATTGCTCTTGCTTTCCTTTAATTAAGGATAAGTAGGATTGCTTTGGACTGGGAGCAAGAGCTGTTCCTAACAGTGGTAGAGATGGTTGGCTGACTTCCTCGGACAGTGGCCCTACTGGAATGAAATCCAAATGGTGGTTGCTGATGCTTTGGTTCTTCCTTTTAAGGCTGCGTGAAACCTCATAATGTTAAAGAAATGAAGTAACTCCTTTTGAGTGAAATTCTCCCACGGCTAGTGTGGTGCAAAGCTGCTTCTCCTCACTGATTCTATGGGGACAAGTGAAGGTTAGTGGTCTGAAAGCCATACACCAGAGTTCCTTGCATGACAGAATTCTGCATTGTGAAGATGGATATATTTAATACTCTTCCACTTCTGTGACAGGCATATCCATGAAGATTTCATCTCTCTTCAGTCTATTCATTTGCAATTTTGACACACAACCCTTCTGGTGAATGTTTGCTGTAGGAAGTTAAGGTGAATTTTCATTCTTCCAAATCTGGAAAGCATCTAAAAAATTGTCTTTTTTTTTTTTTTTAATTTCTTACTGAAACACCACCTTGTGTGTGTGTGTGTGTATGTATGAAATGGCTGCTGCTTTAGCTCTGTGACTTATCTTAGTAATGTTGGAAATCACCTGAAAAGCCAAAAGGGGATCCTGGAACTTGAAATGAAAAATCCTGGTTTTCTGAATGCTTAACTGAAGAAAGGGAGAGGACAGCATCAGGAAGGTTAGAGCAGAAAAGAAGTACTTCAGAAATATGTGTTGGATAAATGAGGCAAAAATCAGACTATTGAGGCCAAATAGCATAGTACTTTAAAACTGTGGAGCTTGGAGGGGAAAACCAAGAGGTGTGTCAGACCAGAAAAGGTCTTTTTCCCAATGTTACATAGACTCAGATGCTGTCACTTTGACCATAGCTTTTTTCCTGAGGTACAGATGGTGATGCAAGTTTAGAGTATGCTGAGATAGCAGAGCTGTGAGAGGGAAGGATTGCTTTAAATCATTGTGGGTTAATGCTTAAAGGCTTATGCTTAAATTGGTACCTGATTTTGTAGCAGATAAAGCAAGTGAATTTAATTCACAGACTGCTGAGGTGTAGTCCTCTTTACATCTTTTCTATGTGAAAAATCTGTGAATTAAGACACTGAGACAACTGGGCATTGATTCTTAGTAAAGAGCGTTGGGATTTTGTGTGGATATGATGATCCTTTTAGCTAACAACAGGTGTGTGATACTTAGTTTGCTGCTTCTTCCTATATAGCCTGGCTGTGGAAGGAGTGCAAACAGGTGACCTGTGGTGAGGACTGAGATTTGCTTTTCTAGCTGATGCAGCCATGGCTGGTATCTGAAATATTATTTTCTCTTGTGCTTTGACTGTTGGGTAGTTTACAAAAAAAAAAAAGATGTTTTACAGAAACTTCTTCCTTCTGTCTTGGAGTACAGATTAGTGTCTGTATCCTGAAAAAATATGTGAAGGAAGCTTTACTTGATGTAATTATGTATGTAGGTTTTGGCCATCATACTAAAACTTGCTAATTGGTTTTGTCTTATTTGAACTTTCTAGCCTGGGGTGCTGTTTAATTCCAGTCAGTGAAAACACTTGAATCCTTTTAAGGGCTCCAGATGAAGTGTAAAACCGTGGCATTTATTCACTATCAGTTGGTCCTGTAGAATTGTTACACTGTGAGCCACTTAGGTTCAGATTTTACTGTCATTTCTGGTTTGTGTAGCGTCAAATGTACAGGCAAAACTTGCTCTAAAGCACATACATGCTTTCCAAATGCTTATTTTTAACTTCTTGGGTTGAAGAGGAAAGAACAAGCTCTAGCTATGGGGGCTGAAAACAGAGGTGAAATACTTGTCATAGTTCTGCGGTGCAGTGCAAGTACCTGAAGCACAGGCAGCATTTCTGAGCTGTGCCTCTGGCAGTGTGAGGGAGCTGAGCACCCTGTAAGCAAAAGGACTTTCTTTTTCTCCCGTGGGAAAGTAGTTGATTGAAAGGTGAGTAGGAAGCAAGCGAGCACTGGAAAATCCCCTCTGCTTTCTGGCTCCATGACTGACAGAGGTTGAGGTATGCAGGGTTTGATTTACAACCTCTCTGGGAAGCTCGGAAATCTGACAAAGATAGTGCTGCCCACTAACATTAGGGGAAACAGGAAGTTACAAAGGAAACAAGTCATTGCCTAGGCGTCACTTTTGGCCACGGTGCGGTGCAGATGCACAAGCAGTTGGGGCTGGGTTTCTTTTGTGTGTTGAGTGTACAGCAGCTACCACCGTCACTTTCAGCCTTACAGTACATGGAAAGGGGAGAAGCGCAGAGATGTTTCTGTCATGCCTGAGAGGGGTCAGAAGTCGTTAATGGCTTTGTCATCACAAAGGAAACAATTGTTCGGTGAAACTGTCAGCAGAAAAAGTATGTGTCGGTCAGGCATGGTCACCAGGTTAGTGCATGTTTGTGGCTTGTGTTTCTGTCATCATTTCTCTTTAAGGTAAAGAGCAGACTAAAACTAGGAGTAGAATATGGTATCTGGGGAAAAATACTTTTAACTCCTGCAGAAAATTCAGGGGTAAAGAATTGAAGGGGGAAGAGATGAAGCGAATGTTGGTTGAAAATTATTGCCAGGAAAGAAAAGCAAGTTGGTGCAAGTTAGACTGAGTGAACTTACAACAGTGTGTATCAGTCAGGCTTAGGTCTCTGTTCCCTTTGTTCTGTAAGATTTATTTGGCTTTACAGTGTTTGTACTGTGTGATTGATCCTTCTGAGAAACTGTTGTGAAAGGGGATGTTAGAGGCATTAAGAAATAGAATGTTTAACCACAAAAGTAGGAGACGTGAAAGAGCATTTCAGAAATACTAGAGAATGGTTAATAAATGGAAGAGAGACCTGAACATTTAGCAGAAAGCAGTTTTAAGAACAGATGGTAAATATCTAGATAGTTGAATCAGACTGCTACTTTTTGTTCAGAATTGCTGAGAGCACATCGGGGAAGCTTTTATTTTACAATTTTGCTGCATGTAATCTGCCTCATTTTGGCAGATTTCAGATTTCAACCTTCTGTGGAGACTGAAACTTAAGTCTGCATTATACAAGGAATACATTCATTTCCTATGTTACAACTTACTTATAACATTACATATATGTACTCAGAAGGAAACTAGGATCTTGATTTATGTTTGACTTTAAAATAGAATCTAAAGACTAGAGGCTATGAGATACATGGAGTTTAAAAAGTTCTCAGACCTAAGTGTCATAGAGATACTTGTTACAAATTCAGATCAGGTCTGATTTTTGTACTGCAGCATTGGAGTCTCTTTTTTAATTTTTATATCTAGCATGACCAAACTGGGCTCCAAGACAGACTATAAATACTGTTATAGCAAGTGAGAACTTCTAATACAACTTTTGGCAGCTGTAGTTTCAGAGATGAGGTTAATATATTTTTATGCCTGTATACTGCAAGATGTGGAGATGATCACATCTGCCATATGTTCTGCTGAAGTTAAGCAAGAACTGAGGACTCGTGGCTCTTCCCGCATGAAATCTGAGGTTGAATCAGCTTGTACTTGGTTTAATTGGGCTGAACGCCAATAGCTCTTAAGGCCAAAAGCAGTAAGTGCTCTTCTATAATGTAATCCAGATTTCTAATGTGGCAGAGTATTATTTTTACCTGCAGAGGGACATTTAGCCTGTAAAGTTATGCTCTAGCCTCCAATACAGCTATTCTGTATGTGCTGACTGAGGGGATAGGTTAAAATTACTTCACACTTGTGTACTACACAGTAACAGAAGTCTACTCTCCATTTAAAGTTTCAGCTTGGTAAGGGTTTTATGATGCAGAAGAAACTTCTGTGTCTGACTGGCATTATCGAGGTTGCACAAAGGGTGTACTTTTTCATTTTTTCATGCTGTTGTGACTTTTATGGTACTCCATATGAAAACCAGCTCATTGTGATAGTGTTTGAGAAAAGTATACTCGTGATATACTTGGACTGACTTTCTTGATACCTACACTGCAAATGGGTTTGGTTTTTAGTCTGGCAGACCAGTTTATGTATATGAAGTAATTCCAATGGTAATTGTATAAGCTCTGTATCACACTCAAGAGTGCTAACTGCACTCTTCTGCCTTTCCAAAAGCACTGTTGGAAGATGAAGCAAATCCTACGAACTGCTGTTCCACCATTTCTCCTACTACACTCTAAGGCCTATCTTCTCCCTCACAGGCATAGAATTGTCATGGGGATCATCTGAGAAACAGTGATGTAAGGCCTTTTGCTGTCTGCTGCCACCTTTTCTGGTTCAGATGGTTCTGTCCAATGCTGTTTCAGTGGGGGAGAAAGTTGATTCAAGAGCCATTTATAATGGGTTTTGGGGCTTGATGGAAAACGTACTTTACAAATACACATCTAGTCCCTTGGTGAGTGGAAAGAAGAATAAAGTGTGTAGCTACTACTAGAAGCTTGCCCAAAATAATGCATGGGTAATACCACTTTCTGTTTGTAACAGAGGACCAGTGTCAGAAAGAGCATGGCTTGGCTCTGACTGCACTTAATGGGTCCTTTCTGTTAACCTCATTGTTAGCTCCATGGAAGAGGCTCTGCTTATGCACCTGGGGTGAAAACGAGTAGTGAGGTCTTTGGCTTGTGGTGCAAAAATGTAACTGCATTAGAAACAACTTGGAAATAGCTTTCTGTTCTTAATGATCACAGAACCAACAGTCTCTACAATGACTTCAGTGCTTGCTGTTGTATATACCTGGTAATGCAACATTGATCTGCTCTTCATGTAATGCATTAAAAAAAAATATAAAAGGAATATCAAGAGTGAAGGGAAGAATTTCAGCAAGCTGAAGGCAACACATTATAGGCGCTAAGACCAGAAAAATCTTTAAAAGCATCCATTTTCATTCCTCCCACTCCTACTATAAAGATTTGGGGATTACACTGTTTTGACAGCTTTCTCCCAGCGGCTTGATGCAAAGTAGTGTCCTTCTGGAGTTGTAGTGTCAAGAAAAGAACAAAAATCTGCTTAGGACTAGATTCAAAGTAGTACTTAAATGGATTTTAGAAGCCTACCTCAAACATTTCAGTTCAAAATACTAAAGTCCTCCCTAT
This sequence comes from Pezoporus wallicus, assembly GCF_028554395.1. Classification (NCBI taxonomy): domain Eukaryota; kingdom Metazoa; phylum Chordata; class Aves; order Psittaciformes; family Psittacidae; genus Pezoporus; species Pezoporus wallicus. The sequence continues at coordinate 524,457 of NW_026642052.1, forward strand.
CTGTCTGCAGTGTGTCTGCAAATGAAAGTGCTTCAGGAGCTTACAGATGTGATGGGGAATGCCATAAGCCACAATGAGTTCCAGAAAATAGGCATAAGAGGCTGTTGATCTATTGAAAAGCCTCATGTATTAGGTGGGCTTTTTAGCTCATATAATGTGTATTTGGTTGCGTGGAGTTCAGCCACGTCTCCTTCTATTCACTTAGCGGGGATGGGGAAGTTCTCTGTTGGTCTCTATTTTCAGGACTGTTTTATAGTGAGTAGTCAAAAATAAGAAATGATTATGAATAGAGGAATCAGAACCTCATACTCTGCTGTCATTTCCCCTCGGTAGTCATCACACTGTAGAACTGGATTTATTCCCCACTACTCCTCTGCTTCCATGATTTGAGGGTTTTTATATGTCTGCCTGATATTCTGTTTTTTCAGGAGGAGGAGAAAATGCCCCATCCAGGCATGCTTTAGTGAGTAGCCTAACTAGTCTATCCCTGTACAGAAGGCCAACATGACCTAGTCAGATATTTCTGTTCTATGTATTTACCTAGGGTGGGATACCCTTGTCCCCAGTGTTTGTCATTGGCCTCTCTGAAATCTCAGCTTACTGCTTGTTTTGGATAACCTCACTGAGACATTTAACTCTGCCTCTGCTGGTTTGTATTCAACCTAAGTATGGAACACCAACGGCTAGGTGCTTGAGTTCCTTCTTGTTCTTTGTAGTAAACACACAAAGGATTTGAAGACCCATGATGAACTTGAAACTGTTGGATAGCGTTGAGACTAATGTTAAAGTTAGTTTAAGAAAACTGACATCAGAGTCTGTTTGTCTGAATAAAAAGGTTCCATTTTTACTTAATCTTTTTTCTGAATGTAACTAGAAACAAACTGAAATAACTTAATCATAAATTAATTCCTAATGTTTCAGTGTTGCTAAGCCTGTTCTTAAAAGAAGAAAATGAGCCCAGGACTTCCCTTTGCATTCCTCATTTCAAGGAAGTGACTCTTAGCGGTACTGTAATGGGGTTTGGTGTCAGCAGCCAGCTGGTTAATATTCACCATTTCACAAACTTGGATTTTTCTGCAAGATGTGGGGAAATGATATGAAGAAATTGGGGGTGTATTAACTTTTGTTACTTTTTTTTAATTCTTAAAAGCTTTAAATATCTGTGTGTAGCCCCTTCTTGGACCTTTTAACACAGTGCTGTTGCTAGATATTTCATTGTGAAGGAGAAAGAGGAAGGAACAGATCAGCTTGGAAAGATCCCTATCATATAATAAGAACAGGGAGGAAACAGCAGAAGGAAGGATGTTGCTGATACAAACAAAAGTAACTTAGCTTTTTGTGAGCAGGAGAGTCCTGGAGGAAAATTGAGAAACCATGGTGCCTTGCAGTGTCTCCTGTGAGAACGTTTCTAGGGCCTTGGATCTGATCTTCTCTCCTTGTGCTTGTTTTATAACACTGGGGACTAAAGCCTAATTTTTGTCATTAGGTTTTCTAGGCTGCCCAGAGAATTTAATTGAGTTTAACTTAATTGCTAGGTAATTTCCACCCCTCCCCGCTCATGCGTCATGAGCAAAGGGCAAGCCATTAGGTCAACATCCTGATCTGATCCACTGAAAGATCAATTGAATTGCATTTCTGTTTTTCCTAACACATGTACAATGGATACATACTCTGCTATTGAATTTAATCCCTCAACAAAACTGCATCCCTTGCTTATTCTTTTCAGTATGGGTACTTCAAGTTGCCATCTTATGCTGGAGAGAGTAGTGCTCAGGTAAGTGTGTTGTACTGCGGGCTCTTGGATTCCTGTACTGAGCTACATTATTAACTTCCAGTACTGTCCCTTTGGGGGAAAGGAAAAGCAAACAAGATCCATTAGACTTCAGTCCTCCACTAAAAGCTCTCCAGTGCTAAACCATCATTCCTTTATCAGAAACTAATTAACTGGAACTTCATTAATTTGCCTCTTGACAGCAAAGGTCTCTAACCCTACATGTGAGGATAATGACCCTTTTATGTTTAGGGCAAACTTCCCCTTCAGTTCAAACATTATTTCTTTTCTGTATTACACAGTAGGATTTTTAGCCTAGTTCTGTTACTGGTTGAAAAAAGAAAGGGCTCATAGTGATGTATCAGCCAGGAAAAAACTGCTACTTAAGAAACAATTTTTTTTTGAATTATTAATTAATGTATAAATTAAATAGAAGCCTGCAGCAATGTGAGATGAAATTCATTTGCACAGGATGCTGTCACACATGACATCCAATATTAGACAATATGCTAGTGCTTTCATTTGGTATAAAACGTGTATATAAGCAGTAAGTACTGTTGGTTACTGCAGTTACAAAAATATGACTATTGATTCCCCTAATTATATAGAATATTATATTTCATACACATGTGGCATAGAACTTTGGAGAATAAACTGATTTTCTTGCTAGTTACTTGCCTGATTAAGTCTCACGGTGTTATCTGGAGCATTTTAAAACATAAATACTTAAGTAACATTTACCAAGCACTCCTGCATTGTTTCAACAACTGCCAATCACTTTTGAGAGCTGTATAAAAATAAATCGGGACTTTCTGCACCATGGTTTTTTACACATTACAAACTTCCTGGAATCTCTGAGCACCCGTCTGTGCTACATACTTGACTGCTGAACCATGTTAGTTGTTTGGAAAACTTGTTTAAGGAAACAAGCTTTGTTTCCCAGTACTCATTTCTTGAAGTAAAATCTAAGTTTAAACTGGTTTTAATTATTCTAAATTGCAGAACGATGGCCTCCCAGGAGCAGGTCTGGCCAGTCCCAATGAAGGCAATTGGAGCACAAAACCTTTTGACAATGCCTGGAGGAGTGACCAAATCAGGGTATCTTCATAAAAAAGGAGGCACCCAGCTGCAGATCTTGAAGTGTAAGTTGACTAAACTAAATGTTTTAAATGCTTCCCTTCGGGGCCTTTAGCACATTTCATGTTAACAGACTATTTAATGAAGGTGATCTTCCACTTCACCTATACTGGATTACAGTTTTACTGGAATATATAAATGAAAGACCCATATTGAAAGAATTTCCTTTAATTGTTTTGGAACTGTAAGTCTTAGATGATAAATGTTGTGGTTGGTTTACTTGGTTGAATCTTTTTTCAAGTCCTTCCCAAGTAAGGTTTTAAAGACACAAACACATTCCTGGGGTATGTATCAATTGCAAATATTCTTTTCTAAAAGAAATTAGTACTCAGCTTTTTTTCCAGTTGGTTATTCTGTATTGGAAAAATATCCCCATCTCCTACTGCTGTTGTGAAATAGAAATTTTCTCACTGCCAACATTAGGTTGTGCTTAGAAACAGTAATTGCTTCTGGAATCAGAATCTATTTACATGGAGAAAACTTAAGATTATGAGTTTGTTTATTTATATGCTGTTCATTTGCTATCTCTGTTTATACTTTTATAGTGAAGGACAAAGATTACTGCCTTTGATAAAGGAGAGGAGTGTTAACCCTTTAAAAAAAGGGAAAATAAATCTTCAGGGAGATACCATCATGAGTTCGGGATGTTCATAAATATGTATTTGTACCCTGTGGCTACCTCCTTCCTTCCATTTTGTTTTAGTTTGCATTGTTACATTAGCTTATTTGTCTAGTAAAGGAGCGCAACTGGAGGTCAGACCTGCAGTCTCTTAGGCTTCTTTTGAAGTTATCAGATCAACTGCCTCTGAAATGAGGGAAGCAGATGCTCCTTTTAGTCCTGAAACACTGTGAGCAGACAGCTTTACCATGCGGCTGATGGTCAACCAGCTGTCACTTAACTAGTTTGTGTTGGCTTATGATTAATAAGATGACTAAAACCTGAAACAATAGTTCTGCCTAAGTTAAGAGGTTCTAGTTAATCTACTGCCTTTGGATTTATATTTTGCTCACTTTCTTTCTTTGTCTTTTTAGGGCCATTGAGATTTGTGATTGTCCACGAGGGATGTATTTACTATTTTAAGAGCAGCACATCTGCATCTCCACAGGGTGCATTTTCTTTGAATGGTTACAACAGGTGAGTGCCAAAGAACTTATCTAACGCCCAAGCTCCTCTGCTTAACGCAGTGGGGACTATGGTTTTCATTTCCAATGAAGTTAAACAGAACTACATCTGTTGTTTAGGTTACGCTCTGATCTCAGCCTCCAAGAGTTGTATTCCTTTCAAACTGTACATATGATATGTCCTGTGCTTTGCAACTATATAGCCTTCATCTTTTGTAATCTAACCAGTAAGGCTGTTAAAATTGCAATAGGCTTACTCTTGTTACTGACTTTGTGCAGACTTTGCACATGCAGGTAGATGTGGATTCTTTTGGATAAATTACCTTTCCTCTCTAGTGAATTCAGTGATTGTCCAAAAATAGAAAGGAATTGGAAAAGAATATTTATGGAGTTACTGGTTCAGTAACATGTTGTCAAAACTGATTTCAACTACAGTAGTGATAAATGAGAGAATGCATGTGCAAAATGTCTGACTCGTTTGTTACATGTTATAAATCTTAATATTTGCTTTTTAAGTTGAAGACAAAAATACATGGCTTTCATGTTATTAGGAGTACCAGAATCTGACTTGAGTGCAGCATAGGTACAAGGCCTACTATTAGAAGCCTAACTTAACTTTAGGAAATTGCTGTTGTAGCTGATGCTCAGAAAAGACTACTGAGAGTATATAAAGAATTATCACATTATTGGTCCTAACAGCAATTTTTTTTTGTATTTTTAAACATGTAAGTGATCCTTTAACTGTATAATGTTCTCAGACTTTTGCAATAAGGAAGTATCTTTATTAGCCTTCTAAGTGGCTGCAACAATGACACATTTTATGGGAATACGGTTGTAAACATTGTAACTAATTAAAAATTCAATATTAATTTGTATAAGAAACTTGTAATGTAACTTGGCCATGACTCTAGCTTCTGTAATCACGTTGACATGAAAAATACCATGGAATCTGTAGATGCGAGGGACTGTGTCGCTGCTTTTCATATATATATATGCATTCTAGCAGTCTTGTAGAGACTTTGACTGTAATCAGGACCAGATCTTGGTTAGTATTATGCACAGTCATAAGCATTATTGAGAAATCATTTGAAGTGAAAGAATTTGTTAGACTGGGTAGTTGCATAAGGCTGTGTGAAAACAAGTCTCTCTAAGGCTTCCCTGGACTTTTATTTTGCAGTTTTCATTTAATATATGTTATGTGTGAAGAGTAGACATGAGATGAGAATGTGCTGAGTGCACTAATGACTCAAAATGTATAGTGATGCCCATTGCTAGTATCCCTCTCAGCTGTACCAGGGGTATTTCCCACATTAACATCCTTATGAGCCTTACACTAGTCGAAAAGCTTAAAGAGTTCCTTTTGTGCCTTTGTTTTGGACTGGGCAGATGAAGAAAAGTACATCCTCCAGTTTAAAAGGAGGATTGGGGTTCTAAAAAAGAGGTAATTTCTAATTTTGTAGCTTCAGGATGTTAATTAGATTTATTCTTTTTTTCCCCAAAAACATCATCTTGAGTAAGTCCCTAACCAAATGTCAAATATCTCTGAGAATCTTCTTTTCTATGTTCACAAACCATGTTTCCCAGTATTAAGGACTTACGGAAATCCTATATTGCATGAGGAAGTTGGTAAGTGAGAAAAGTTTAGGAACAAGAAAGGAAGACCCAGTAATGATTTGTAAAAGCTTTAATCGGGTTTCTCTTTGGTTTATGTGCAACAAATCTTAGAATTGTTACTTTTAGACTACCCACAGTCTTTGGATTTTAGTCTCCTTTATTTGTTCCAAAGCCTTACAGAGAGCATCTACAACCAAATTCATGCATATGTAAGGAATTTCCTCATTTGAGACCCCTCTGGGGGAAAAATAATGAGAAACAAACATATCTAGTGCAGTTTGTGAAAGAGGTTGAGTTGTGCTTGGTTTAAAATAATAAAAAAGGTCAAGAAAGTGTTTGTAAGGGAAAAGTGGAAAAATTAACTTTTAATATTAGTTCTCCTTTATTTTCATGGAAAAGGCATATTTTGGTTTTTTCATCTCTGCCTTTCTGAAATGCAGATCACAGGCACCTTAAATACTTCTTATTGTGGTGTGAAGCTTGTGAATTAATGCAGTTCATTAAAACTATTGAACAGGTTGAAACATCTGTGCTTTGTCCTATCGCCGTTCTTGCGTTGTTCTTTCTACCCACTTCAGTGCATCAGTGCTACAGATGCACCTACGGGGAGTTTTAAGGCTTTCTTCTGGGCTTGGGGATTATTTTTCCTAAGGCAGAACTGGCCTGTAGAACTGCTTTCTGTTAAAGCCTTATGACTTGCATGGCAGAAATATAGATGAAGGGTTTCATGTATTGGTGGTTCTGTTTCTCAGGGTTATGCGGGCAGTTGAGGAGACGACATCAAGCAATGTGTTTCCTTTCAAGTTAGTACACATTAGCAAGAAGCACAGGACATGGGTTTTTTCAGCTTCTTCTGAAGATGAAAGAAAGGTAACTTCTTCTTCAATTTTCCTTGAAGCAGAAAGTGAATCCTGGACTTCTATAAAATCTAAATGAACTGGATACTCAGCTGTATAGCTGGTTCTTTTGTCTCCTCTGAAAATAATTTCTGAAGTTTTAACTATGAAGTTTAGTGTTAGTTCAGGTTGTAATTTAGGGACTGGTTGTAAGTGACATATAGATGACATGGTTTTCTCCTTATTCTTTGTTTTATTTTTAGCCAAGGAACAAATTTTTGTATGTTAAACATTTGATAAAGTATGAAACCTTTTCAGTGAGATCTCTCACCCATAGACATACAATGAACAAGCACCTGGCTTTAGAAAGAACAGCTTGAAATTTGCAGACTAAAAGTTTAATATATTTAATATGTTTAATATACGTTCTTATAGCACTTTAGAACATTTGACTGGTAAGTCCTCTCAATGTAAAGGATTCATGGATGTATCCTATTTCAGTGTAGGTTCTTTACAGAGTTACTCAGTTCTTACAGAGGATGGATACTATAAATCTTTGTTTAACAGTTTAAAGATGCTTGTGTTGAATGTTGTTTGGTTGTTTTTTTTCTTATTTAGAATTGGATGCTATCCTTGAGGAGGGAAATTGATCACTACCATGAGAAGAAAGAAACAATAACAGAATTCAGGTATAAATCCGTAATCTCTATTTGCTTTTTATCCCTTTTGCTCTAGTTCTTGACAGTGGTGCTTTAGGCTTTTTGCACCTACAAGCAATTTACTGTTAAACCAAAACAAGTGCAGTAAGGCCCAAGAATGAAAGGCCTTCCTAATACATAGTTTAAGTAGTACTAAGACAAAACCAGATCTTTTTACTAAGAGAACTTTAAATGTCAGTTTTGTGTAAAACACATAAAAACTTTAAAAAGACAGTAGCAACATATCTGGCTGTTAATTGGGAATGAGGAATAGGTCGCTTCTGCTTTTCCAGCATTCCTTTGCAGTGCTTCTGTCCTCCTAACATGCCTGTTTACTGTCCCAGTACCCATAGCACAGTGATGCAGAAGGTACTCTGTTTTTTCTTTTGCAGTGACTCTGGTTCCGATGCAGACAGTTTCTATGGCTCAGTAGAACGTCCCATTGATATCAAGTATTCTCATCATTCAGCAGATAATGAAGGTGATAAATTAAGACACAATAAATAAGATTTACTTGCTTGCTTATTTCTTCTGGATTCTGCAGGAATTATTCCCACAGCATGAGCAAACTGAACTAATTTGCAACTATAAATTTTTGTTTTTGCAAAGTATGTAGTTGTTGTAATTTTAAATCAGAATCAGTTGTTCTGTGCCATAAACTTAGTAAAAATAAATGGTAACTAAAGAAATTCAGATCTTTCAAGGAGGTGTCTGACAGCCTTTGGCAGTATGGTCTAGTGTGAGGCATCCCTGCCCATGGCAGGGATGTTGGAACTGGATGACCTTAAAGTCCTTTCCAACCCAAACCATTCTGTGAGTCTATGATTCTTTATTGGGATGATGTTGTTGCCTGTTTAATATGAAACAGAATTCATCCCTGCGGTTTACAAAGATCTTGCATTAGGCACGGGATGTGCTTCTGTGAAATGCACAGGGAAATGTTCTTTGGTGACTTTTAAACTGAGTAACTTTTCAAAGTAGGGCTCTGAATGTCTGATTCTTAGCATAGCCTGTTTTTAATCAAAGTTTGTTACTTGTTCATTGCTGTAGTTGTTTCATAGTAAGCAGTTTGGGCTGGGTGTGTTTATTTTTTCATCACAAGTGAGGACATTACAGCAAGCCTGTCAGATAAATGTTCACAACATATTACAGCTACTGACTTCCTAGTCAAGAAAAGTGCTACTACAAATCAGCATGAGAAGCCTCGCCGCCAGGTTCAACGTAGTTCCTTTACTAGGCCATATCCCACCTGCCCTTTCAGATTTCTAAGCGCAGGGTCAACTGGAGCAAGTACTCTCATTTCCTGACAGGACATTCCTGACTGTTCTTCCTGACTAGGACATAAAGGCAGGAGTGAATCTTTTCATGAAATCCGGTTCAGTTGCTGCAAAGCTGAGGAGAACAGACTCGGCAGCATTTCATGTAGGACTGTGATTTAGTACTTTGGTGTTTCTGGGAGGGAAAGGTTATGTGCAGTTCAATAGGGTGTTGAGTTAGGCTCCTGTATTGCAAAATCTAAAAAGTTTTTGGTTTAGGGTTAGGTTTTGGGGATTACTTTTTTTTCAACTGGATTTGCCAGTGCATCCATCTAGTTGTATCTCTGCAACTAAGTAGAATTGTTCTCAGGAGGGCTATTAACAGTAGAAGGTGTCACCAGAAAGTAAATTTTAAGCTGATAGATGAGGAAAATGTAAAATGAAGTCTAGCTCATCTCCCACTGTTGTAAGTGATGGCTTTTTTGAACTAACAAGAAAAATTAAGGAAACATCTTTTCTAAGTAGCAAAGAGATGGACCAAAATTATTCTTTTTTTTTTTTACCTCTTTAAAAAAAAAAAAAAGAACTGAAAATTACTTCATTATGAAAAAGCAAAAAGTACTCAGTACTCTTTCATGGTTCCAGGAGTACTTAGTCTGATACACTGATTTTTATTTGCAGATTATGACCAGGAGGAAGAGGATGAGTCTTACTTGCAGCCAGATACTTCTGATATAGTAAAAGATGGTATGTGATTCCTTTCATTCCCTTCACAAAAGGCTCCCAGTGAAGGCACTATTCATGTAGAATGCCAGATTGGCTTGGTCATATCTAAAGCACTGCAGGTGGTAAAATAACAGAGGCAATGCACAGGTATCTAATCTTGAGAGGTATTTAGGGTCAAAAGTTCCTAGTAACAGCACAAACAATTACAGGGAGTGTTACATGCCTTAGGGCATGTTTTCTTGCAGGCCTTCTGCCCTGGAAGGTCCTGTGTCTGGCCATCAGTCTTGAGGAGGGGTAGTGCTTTTAATATGGTCTCTCTGGTCAAAGTCATTGTGACCCATCCCTGAATAGAAATTGCAGGAGTTTCCTACATAAAACATTCAGAATTGTGCTGGAAGTTAAATGCTTGTCCAACATTTGGGTACTGTCAGACCAGATGCCAGTGAAGTATCTTAAACCACGTAGAAAATGAATCTGAAAAGTCTCATTTCTTGACATACTGTATTTCCCCTCAGTGTGTAATGTATTTTGGATGTTTTCTTTCTGTAGATATGGTCCTGCCCCCAGCCTACCCACCTCCACCAGTTCCTCATGTCAGAAAAGCTCCCTACTCAGAGTCAAGGGCAAATTCCTTTCCTGGCAAATCTCCTGTGCCAGTCCCACCACCACCTCCAAAAAGAAGCTTACCTGATATCAAATTAGAGGATATCTTAAGCGTGAGAGAATCTCAGTGCCGAGCTGAACCTAATCTAAAGATCCAACCCTCGACTCGAAGGCTCAGTGAACAGCTGCCCCCTGTACCTCCTCTGCCTCTACTCAAAAAGACTCTGGGTATCAAAGAACCTTGCTCATCGCCTCCAGAGCCTGTGCCTTTAGGTCAAGTTCTTGCTACTCCAGAAGGGTGTGAGAAGCTAAAAACCTTAAACCTTTCACAACGAACTCCTCCTCCACTACCGAGCCATAAACCCAAGCTGTCACAGCTTGCTGAAAAACCAGTAGAGCCCAGAGTGCCAAGAGAACACAGTAAACCTGGACTGTTTGTGCCACCAGTGCTCCCAAAGCCACCTGTACCAACCCACCAGCCACCTGCAGTCAAGCCTAGACCTGAGAAGTTTTCATGTCCCCAGTTACAGTAAGTATGAAAACACAATGCACTATTTTTTCCATTGTGCATTAGGTAACTAGCTGACAGACTGATTTCTCATGTTCACATTGACATCTGTTTCTCTCCCCTGCTCCATCCCTCTCTTCTTCAGTGTTATGCTTTTTTGCCCCTATTGCATTGGGCTGAGCTTCTGAAATAGTTCAGAAAGAAATAGGAAACAAAGCAAACTTAAAAAAATACACCAAAATTTTGTAGTTCATTTCTTTTCAGGTGTGTCTTAAAGATTTAATAGCCTTTGATCACAGCTCTTTATGTCAGAGCCTCAGTGAACTGCAAAAACAATTTTAGGCTTCTGTGGAGACAGGAAATGTTTCATTTCATATTAAGATCAGGGAGGTGTAACTAGTTATGGTGGTGAGTCAGATAAAAATATTTTTGTTCACAGGATCATTTAGAAGCTCTGAAGAACAAATAATACATTCTCTAAGACAGTACAGGGAAGACACTGATACACTGGAGTGAGTCCAGTGGAAGGCCAGCCAGATGTTTGGGCTATAGCACAAGATTCATGAGAAGAGGCTGAGAGAATTGGACTCATGCAACCTTTAGGAAGGCTAGTGGGAGATCACTGCTGTCTAGAACTACTTAATGGGTGGGTGTGGAGAAGGCAGAGTAAGACCTCAGAGGTCTGCAAGTGATAAGGGTAAGAGGCAACAGGCAGAAGTCACAACCTGAGAAATTACAGTTAGATGTTAGGGAAAGGTTTTCACCATGTGGCTCGTGAAACACCAGAACAGGTTGCTGGTGGGAAAGCTGTGGCATTTCCATCCTTGGAGATATTCAGAACTTGACTGGACACAGCTTTCTGAGCTACCTGATCTAGTTGGACCAGCTTTGTGCAGGAGCTTGAACTAAATGATCCCTAGAGGTCCCTTACAATTTACATTAATCTGTGATTGCCTAAATTAATCTGTGAGTACTGTGCCCAGCTCGGGGGCTCCAAACATAAGGATGTGGACCTGTTAGAGCAAGTCCAGAGGAGGTCATAAAGATGATCAGAGATGGCACACCTATCCTATGAAGACAGGCTGAGAGAGCTGTGCTTGTTCAGCCTAGAGAAGAGAAGGCTCAGGGGAGACCTTAGAGCAGCTTCCCAGTACCTTTAAGGGTCCTGCAAGAAATCTGGAGAGGGACTTTATACAAGGGTATGTAGGGACAGGACAAGGGGGAATGGCTTTAACCTGACAGAGGGAAAATTGAGATTACATATAAGGAAGAAATTCCCTGTGAGGGTGGTGAGGCACTGGCATAGGGTGCCCAGAGAAGCTGTGGCTGCTTTGTCCCTGGCAGTGTTCAAGTCCAGGCTGGATGGGTCCCTCAGCAACCTGCTCTAGTGGAAGGTGTCCCGGCCCATGGCAGGGGGTTGGAAATGGATGAGCTTTAAGGTCCCTTCCAACCCAAACCATTCTGTGATTTGGGGGCTAAACTGAAACTTTTTCTTCAGTTCTAATTTTATTATCCCTTTGGTGGTGTTTCTTTTTTTTTTTTGTATATTTGTTCTGTTTTCCTGAGGAGATGTCCTTCAGTTTTTGTTCTCTTTCTGCCAGGAGATCACCACCAGATGGACAGAGTTTTAGAAGTTTCTCATCTGAAAAACCATCACTGTCCCCCAAGCCAAAGCAACCTGATGATGATTCTGATGATGACTATGAAAAAGTAAGAGCAAGCAAATGATCCATTCTCAAAGAGTTGTTTTTTTTTTCTTGCTTATGTGCACTTTTGGGAAGCTTTTAAATGCATTTTCAGGGGGGAGGAACCCCCACTTTCTGAAAATACAGGGCTGTGGGGGGTTTCTTGGGGGGGAGGTTGAGCTTTCAAGAATGCCTTGATAAATTCTTGATTTTAATATAGGATATAAAGGAGGAAGAAGAAGTATAAAGTAAAGATTAAATCACTGTTAATAATTTCAAATGGTGATGGCTGTAGCTTATTTGCATAACATGTTAGAATTTTGACTTGTCGTTGACTAACATGGGGACTGATTTTCTTCATATTTCTTACAGGTTGGGCTGCCTGCTTCAATATTTCTTAATACCTCTGAATCCTTCGAAGTTGAAAGGTAAAATATGACTTTAAAGTAGTTGCTTAGAAGTCGTACAATGTACAGATCAGTAGTCCAAAGAGCATGTTGATAGGTACAATTTGTGTTTAAAATCATAAAATTCCTTTAATGTGGGAATCACTCTTTAGGGGAGTTAGCTTGGTGCTCATGTGTCAACTGACAACTTGCAAAGTGATTTTTACTCCATCTGGAGAAGGTTCTTCTGCCAGGGTGCTTGATGGGACAGAAAGACAGATCTGTACTGCATTGCTGGTTTGGATTCTGGAACAGTGAAGTTCTTCCAGCTATGATGTACTGTGGATTATTGCAACTGAAATAGAGATTTCTTTAATAAGAATTCTAAGAATGCAAGCATTTTACCTGTCTGATTCAGAACATGCCAATACATATAATTGCTGTTTTAGGACATTTAAAGCTAGTAGCCCACGGGGACAACCACAGAATGGATTGTACTGTATTAGGAACTCATCTACCAAGTCTGGAAAGGTAACTTGCAATTGCTTAATCTATCCCTCAAAACCCTTTTTGATTTATAGATACTGTATATTATATATGATAAAGTACTTAAAAATACAGCTGTGCTCTTTTCTTAAAGCAAGAAAATCTGAGACAATCACTATCATAACATCAGTGATTTTAATTCTTTTAATCTGGATTGTAATTAATTCCTTAATAATACATTGATTTAGAAGAGCTTATTAGCACAGACTGAATATGGTGTATTTTTTCTCCTTCAAGGTATTGGTTGTGTGGGATGAATCTGCAGAAAAATTGAGGAACTACAGAATCTTTGAAAAGGTTAGTAGCTGCACTGTGTGGGCATGTGTAATACATGTGTATACAGGTATGAATTCCATGTATATGTGCATATAAAGTTTGCATGTGTATAGGTATATATCAGAATTAACAAAGTCTAAACTTTTTCCCATTCCCGAAAGTAAAAATAAGCTGATTCAGAAGCACTTGGTCAAAGATGAGAGTTTGAGGACTTGGATCTGGGCTTTCTAGTTGCTGTATCAGGCAAAAGACAAATCAGCTGTCAGTTTTCACATCAGAATTTCAGCTCCAGTCAAATCCTAAAAGAATATTAAATTCCTGAGTTAAATTTGGACTTCTCTGTGTAAGTGACTGGTTTGCAAAGCAGTAGCTTGTTTGAAAGAACTTCTTAGTTCTGATGAGGATGTTATGGGCTTTATTGAAACACTGAGTTGGAAAAATGATTGTCAGTCATTACATACATGTGGCTTGTTTGTTTGTTTTACGCCAGGATTGCAAGTTTTACCTGGATTCAGACATCATGTTTTTGAACATGGGGAGTCTGGTTGAATACTACAGCACTCATGTCTTACCTAGTCATGACAGCCTGATTCTTCGGTGTCCTTATGGTTACTCTAAGCCAAGGTGACATGACTGGCATAATTCACTGACGTTTAGGACAAATACATTCTCTGCTGCCCTTGAACGAGATGTGGACTCCTGCCATTGCTGGACATCCCATTGTTTGCACACAGAAACTGAGTCTGTTTCAACCACTTATTCTCAACTGAATTGTACATAACCTCCATTTAATGAACTCTCTGTAAAACCTTACAATCCAGATCAGTGGATTTCATGGTATTTTAAAAAGAGCTGAAGTGATTACGCTGTGAAAACTTCCCGTGATACCTACACCTTTTATGAAACTGCTGCTATTAGTAATCTCCTTGGAATGTAGAAGATGGACATGAACAAAGAAGTGGTCTGAATACAACCCATACAGAAAAGGGAAACTTCTGAAAGTGTATCAGAATTTGCTTGTGACAGGGAATACTAATACTCTGACTTGAAGGTATTACTCCTTAAGTCAGCACTGGTGCTCAACTGAGAAGTTTTGTATTACTTGTATAGTTGACATGTAAATAATGAAGACTTCTGTGCAAATAATTTGGTTTACCATAGGTAAAGATGGATCAGGAAATGTGGCTATTGTTTTTTAAGCCATGTCATACATAACCACATAAACCTTCAGATGACGATGTCTGCAGTAATCAGTATCAGTAGGGTACTAGCCAGCTGATAGAGCTGTGGCATCCCACAGGCTGGTTTGTTACATGCACTTCAGGTGGGTTGATACTGATTCGACTTTCCTGGGAGCCCCACTGCTTAGTTCTGAACTGGAAGAGGAGATGCCGCTGGTTTTAATGGGTATGAGGAAAGAGAAAGGGCTACTTAATTTTAAAGGGGAAGGGAAGGAGTCTTGTGAATACCCCAGATTGTGGTCAGTCTCTTGGGCTCAGATTGTGAGCCCGCTGCACTCTGTGCTGTTCTAGGGCAAACACACTGCCTTAGTCTGCTGCTTGTAGATCACCAATAATTTTTCCATTATTAAAATTGCTCTTTGTAGTTGCATGCAAATAAAATCTGTTTTTAACATACTATCAAGCAATCACTGATAGGCATTTTCAGGGTGCTTGTGATACTCATTCCATAATATTTCAGGAACAGGTATCCTAAAACCAAGGGCTTGATATTTATGCCAAAATTACCTTATTCCTAAATTTTAATAAGAAGAATAAATTTATTTTAATGGCCTCTTAAGTAACTGATTCAAAGTTGTTATGGGCTCATACTCTAATAATGTTTACAAGACTTGTAATTCTGTCACTCCTGAAGCAGAAGAAGGAATCTAGTTTCCATCAGCCTGAATCTGTACCCTAAACTTCACTTTTTCTATTACCTTTTCATATGTTGGTTTTAGTCTTGTTGCAGTTAGACGGTCACAGCTTTGAAAACATCAACAAAACCATTACAGAATAAGAATTTTCTGTTTATGAAAACAGTAAACCAGGAGTTAATCCTTAAGGGGTTTTCCTTAATGAACAGATGCAGCATTAGGACCAGACATAGGAATCAAGACAAGAAACTCTGTCTCTGCCTTTTTCAAGTGACACAGACATATGCAATGTCAGCCTTTTGATCTGTGTCCCTGCTGTAGTAGGTTTTATGTGCATAAAGAATATGCAGTACTTAAATGTCAGACTCTGGTGGTAATATTGGGTATTTTGTTTCTAATTACTTCTATTTTAAAGGAGAATCCCTGTCGTTCATACCCTCATATGAATCCACTCTCTAAAGAAGGCTCAGCCAACAAAGCATTTAAAAACTGGCTTCAGCATATCAATATACGGATATCAAAGCAAGTTCTAGTTTCTTGCAGTATTTATACCTACTGCTTACAGAGTACATTTTTCTCTGGGAATAACTGACTTCACAGTGTTGTGACGGTTAAACTCACACTATGTCTGGGGCCCTGCTCAGATATTTACTTCTTTTTGGCAATCATATACTCTTAAGATTTTTAAACTGTAAAAATACTTATGTAATCTAGTACCTATAAAACATAACACTGTCTAGCTGTGTAATACAAGATTTGCAAATATGTACATGTTTGTGTTAATATCCTATTTTTATATGAATGTATATATTTCTGAAGTGGATAAACTTTCAATGCCAGTTCACCAAATTCTGTGCAGTTGTCTTTAACTTCATGGAGGGGAGAGGGAGGGCTCACGCTTTTGTAGTTGTGTTGACTAGTGCTGAATTCTTCTGGCTGTGAAGTTACATGAATTAGTTTCTAACCCCCCCCGAGAAGCAAATCTTCGTGTAAGCAGCACTATCAGAAATTGAGCATTCTGGTCATCAGACTGTGTGGCTGGGGGTGGAAATGACCTTTTTCCATTTACATCAAGGTTTCTTGAGTGCAGGCTTGAGGACTGCAGCAACCACCTTATCTACATGCACACAATGCAAGTATAGCCATAATAAAAGGAGCATCTCGGAGGGACAGAGAAATCTAAGTTTCCAAAGGTATACTTCAAGAGCTTGCTTGAGGAAAGAGAATCTTCCTGCTCCCCAGCAGCAAACAGGCCTCCTGCTCAGAAACATCTGTGTAACCTGGTGTGTTTACATCTGCAGGTTAGTACAAGTACAGCAGGCTGACAGCCTGGTAGGTTTACACCTTAGACATCTCCAGAGTTTAAAGTAGGGAGGTATAGATAAGAACGTGCTGGGTAATTCCCTCATCCCTCCAGAAACAGGTAGAAGGATTCCAGACAAATTTGCAATTGCTTATGCTCTCTCTTCCAAGTCATCTTGCTCCTGCACACTAGTCTGTTCTGTGCAGAATTAGATGCAGTTAAATATCTGATGTTTGTAGAGAGCACAGCTTGATTGTGTGGCTCAGTCTGTCTCCTACACCTCTTGCTAATCTGGCTCTCCTCTTTCCTTCCCCACAAATAGGCCTTCTGCATCTATAACCTCCTGCAAGCTCTGTAGCTTTAAAACAGTTTGTGGAGAAGTGTAAAAGCAGTATTTGGTGTACCAGGAAAATGCAGTTTGTAAGTTTTAACAATACCCAACTCAGTCATTGATCCTAGTTTGGAAAGGTCTTGCCTCTTAGATCTAAACTCCCAAGAAAGACCGTTCCAGGTGATGCTGGGTGTAGTGGTGGTGGTGTTCTTTCAGGGGAAATATATTAAGGGTGCTTCTGAAAAGAAAGATTTCAACAAGGGGCTGTCAATCAATAGGCAGTGTATTGTAACAAGTAAACCCAATCTTTCTACAATAAGGGCGCTTTGTGCCAGCAGTGAAGTATTCCCTAGCTCAGAACTTCGGGTTTTACAAGAAGGTAAATAAGCAGCGAAAGTATTGGTGGCCTCTGGTGTGCTGGGCTGTGGCACGTTCAAAAGGATGCCAAAGATTTCTGAAGCTGTAATCAGTTATTTTGAATCTGGGGACATCTGCTGGTCAGGTCAGGCTGTTCAATGCAGAGATTCCAGCAACGGGAATACGGAGTGTACAAGTCATCTGGGTAGAAATCGGTCTTGCATGACTTCAGATAGAAGCTGGAAATGAAAGCTTAACTTGAGGTGGCAACTTGATGGGCCAGTTCTTCGAAAGGTAAGATATCTTCTGGCTTGTCTTTCTTATACACGTAGCAATGTTGTTTAGCAAAATTACTCATTTGAATGTCTTTTAATCTAGATGATAATAAAATGAATTTTATGCTAATGCATTTAAATTATTCTTAAAATATACTTTGAGGTAGAATTTACATAGTGGACATTTGAGCACTGCCTAAATTATCTACATGGTGCAGTATTAAAGTTAGTCTGAACACTAAACAGTTAAGTTCGTCTCAACATGAAATACTTCTTCTAGCAGCAAATCTCATGATGTTGCAATAGTTTCTGTTACTAAACAGCCAACTCCTCGATGTCAAGAAAGTTACTATCTAGCAATGGGAGTGCTTGAGATAACTGTGATTACAACCCCTTAAAGACGAGAGCTCATAGTACTTTTACTATAAATACTCAGAGAACTAAAGTCCCAAATAACAAAGGCTACTAAAACTTTTACATCAGGTAGCATTTGAGCTCATGTTAAAATCAGATGAAATGTGGGCTTAGGGTATGTAGTAAGCCTCATAGCATAGCCAACCCCAAAATCTATTCCTTCAGGACTTCCATTCCTGCATGTTAATCACAGGATGGTCTCTGCTACCCCACACCTGCACCGCCTTCCTTACAGCATCTCCTTACCAGGGAAGTGGGTGACCCAAACTCTTGCATTCATGACATAGCCTTAATGGGTGTGTAATCATAGAGATCTCAAAAGACTCATTTTTAACATTGTTTTACTCACACCTATCTCTACTGGAACTGGTTTGCACAGAAACGACAGTAATAATTGCTTGCGGGGTTAGAGCTGTAGATATATAAACCCAGGGAACAGCACCAAACTCTTTTTTGAGTCACCACTTCTGCCTTTTAACAATCACTTTGCACCAACTCCCCCTCTGTACAGTCCTGGCACAGCTTGTTCTTGCCCTGGGAGGCTGATGGGCACTTCAGTTCTGACCTTGAAAGCTTTTTGCACGGACTGAGCCTTGTGCTAGTACAGAAGCTGGTGATTTAAAAGATGATCTGGAAGGTCTGCCAACAGCCCACAGGAAACAGAAGGGCCTCTTCCACGTAAACTTATTAAAGGGTTTTATTCCAGGCTGAAGAAGAAAGATGTGAGGTGTGGCCTCACAAGCTGTCTGCTTCAGACTCCAGTGGTTATTAATTTGCACTGCACTAGCATTCATTATTTACTTTCTCAGTGAAGTTCCAGCCACAGCCCAACCACGGGAGTACTCCTGAAATGTGCCTTTAAAAATTAAACACAATTTAAAGGAATTCAAAACATGATATTCTAAGATTACAAAGCTTCTCCCAACATTAATTACTTTTCTCCTGTACATAACAATGATTAAAATATTAAATACTTTATAATATTTTTCTTACATTTCTCAGCACTCCTCCTTACTTTGAACTTGCCCGGGTACCTTTTTTTCTTTTTCCATTCTTTGTTTCTTTCTCCTGGGGATGTTTTCGGTTCTAAAGTTAGTTCAAAAGTTCTAACTTCTGTTAAAAGCACTTTTCCTTCTCCTCTGAAGGATGAGGGTGTCATTAGGGAGCAGCTAAAAATGATCTCAGCAGCTGTCCCGACACTGGAATTGCTACAGAAGCAACTCCCAGAAAACATACATCTTAAAGGTACGTGATGCTCAGGAAGTCATCCATACAGCAATTAAAAGAATCAGCTCTACTTGGAAAAGGATTTTAGAAAAGCCTAACCCAAACCTCCATAGAGTGTTGTAATGTTAAAACCATTGGTTGCTTGAGTTCCTTTTGGCTGAAGCAATCGTTGCACCTTTAGTTGTGTTTAATTGAACCTGTTACTAACAAGCTTGAACCATGAAGCTAGATTTACGTTTAGTCTCAACTGTGCAGAATAATTTCCCTACATCCCCCTGAGCATAAAGTCAATATTTGTCAATCTTAAAGCCAAAGTGGCCTCTCAGCTGAACAGTGCATAAAATCTGGCAACATTTAGTGTCAGCCTGTTCCAGCTGCTCTGCCCTTTCCCACCTGCTGCTTCAGTTTTCTTGTTTTTTATGTTTTTTACCTCAGATAATCCTCAGATGTGTTTTTGTTTGGTTGTGGAGAAAGATGAAACAGATCAGAATACATTTATTTTTTACCTTCCATGTGGTTGTTCCATCAAATATTTCTTATGTGTGTATATATATATATGTACATTAAAGATTGTTCCCACATACTAATTTCAAATCACTGGGGAAGTTCTCCTTCTTTACACAGAACATAGAATGGTTTGGGTTGGAAGGTACCTTAAAGATCATCTAGTTCCAACCCTCCTGGTAGTAACTAGTTACTAATAGTAATGCTCCTTGCGTGTAAGCCCACCTCTGCCACCACCAGCAGTGTGTGTACCAGGTACCAGGGACACACACAGCACTTCCAGGGTAATTCGTAGAGAGAATTTGTGTTTTCCTACACACACCATCCCACCACGCCAAGTCTGGTACAACTACTACAGTATCAGCTTTTATTTTGCTGGCACCTGACATGGAAGTTTCAACACCAAGACTCCCCTTTTGAAGGCCTATGGGAACAGCAGCAGAAAAATCACGTAGTGGCATTGTTTTGTTTAAAGAAACCAGAACTTTGTCCAGGAAGTGCAGTAAAAAGTCTCTGTGAGATGAAAACAAGTGATCACAGCTGGGAAGCAAGTCCTGCCTGGTCAATAGACTTTCCATGGCTCTGACAGGCCAAGAGGGAAAGACCTGTTTTGATCAGGGACTGTAGTGATAGGACAAGGGGTAATGGGTTCAAACTTCAACAGGGGAAGTTCATGTTCAGATATAAGGAAGAAATTCTTTCCTGTGACGGTGGTGAGACACTGGCACAGGTTGCCCAAAGAAATGGTAAATGCTCCATCCCTGGCAGTGTTCAAGGCCAGGTTGGACAGAGCCTTGGGTGATATGGTCTAGTGTGAGGTGCCCCTGCGCGTGGCAGGGGGCTTGGAACTGGATGATCTTAAGGTCCTTTCCAAACCCAAACCATTCTGTGATTCTGTGATACTGTCATTCCTAGTCTGTAGGTAACAAAACTGACCTGGAACTGCTTTTGTAGAATGAGTGTATCACATATAAAGGAAAAGATAAATGTCATGACGCAAGATATGTGACATTAGCCTACTGCTGTGCTTCTCACAGGTAGCTGTAAAGTTTGGTCATCAAGGAGCACTAAAGCCAGGTAAAGAGGTTGGTTGTGTAAAAATAATTGTACAGTCTTATTTTTCTGATACCTAGTAAAACCAAACTAAAATAATGTATAAATAAATACACTGGTATTGACTCTCTTACTTGAGATTGTATGATGCGAGTTGAGCCCAGAGCCTGCCGAGGAAAACAATTTCCTGTGGAGCAGTCAGCAAGCTGAACACCTATACCGACCAAACAACACCACGCTGGTAAGAGCTAACAGACAAGTTCTTCATGTCTTAAAATAACACACAAGTGCTTTTTCAGATTGTCCTTGATGCCTTGTTTCTGCATACAGTGAACTGCTTTAGTACCTGTCAGGGTATACATGTCCTCCCCTCTGTTTCTACCCATGTAATCCTGCCTTGGCCTTCACACCAGCCTTACTATTCCCACAGCTGGGTAGAGGAAGTCCAGGAACCTGCTCAGGCCAAAAACTGAACAGGCAAGGTTAACACCATCATGCATCTGCTTCAGTAGTCTTGGGCTGCACAGTGAGTTGGTGGAGTTGGCTGATCCAGCAGAAAGCTGGCCTCACCCCTTCCTCACCCCTCTGCTTTTCCACCAGGTTAGCCAAGTGAAACAACATCTCTGGCCTCGTGGTTGTGGGGTATGATGCCAGATGCAAGGGGAAGGCTGGAGGAACTGTGGGCAGGCCACAGAGTGAGACAGCAGAAACAGCACTTGTCTGCAGCACTTCACTAGAGCAAACAGATGGGATGATAAAATGCATCATTTGATCGGCCTAAGCTGCTTGTGACACCACACCTGGCAGTTACACAAACACTCTAATCCAGCACTGCTAGTGCAAGAAATGACCCTGCCCTCCTCTGGTCCTGGGGCACTGCTGCTGTCCTTAATATCCCCCTCCTTCCTGGCACTGCTTATCTTGCAGCCATGCACCGAACTGGAGAAGAGACCCATTCATTTTACAACAAAGCAGCATTTTTTTGATTAATTAGTTTTAACATGGATCTGTTCTCCCATTTACTTTATCAGACAAGAAGATTCATGCTTTGAATGCTATGGCTAGGAAAGAAAGGTAAGTGAGGTGACAAGATGAAGGAGAGTTTTGGCAGGTAGTCACAAGCGTGCCAAGGGGAATGCAAGGTGTGAGGCTGGTGGTTGGACCCTGCAGTAGACCCTGTACCTCCTTGAGCAGGCTTTGAACAAAGGCAAAAAGAATGCTCTCTGGTACATAAACATACCTACTGCACTTAACAGCATTCAACGCTAGGCAGATGAAGTGACTTTAATGTTTCAGGTCTACTGCAACAGTTCTTACCAAAAAACCCCTCAGACATGATCTGCTAATTATTAGTAATTACACTAACATGTGTCCTGTTGTGGCATGTTTTGCACTAGGCAGACCTATGTCCAGCATTGTTTTTTTTTGTCAGACATGCCATAATCATTGTGTCAGCACTTCACCACCAAACCACCGTTTTTGGTGGTTGAATTTACACACATCTCTATGGCCTATTTTTCCATTCTAAACAGTGAAGAAATGAAGATTAATTGCCAGACAGCATGAACTAGGTAGGCAGAGCATGTTTCCTCAGTGGAGGTGGTTGGAGCAGGCTAGATTCCTCCCATATTACAAGGAAGAGATGTTCATGGCTCTTGAAGGTACCCATCACGTTTTGCTTGCAGGAATCTGTTTTTCTACTGAGTGTATGGATAATTTGGGTGTTAGAGGTAAATATAAAAGAGAAGTTTAGTGATTCTGAAAGCACCAACTCTTTATATGACCTGAGGCAGACACTATTCAAGTTTCAAAAAAAAAAAAAAAAAAGGGTAAAACAGCAGTATTAAAATGATATAGAAATGACAGTAAAAACATACAGGAGGAAAAAAGGTAGCTAATAGGAGAAATGAACCTTACAGTTGTTGCTTTATTTGCAGTGCCTAACACACTGTGGAGTTATACTACCAACAGAGCTCCTCAAGGACTTTAGAAGATCTAAGGGAATGATTTATAAAGATCTAATCAGGCCTCCTATATGCATGCTATACAATATATCCGCACACTTCCTGAATCAGGTATACAACTCCTCATTAGACTGGAACTTAACATCCCGAGGATATTCGACTGACTCAAATACCTTCAGTTCTGACAGGTGTCTCTAACCCTCACCAATGCAGTTCTTACACTTGACTGCTATCGCTGGGTATCTGCACGTCTGGATGGATCTCGACTGGCTCTGAGCTCCCAGCGATTAGATACCGCCAGCTCTCTGTGTTAAGGAACCCTTTACCGTACCGCTTCCTTGGCAATTACTTGATTTCCGCTCCTGTCTCCCAGCCTGCTGTAAAATAAGCTTCCCAGACAACTCGCTGCTTCTTTCTGAAGGGATGCGGCTCCACAAGAAGCCCGTATGTCGGGGGTGTCAGTCGTGCGGAACTATCGCAACCGACGAGGCACAAACCCGACTCCGCTGCCCGCTCCCTCGGTCACCACCGCCGTCCCCATCACACTCCGCCTACCCACCTGCCTCCACCAATAGCAGAGCCCCTTACTCGCTGAGCTCACGCCCTCCAATGGGCACCGTGGTTGTTGGCCTGCAAGCTCGGGAAGCCGCACCCTGTGGGGAGCGGGGGGGCGCTCGGTGGCGACGGTGGGGGAGGAGGAAGAGGAGGGAGTGCGGCGGGGCGGAGACAGCGACAGCCTCGGCGGGGGCACCGGCTGCGGCGGAGCCTGTTCCTGCTGCCCCCCTTTCTCCTCTGCCCTCGGGTGAGTGCTGCTGGCGGAGGCGGGAGGCGCAGGAGGGGCGCAGCCGGTAGCGGTCGGGGGGAAGCGGAGGGGCACAGCCATTAACGATCCGCGAGAGGCGGGTGGGTGCAGCCGTGGGTGGCGGGCAGGCTGTGAGGAGAGGCGGGCTCTGCGGAGGGGAGGCGGGGGGCCGGGGCTGGAACCAGCTTGTTTAGCCCGGGGCGGCGGGGAGGAGAGGGGCGGGGGGTGTCTCTGGCTGGAAAACAACCAGCGCTCGGGTGTGGGGGGTGTGTGTGCGTGGAAAACCCAGCAGCCTGCCGCTCGCACGGTGCCTGCGGTGAGCGGCTGGTAAGGGCGATGTCGGCACTCTGGGGTGGTGGGGGGCACAACGAGGGAGTCCCCAGATGCTGAGCTGGACGGGGCGGCGGGGGTCGGAGGGGCAGGTTCCTGTCAGCACTCCCTCAGGAGCTACGGGCCTGCCGCGGTGAGCGCGGTGCGATGCTCCCACTGCTCTCGCCGCCGCAGGAAGCGGCTGCTCGGCGTTTAAATCTTCATTGCACCCAAGCGATGCGTCTGCGGCCCCTTGCCCACCGCCCTGCTGCTTCACCTGCCCCTTCCTCTAGGCTGCGAGGTGACGACCTGATTACGGTTAGCGAAAT
This sequence comes from Pezoporus wallicus, assembly GCF_028554395.1. NCBI lineage: Eukaryota > Metazoa > Chordata > Aves > Psittaciformes > Psittacidae > Pezoporus > Pezoporus wallicus. Next base: position 548,365 of record NW_026642052.1, read on the forward strand.
GCGGGCATTAGAGCGTCCAAATAATCGCCCGCAGAGGACGCAGGAATGAAGGAGGAGATGCGGCGCGTTTGTGCGGTGTTACTGATTGGCAGGGTACCAGCAGCAGCGAACGGGCAGCTGTTTTGTTTCTTCTGCTGGAAGGGGTATCTCTGTTTTAGTATTTCCAGTGCCTGCTTTTGATTCAGAATGTTACCTGTCCTTCTGCACGTAATCCATGCTGCTTTTAAGGTTGATTCTTAATCTACATTGGCTTTAGTTAAAACTAGCAATTAGAAAGGGGGAAAATCCAGTCAAGCTGGAAAAATATACTGAGATAGGGTGCTAGGAATAGCACTGGGTTTGAATCTTTTATGAGATACTGCTGTAGCTCAGTTGCATGAGCTTGTTGCTGGTTTTATTTTATTCTCTGCTTTTTGGAAAGTTGCTATAAGTCACAACGTTATCATATGCCAAACGCATTCTGTTTTCTTGCCTAATGATTTATGGCTTATACGGAGCTTTACAAACCACGTCTCTCTTCAGTTTATGAATTCCCAAACTGCAGCTACTGCTAGATAAATTCTGTATGCTTTGCTGAAAGCTACAGGTATCTTCATGCACGCTGGCTATTTACAGCTCTGGGTTTGTAACGTGACTGGATGTGTTAACAGAATACTTGGGAGTTCTTAACTGCCACAATTTGTTGTTTTTTATAGAACAAAAAAAATTGGTTTAAAAATACAAATTATTTCTAAAATAGGCTTCTGTTTTTTATTATATTTATTGATGTAACAACTCTGTACCTCAATAAGGAAGTACTCTTTTTAGAGCTGTTGTATAATAAGTGAGGAAAAAAAAATGCAACTATGGACTGGACTTCTGGAACAGGTGGTAGTGGTAATTTTTTATATTCAGTAAGCAGATTTGATGTGATCATACAGATGTAGTTTTAAGTGAACATAATGATCTGTGTCGTTTGCTTCAATTACAGAGCTTAAACTTGGTGATGTTCTTAGGACAGTTTTGAGGCAGCATGTTTTGCCAGTGAGTTCATTAGAGTATAGTTCGCTAATGCTGCAGAATGTAGAAGGTCATTACTGAATCGGTATTTTTCTGTAACAGATCTATGCTAGATGTCTCCAGCAGAAAATGACTCAACTTTTCTCGTTCCTTGAGATTCGCTATCAATATTAAAAGTTATTTTTCTTGTATGGGATTGGATCATTTGATGAGATTATGTGGGCAAACCCATTTGAGCACTGAGGAACTTTCACAGGAGTGAGGCTCAAGCTATTTCTGCCCTATTCAAGTCCTGGGTTTTGAAGGGTAGCCTCGCAGTATGAAGTGCTTTTAGTGAAACTCCACAGTCAGCGTTCTGTGATTTGCTATAGGAGGAAGAAGCTGAACTTTGAAGCAGCCGATTTTGTTAATAAATGGAGTGAAATATTACAACTGGAGGTTTCAGACTAGGAGAAGGGTGCTTAGCATGCTGATTGCTACTAAGCATAACAGCATATATGTGACAAGTGCTTTCTGACTCTGAGGAGGATGGACAGTAAATCTTGTACCCACAGCTTTTCTGAGTTGTAGAAATAGTTTTTTTTTAATTATTTACAAACTGGAGCAGTGGTGGATAGTGAGTATTTTGTAAATCCCAAACTGTTGCTATGCCAATGAGCCAGTCCTGCTTTGAGGGAAAATTTCATAGTAACAAAACTTGACCTGTACTTTTATGAAGGAAAGCGTCTCAGAGAAGTGTTGCTTCTGTTGTGGGTGGAGAACACCTGAAGCATGAGAACCTGAAGTAAAAAATAACATTACATTTCTGATTTTCATGGCTTCTAAAGTAGAATTTACTCTTGGACTGTCCTGCAGGATAGAAAGCAGTCTGAAATAACATTGTATCAGTAATTCATGCTGTAACTAAATAGTAGACACTTTCAGAATGATAGGTGCTTTATATTTAAAAACTGATTGTGAGCAGTGTTTAATTCAACAAATGCAAGTTTGAACTGCTCATTCTTTTGTGCAGGTCATTTGACATCTGCTGAGGAGCCTGTCTAAAACTTTCCTGTTATACATTTCCTATGTTAACAGATTCAAAGGCAGGTATTTTTTAAAATAAGTAGAAGTTCCTAGATTACCTGAGTTTTGCAATTTTCATTCATATAATTTAATCAGCCTTCTCAGGGGAGTAGGAAAACATAACCTACTCGTGCCACTTAACCAGCATTTCTCTTCAAAAATACTCCTTTTTGGTAGGGCTGAGAACAGTAGCAGTACAAACCTGTTGGTAAAGAAAGCTGTAAAGTGTGAATCATGTAAACAAGTGAATTTCCTGAGGAAAGCTTCTTTTCATCAGGGGCAGAAGAGGACTGGTTATACAGATACTTTGATCTATGATGATTTTCACTTTAATATTACCCTCCTCTCTGGTTACTTTTCTTACCGCTTTAAAGTATTGCATGTACAATGACAGCGTTCTAGAGTAGTATTTTTGAATGTTCAACATAACTTTATGATAACTTGTTACCATCTCATTAAACATCTGTTGTTTATTGAGACTAATCTTTATAATATTTAGTCAAACTGAAACAAATAATTGGTTTCTGTCGTACTTAGTCAGAGGACATTGTTTGCTGTGGTCTTGTCAGGTCAGAAACTTTAGTGGCTGGTACTTGCAGAAGTTGTAAGGGCAGAGACTCCGGGAAACGCCCTTGTTGGAGCTACTCCTTTTCAAATCAGGTATAGGCTGAGGTGATGTCATTTGTCATGAGGGCTCTGGTTTAACATTCTAACCAGCAATCATGTGAAGTATTGCTGCTACTTTGGGGAATTTTCAGCCTAACTTCTTAATTTCAGGGGCAATTAAGTTTTAGTATAGGGATGCATGTAAATAATTACTGCCAGTCAGTCAAGCTGCTGACCAGCATGTATGCTTGCTGCCTTTGCTGGGTTGACTCTTTACCTGTTAAGGAGAAACTGAAAATGTTGTCCTTAAAGGTGTAGCCAAACAGGAGTAACAACTTGTGCACCTTCCTAACTTCCTCCTTTTGACCTTGCTGGGTAGATTTCATTTTGATAAATGATCTCTGCCTGCTCTTTTGGATGCAATTATTATTCAGTGAAAGATCAACCTTGTAACCTCAGATCAGTTGTGTTACTGAGCGGGACACCGGAAGGGTTTTACACTATGGCTTATTTGAGTGGCTTTTCTGCAGATGAATTAAAAATCAACCTATGTGAAAGCGCAACTCAGTTCAGTTTTAAAACTAGGATATTAAGAGCTACTCTTTAAAACTTGAGATCTGGAGTTTGTGTTCTTCACACTAATCAATTATTCCTTTGCATTTTTAATTGACTAATGTATTGGGCTTTGTCTTTTTAAATGATTCAGGGTTTTTTTTTCAAACCATGTGCTATGTATGGTTTTCAGATTTTGACTCATGAAACTGAAAAAGTAGGGAGTAAAATATTTCAGAGTTCTGAGATTTTCTTGTTCTCTCGTATGCCTAATTGAATTGCTGAAAAGGGGTCATGGAAACAGCAAGCAGTAAATGCAGTTAATCAGTAACATTTTATGGTATCTTTGATACTTTCACATCAAATGAGTAGATAAATGTTGTGGTACATTTATGCACTGAAGACTGGGGAGAAGTCAAACTGCTACACTCACATCATCTAGGTTTTGGGTTGGAATCAGTAAATTTGTAAAAGCAACTTTGTCTTAAACCCTGCAATTTTACTTGCAGCCATTGAAACTTAGTTTAGGTTTGATTTCATTTTGCATGTGCAAACTTCAAAATCTCGTTGTGGTGCCTTTAATGCTTTTTATCTCTATCTTGTTTTGGATCTTGGATCTTGAATCTTGAGAGGTCTGATATGCTGTTTTAGGTTTATTATACCTAATACCAGATTAAACCAGAAAGTGTTTGGGATAACCTCAACCCATGAAGATTGTCTTCTGTGGTGTTTTGGTGGGAGTTTGTTAGGGGTGTTTTTTGTTTGTTTGTTTGTTTGTTTCTTGGGGGTTGTGTTGTTGTTGTTATACACTGCTGAGTGTAAAGGTACTGTTTCTGCATTGTGACTAGGGAGGTGAAGGATAAGTTATGCTTTTCAGTTTAATCTTCTTTTAACAGATGAAATAATTTCTTTAGGTATTGTCACTACTAAATATTGCTGAAAATTTATAAAGTATGTATGCATGTGAAACATCCCTTCTGTCTAATCAGCAAAAGAAGATATTGCTGCTTATGTGCATTAAGAGAGAGATGCAGTATACTTGTGGGGTTTTTTTATCAAAACCAGTATCTTGTCTAACCAAGCTTTGCATAGTAATCTTGCATCAACACAGCTTAAAGTACTCTGAAGTTAAAGGCACTTCTTTTATTTTTCTCTTCAACTTCTGAACCTGTTAGCTACATTCAGCTAAATATACCAGGAAAAAGGTGACTTCAAACACATAAAGTTTGTGCCAGTAATGGGATAATCTGATGGCTAGACTTGTGTCCCCACTAAGAGAGGGGCATGGCACCTGGTTTGTTTTGAGGAGCAGGATCATCTGTCTGTGTAGCTGTTAGACAGTTCCCTGCCAGTCAGTGTATGGGTAGCTCTGGACCAGTTGTCATGTATTTTGCCACTTACGTGGCCAACCCTGAGTGACCTAGTGGTAAAGATGGGAGCAAGGGTGGGCTCAACAAGATGTAGGGGGAGAAACATGAGGACTTGGGATAAGAAGGGATAAATAGGGAAGCATAGGAGACTTGAGTTTATGGAAAATCATGTTTCATTAGTTCTGACATATTTCTGTAGGTGCTTTCAGTTCCTGAAAAGGATTTAATGATTTTTAGGTAAAATTCTATACAACTAAAGTGTTGCTTTATTTTTGAATATCACTTCAAGTTTCCATATGACTTGAATAACAGATTCAGTGTAAAGCACAAGATTCTATTTTGATTCCAAAGTCCCATTTTCTTTCCTTACTGTGGATATCAGTTTTAGGCCTGCTAGTACATATGGTGAGGTGTATCGTGTTCCATGACCCTTCCCTCCCTTAAAGTAAAATTTACTAGCTGGTGAGTTTTCAAAGATATTCTGATAATTTTGATAACTTGGAAGCATTTCCAAAGAACTGTATATCTTTTGTGAGTGAATTAAGGATGAAGATATTCAAGGCCAGGTAGTATAGTGTCTTGGGTGACATGGTTTAGTGCGGGATGTCCCTGTCCGTGGCAGGGGGGTTGGAAGTAGATGATCTCAAGGTCCTTTCCAACCCTAACTATTCTGTGATTCTATGTCAGGAAAATGGTGTTCATTTTTGTAGCTTATTTTTTCATAAAGTGTCAGTGGCCAGAAATATAAGAGTAAATATTTTTTGGTTATGTAGAACATTTGCAGCACAGTGTTAAATTATTTTGCAATCTATTAATAGGCAGGAAAAATAGATTAAAAATGATCTTAGATATTTGCTTAGATCTCAACCGTACACATGAAATTAATTTAGGGATTTAGGTAAGAAGTTAGTAAATTCTTTAGAGCTTTCTCAAAGTAAGTGGATTGTACATGGTTTGGATGGAGAGTGAGATAAAATACATATGATTAATCTAAGGGAAAGCTATTATGTCTGAAGTTTCAAGGAAAGGTGGTGGATTTCTGTGCCTTGGAGTTAGAGAGGGCCATCCTGTTCTTTTTGATTGCTGCTACTTGCAGCTGAATGTCTACCTATGCGGTTTTCCCACTTTACTTTCAATGTGCTTTAGAACCTGCACTTACCTGGATACTGCTGAGTTATATGGATCATTTTAGACTGAGCTTCTTGCCTTTAGCCTGGAAGGAGAGGGTGCTTGTGATTGCAGCATAAGGTAAGAATTTCGACACATGGGACATCTTCTGGATCTGAGTAGTAGTCTTTGTTGTTGATCCTAAGGCATTTCCTTTCTTTATTGATTTAAGGGCAAGGAAACCCCAGTTAAGATGCCTGTACCCTTGCTTCATAGTTGTGGAGTGGTAGTCCTTCCAGTATCCTCTAGTTTTCCATCACTGTAGCAATTTGGGGAGGAGCCAGGAGCAGAGAACACAGTGAACAGTTTGCTGCACAAATTGGAAGAAGGTAGTCTCTTAAACTGTCCTCTGGCCTGCTCAGCCACCAGAAAATAAAGAGCTTTTTGGCAGCTGGTCAGTGAAAGCCAGAAGTGGTGAACAGAAGGCTGGGAAGCATGGTTAAAACCTGAATGTCAGCCAGAAAAGCAGGACTTAGGCAGTCTTGCAAATTATGAGGGCAGCCTTATTAATTGAATGTTCTGGCTGGTGGAAAAGTTGCTGGAGGCTTAGAGTCTTTATGGGTCAATACTTAGCATTAAAGTGGGGAGACACCCCTCCATGCCTCAAGCAAAGCTCACAATGTCAAAAATAAACCTTTTTAGCTGCATTTGCCACTTCCACTGCTTGTTTAATGGGTTTGGGGTACTATCTAGTGTGAGAGGGCTAAAGTATTGAAATAGCTGCTCTCCCAGTAGGCTGATATTTTTCTTCAGTCATTGACATAAGTGTAATATTTCTTGCTTGATACTGGAATAGTGGCTGTTATGCTAATTATTTTTACGCATATATTAAAGCAACCCCAGTCTTGTAAGGTTGCGTAATGAAAATACATGAATAGTTGGTTACTTAGGGTATCCTGGGTTTATTTTTCACAGTGTCACCTATTTAAAGAGCTTAAGCGTGTTTCTGCATTCTCAGGTTTTCAGGTCATTAAGTCACTGCTTGTGTTCACATATGTTGTTGAAATACTTTAGTTCTGTAATAAGTTAACTATATTTTCAGTAATTCCTCATACCTCCAAGTCAAATGGGGGCAAATTATTGCGTATTTTCAGTAGTGTACTTCATGGAGTCACTTAAGAATGAGGCAAATGCCTCTCTTTAGTTGCAGACCTTCAGTCAGGATTAGACACCTTCCTAAATAATGCTCTATTTGTTATCAGTGGGCAGTTTGAAGACCTGTTGTCATACCAAATACTTAATGGTAGCAGGAAAAGGTGAGGTCATTCAGTCTGAAATTTGGTGTTTGCAACTTGTACTACAATTTTGGATTATGCAATTTAATCCTTGATTTGATATGTTAATTGTTCATGAATAGGATAAATTCAGTTCATTTGCCTGAAACTGAAAGCTAAATTTATTCTTTCAAGGATTTGATGATTTGAGAGAGTAATCTGGTAATTTTCCCCTCCCTCCTCTCTGTTGCTATAGTAATCCTAAATTTGAACCTTCTTTCTGTAGACTTTTTTTTCCTTTAAGCAAATTCTATAATAGCTGTGCGTATGTTCTCAAACCAAAATACTGATAATACAGTTTGTGTGGTTGCCTTTTTTCTTTTTCATTTGGATGTAACATCTGAGGTACAGATGCTGAAATGGAGCAGCCTTAACTTGTCTTCTTTTTCTAGCTCTGGGGAGACCTTGTGGAATTAATCTTTTTAATAGTTTTTTTTAGGCATGTATCATTTATAGGGGGAAAAAAAAACCACCAAAAAAAGGCCCAGCTACAACAAAATAAGACCCAAACCCCTCTCTGAATGTCATGAAAAGCTGTTTATAATTGTAACTGCAGAAGCGCACATTCAAATTGCAAAGGCCATATCTTAGTTTAGTATCCAAATTGTATTGCCATTCCATTCAGGGCTTATTTGATTAGGTGCTTTCAGCCGTTTGTGACATGGCTGAACATTTGATATGGCAATAAATACAGGTAGTTCTGGCAAGTGTATAAAGTATTTGTTCTCTTGCCAAACTTTGATTTTATTTCATACGCAAGAAAGTGGAGATGAAAGATCCAACAACGTTAATAGCAAACTGAAGAGGAGCATCAGGAGTAAGCAGAAAACCTGAAAAAGACTTGTCAGGAAGCATGGGGACAATGAAGTAAGACTAAAAATAATGTGGATGCAGATGAAAGACTACATGAAAAGTTTGTCTTGATTTTGATTGAAGACAGTTTCTAACACATGTGCACTGGCAGATAGATCTCACTGAAGTGAGGTTATAAGAATGATTTCCATAAGGATAAAGTTGAACTTGCAGGGTGCATAGCAGTGGGACTATGCAGTATTCACTCTGGAATTTTGAAATAGGTAGTTTGTGTAACTAGAGACTTAGATGCAAGAATTGCTATCAAATATAAAAGCAGAAGGGTATTGGGTAGATTTCAAGCACCTATGTAGTCAGTATAGAAAAGGTATTTTGGGCTAGTTACTGCATCATTAACATGACCTTAATATTAAGGGTTTTGTTTAAATTTAAAAAGAGAAGCTGTTCTATATGGAGGTAAGATGAAAATAGGGTATGAACAACAGAGGAAGGCTTTGATGGAGAAATTTAACATCTCTTTCTTAAGACACCTGACTTCTTGGAGAGGGTGCATGGTTAGAGCTGACCTCTTTTAACTTAGGTACCATATAATGTGTGATATGATTCCATGTAAAAACTAAAGTGATGTTTCTGGGAAAATTGATTTAGAATGGTCACAGGGTGTGTCGAGTATGGATAGAACTGGATGACCGGAAGATGATGTATTGGAAATATGTTAGTAGTGGAATGTGTCAAGGATCAGTTTTAAGAGTTAGTATATTCATTAACAACACTGATGATTTCCTACTTCTTATGCCAATCTCAATTTTTCTCATCAGATGTCAAGTGTCATCAATACTAAAGTAGTTTTGCACAGAACGAAGTTGAGACCTTAGGACGTGACCAGTAGAAAAAGGAGTCATTTAATAGCATTAAAAAAATTAAAATGTTCTTACAACACTTGAGGATGACGAACCTATCAAAAGTTAGCAACTATGAAAAGTATGGGGAAAACAAAGATACTGTTGTTGCACTACTAATATTTTCCTTTAAAGAAGTAAGGTGGTATTAACATGTTTCTGGTACTGCTGAAAGCTTATCTGGAATATTGTGTCTAATACGTATCACCTGGCATCAAGTAAGAAAGAGTGTTTGGACTGGAAGAGGTGCAGGGACTGATTCCTGGAATGACAAAGGGAATGGAGAGTTTGTTCTCTAAGGTGGACTCAGAACGCCTTGTTTGATCTGAGAAAACAAAGCATGAAAGAGGTTGTTCTTCATTAGAATGAGTGAAACAACACAGGTGGATAAAAGGAGCCTCTTAAGCTTGAGGTATAAGAACAAATGGGCATAAACTATCCAAGAATAAACCTAGTCTGGAAATTAGAAAAGATGGTTCCTAAGCAACAGAGGCATAGAAGTCTGCAACTGCCTTCCCTTAGGAGTACTGGAATAAGGCTGTCTTTAAGATGGAGCCGGTTAGCTTATATAAGGGGAGGGGGAGGGAATATAATGTAGTTTTCCACAGTACTTTGGGATTCGAACCCCTTAACCCAGAACAGCTGTTTGTTCCCATGATTCCTGTGGTGTTAGTCAAAGATGATGCAGTCACTTTGACCAGATAGTGTCCAGATATCAGTGGGTACATGGGTAGTCTGTTTCCTGGACAGACTAGTTGCATTCTAGGGTATATAAATGGGTATAATAAATGTTAGAGAAGGATGTTAAATACTGTTTCATGTCGCGCACTACATTATATCTTGTGTAGTGGATATATGTTTATGTTAAGAAACCCCAAGCCAACACAGAATTGAGCAGAATTGATAATAAGCCCTGTATTGTTTTCTTCTCATGCTGTCCTGTGTGTTGGAAGGAAGCTGCCCACAACATATGCACAGCTACTTCATTGTCTTCATATTTCTCTGCAAACTCTCCTTTGAGCTGTTTATAAAAAATTACAAGTTAGTGCAAGCTGAAGGGGTGATGTGGTGAAAACTCTGTGTACCAAGTTGCTGTGTATTGCCCTGCTGTTCCTGTATATTGCTGTAAGACTCTGTCTATCTAATAAGCTTGGAATGTAATTTTTTGAGGAAGCATTGTGCTTGTGTTTGCAATAATATGTAATAGAAGATTGGTGGTTGACAAAGAAAAGGGTTCTACTGCCTCCTTCCTGACAGAAGGATGCTAACTGGCAAACTGGGGATTCGTGTTGCCTGAGGTTACATTGTTTTTCTAATTTATTCAATTGTTAGGGCATGTTAAGTCATGATTTAATTCCTGCTGAGGTATTTCAGACCCAGGAGAAAAGTTGTAAATGCTCATTTGTGCAATTGTTTCATCTATCTCAGTAGCGCACATTACTGGATATGTTTTTTACACAAACAGAAATGGAGGCAGGAATGCAGTATCTGCTTTATATTTTCCTCTTCTGTAACTCTTTGTATTTGTCTGAATGTTCATGGTGAAAGCTTCATTTCTGGAAGGAAGTTCAAGCATGGAAAGTAGTTTGGTTGGGACAGGATAGAAATTTAATGATGTTTGAAAGGTTCCTTCCTGACTGTGCTTAATGTGTGTTATTGACTTCCCTTCAGCTGTTAGCTGAATTTCCTGTTGATTTTAGGTATAAATAATTGCCAAAGCAGTGACTAGCCCTATGTGTGTGCTTGAACTGGATTTGTTTCCTTTATTCACAAGTTTTTTTTCCTTTGTTCACAATGTTTTCAGAACTAATGTAGAAGACTGAGGGCTAGATCTTACTCTCTTAAATTGCTGTATTCACACATAATTATTAATATGAATGGTAAGTAATTGCATAGGCAAAACATCAATGACTTAAATGGTACTTTGGACATGTTTGTTAATGTTAGCTAAGTTACATCCCAAAATGGAATCTTTTGGGGAAAGTGCGTGGCAGTTATAATTTTAAAAGCTGATAAATAATAGTTAACACTTTAAACCTTGAGGGAGTGTTCACTGTTATATGAATATTGACTTAATTGTATTTCATCTGCTTTATTGTTTAGACATTCTGTCATGTCACTTACTGTTAAACAGGTGTGAGCTAGAGATAGTATCATATAATAAACCAAAAAAATCCAAAGTCTGAAACTGTTTGGCAATGGTCTCCAGAGAGTGGATGACTGAACAGATGTCATCTGGAAACTCTTGCCAATGAGCAGAATATCTTTAGGAATACTAGTATTCTGGAAGAATGTATTAATGTGCAGTAAGAAAACTGTACAAGTTGATTAGCTTGACTTTTTGTTCTTAAAGTGTGGTGTTTTTTTTTTTTTGACCGGATTGTGTAGGATTTGTCATGGTGACTGAAAAGGTGTCACATTCAAATAAATAAAGGTGTTGCATTGGATTGGTAGAAATAATAGAAATAACTACTGAAAAGCTACGCAATTTATTTTCTAATTTGCTTGATGAATATGACACTGGAAGCTTAGCAATTTCCCCCATATTGTGAACTAGGTAATTTGCTTAACTGAAAATACACAATTCAACACTGGAGAGAAGAAAAAGATTTCTGGCTTTATATGCGTTTCTTAGTTGTTTTTTTTTTAAATTAATTTATCTCTCAGAGTTTAATCTGCGTATTGCGCAGTTGTCATAAACTGAAACCATCTTTCATTGTGTGGTCTAGAATAGCATCCCCTGTATGCGTGGCCTGTGCTAGTTCTTCTGAAGGGGATGCAGTCAATATTGGAATAATTTATATTTTCAGCAGCTTATTCAGATCTGGCATTTTGATTATCTCATGTGAGAATATTGTCAACCTTTTTTAATATTTTGTCATGTTAGCTGGTGACACTCTTTTTTCTAAAGTAAATGTTCTTAGGAGTTTGGGGTGGTTTTTTTTGTGCTGCACTGTGCCTCATAAACACATCAAATATAAACCGTTTTACGAAGTAAAGATGCATGTTGCCATGCAGTTTGACCATTGGAGGATGAATCAGAAAGCTCTTGCTTCCCCTGCTCCCCCAGAGAACAGCAAGTCTGTATCCTTTCCAAAATGTGTTGGATTAGATTAGTTTCCCTGTGAAAAATGTTAAGGAATAGTTGGTAGAGATGGTAGCAGCTGCACAGAACAAGTTTGCAACAAGGTGATAAAATACAGTGACCAGATGGTGGGCTGTCCAGATTTTGTTTCCATTCATTTCTTCCTATTATGAAAGATCTAGAAACAAATTAAATTTGAGATAAATCTTGTATAGGTTACTTAGAGGAGAGTAAGGAAGTTGAGGAAGACACAGAGAAAGGTCAGGGATAACGTTGATAAGACTCATAAATAAGAATTGTTTGGATGTGACAGTGAAATACATTGCTGTTGAGTGTCATTGAGTATTTTCATAAACCCGTCTGATTTTTAGTGATGCTCACAGAGGTTCATGAGATGATGGGCAGGGAGGGGGAATTTAAAATATTTCCTGTTTGTTGTTAGCTGATACATCTCTGAAATTCTTTAGTAAGGTCTGGTAGTAATAGGAGGGAAAATCGTGGCCAAGTATGAGACAGGAGAGAAAGTTAAGGTTAAGTTTAGAGAATATAGATGAGAAAAAATAAATTGAAGTAGAACATTAAAATGAATTGATACTGTAAGGCCAGAAACAGTTTTAAAGATCTGGGTTACATCACACAGAGGATTTCTGTAGGATTTTTCAAGAAGAATGGATTTTAAGCATATTATGTGTAAAAAGTCACAGTCTCTATTAGGCTGTGGGACTTAACTGCTGTGAGGTATTGTTAGGGTTAAGAATTCAGCTAAGTGCAAAGTAAGGTTACACATTTTATGGTTGTAATACAAGGAATGTTTAAATGTATGTACATGGTGTAAAGTGTAAATCAGCAAAAAAAAGACTGCAAATGAGTGTGTGTGCGTGTTAGCACATTGGCCATGGTTAACCAGGATATTTGGAGATTTAAGCCACGGGTTTGATTGAGTTTAACAGTTTTTGCCCTTGTAGACAAAGTTTTGATGTTTCAAAAAGGATTTAAAATCCAAAGCTACTGATTTCTGGCCCCAAGGTAGCTGAAGTTGAATAGCCTATATTTAATGTTAAAAATAGGGTAGTAAATGGCATTTATAATGTGGCCCTACAGACTACAGTTTTGTAGGGTTTCTGTTAGATTTCATAAGCATTGCATTGGGCGCTTTGTTACTGCGCAACAAAGTGGGAATTGCTTGTGGCCTAATATGCATTTAAGTGTGTGGACATACTAGATCCTATTAGAATCCCTTCAGGACAGGAGCTTCTGTTGGACAGATCTGGTTCCAGGTTTGTATGGGGGGACTTGTTTGCAGGTTACCTCCCTGGTCTGTTATCCAGCTCCCAGCATGACCACACAAACAGTTGTGTAAGCTCAGCAATGTGGCCAGTACAATGTGGGAATAGCTGTTAAGGAAGAATCTGAAAACAGTACTGTGCTCTTGAGAAAACATTATACATTACAAAATGTGGAAACAGTCTTAAAGAGAAAATGTTTCTGCATATAAAATAATACTGTTGTAAAAACAAATACCACATTACAGCTCAAATGCAAGTGATTATTGTTTTCATTTCACACAGCTATTCTGCCCATCTCCTCGGAGAACTGCTTACCAGCTTCTGAGGTTTTGTTGGGATCAGCTGGACTTTGAATGGGTAGAAACTTTGCTGGCATGTATCCGACTGCATGCTGTTTGGGAAGTCACTGGCAAAGCTGTGTTTAGAGTTCTGGCTTTGAATACTGCACACATACCCCTGTGTTTTTCAATTTCTGATGCCAGTAGCCTGTCAATTAAATTGAAAGAACTGTACTTACATATTTCAGCAATATTAACAGTGGCAGTAGGGTTTCTATTTTCCAACTTGAGTTAGGAATGGAAGTACTTTGACAATGTGGTGTGGGTTATTCAAGATCCTTGTCTGACTTCAGCTGATTTGACCCAAATATGTATCCTTGATGTTCACTATTTTTACTTAAATTTCTGGTTCTGGGATTAGAAGACCAGGGCTGGCTAGGTGTGATTTTTTTAGAACACAGTGGGGAAAGGTCTCTGGTTACTCCTAGGCAAACATAAACAGTTGTGCTGAGTTTTTAGAAGTTTTCTGTCTTGGTAATATTGAAAGAAAGAGTACCTCTGTGGGTAGGAGCTGCTTGGATAGGAGTCAAAGTAAAAATAATAAAGAAAATATGATAGTCAGTGGAGTTGTATTTAGACAAGCAATAGTAAGACAGATACGTAGAAACATTGTGGGTTTTTTACTATTAAGCTTCCAATGTACGTTAACTAAATAATCCTTGCCTCAAAATGTTAGTCTTTATGGACGCATAGTATTGAGTTTAATCTGGAAACATGGTATGTGCAGAACAGAAGCCTATATGTTTTATACTGGGACTTGAATTTTAAGTGCAGAATGCTCAAAAGCATGATTTCAGTTTTGTTCTTTTGGTTTTAATTATGATTTTAGTATAGTTCTGTAAAACACTATAGCCATGCTAAACTGTTGTCACCTTTGGATATTTTGGTGTGCACCTCTGTCTGTAATGTTTGGGGCTGAACCTTAAGAGAGGAATTGTGTGCTTGAGACTGGTTCTCTCAAAGCTGTATGTGCCCTAGAATCTTGGGCTGGATGGCTGGAACCAGACTGAGAACACAAATACATCCAGCTTGGCCTCTTCAGTGCAAGCAGTCTTTATGAATAAACCCACTTTGTAACAGCAGAGCATGAGTTGTTCTGTCAATTAACTGCATTGTGGCGTGTAAGGCCCTACAGCCATTCTAGTACTTGAGCAAGTATCAGGCTTGGGTTAGTCGCTGTCTTCCTGCAACACAAATAGAATCTTTTTGCCATGGTCTGTGCACATCCGTTTGTGTTTTGTGCGTTTGCCTTTATTTTGATGAATCTTCAGTTGAATAACATATCTGTCTGGTGACTAGAATGTTCCTAGTTAAGAAATAGGCCTAGCTGAAACTGAAAGAGTGGCCATGATACCTGGAATGTTAAAGTCTGGGCTGCTATAGACAATTGTGTTTGAGAGTCTGAAAGTAACTTCACTAAAATGGCCATTAAACACTGTGTTTGCATGATTTATAGTGACTGGAAAAACTGGACTATTGCATTTATTCCCAGATGTAGTTCTGAAACCCTGCAGAGCAAAGTAAATGACATCTTTTTGCCCCTGTCAGGTGGAAACAGTGAGAATCTTCAGCTGGAAGATAAGTCCTGGTTTGCATAATGTTAATTTGTACAGCCATATTCAGTTGTGCAGTACTTGCCTGACAAGGGAGACAGCATGATAAGGAAGATAGTTTTCTCCTGGTGTTTCATTTGTTACTGTGTGGGTGTGTGTGACCCTTGAGGTTTACCCAGAAGTAGGAAACAGAACAGCATAATTCTGGGGTGGGGAGCACATTCACACTCCCCTGGGAAAAAGAAAAACAGAAATGAGCTGCTCTTAAAATAGAGTTCATGGGGGTTTCTTGATATACTATTTCCTAATATGGAACAAACAACAATCTGATACAGGAAATTAGTTCCAGTAACACTTTTATCCATAGATTGTGTCTTTCATGTGTAGATTAAAGTTGTCAAGAGCATTCTGAGAGACAGAAAAGAGAATGCTCTTGGCTTTGTTAACTGTGTAATGGGATGGACTTTTTATCTTCCTGTTGCTTCGAAGACTGCTGTGGGATAGTGTTAATATCCTTTATTATTTATTATTATTATCCAGCATTTTAAACACTGTCCAGGAATCTTCAGTGTAGGGTGGATAAAAGAGGGTGTAAACCAGTTTGTCTTCCTGAATTTTTCATCTGCCTGAAGGATTTACAAACACCTGATTAACCACCATGGAAAGGAGTTTCTGAATTTAAATAAGCCTAGCTGTTAGCTGTCTAATTTGGAAATGGAATGGTACATATGTGAGGCTCATGTTTCAAAGCTGGTTTTATGTGCAAGTGCAGCATAAAATCTTACATGGAAGGTTTATGTCAAAATTAATACTGAGGCTTGCGTCCTTCAAAGATACTTGTTTTCACCTGCATACAGGATTTTGAAATCCTGTGCAATTCTATTGCATCAAGAGACTATAAATTGTTCTCATAATTTATTCAGTTTTCCATCCTCCCTTCCTTCCCTCATCAGAAGTGGGAAGTCCCATAGGAGAACTGGGGGTGCCACCTGGAAAAGCCTCAGCTAAACGTGAAAGAGAAATTAATGAAAAATTCAACATCTCTGCTGCGTTCATTTGCCTGATTCAAGTCTAATTGAAACCTCCAGTCCTGCACCTCATTTGTGTACTTTGATTCACTCTCTTGTAGCTCAGACTGGTAACACACCCATCGACATTGTACTGCTTACATATCAAACTTGCTGGTTCCAGCATAATGCCTGCACACTCTCTAATCACTGTAGCAATTTCTGAGTTATTTGGAAATAATTCATGCATCTAGTCATGAATATTCAGATTAGTTCCATCTCAACCAACAAGTCTCATAATAGGGTATTTTTTTCTTGTGGGGCATTTGCTGTAGGATCTCCAAAGTTATAGGTATTTTAATCATGAATTTGTCAAGAAACATTAAGTTCACCTTGTGGCTCTGTCGCCAAGTGGTGACGCACTCTGTTACCCAGCCTCTTCGTCCTTCTTTTTGTGATTTTGTAGCTTTATTGTAATATATAAGGCACGTACTGCTGCTTTATTCTAGTGTGGAAAGCAAAACTGATATGCTATTCACTTCTGGTTTGCCCTTGCTTCAGTAAGGATGTCTTGTCTTCAAATCACCACGTCAGGATGTATAAGAGCTTAGGTATGAGCGGTTATTAAGGTTTAATCAGTTCTGGTGAATGAAGAAGTTGTACTAGAAGATTTTTTTGTTTTGCAGCCGTTTTTGTAGAACTCTTTTATAAATCTCTAAGATCTGTTTACACAGAGGAAAATGTAGAAGCATAATCTGATAATTCATGAGCTTGATTTTTAGCATTTCAGTTTCTTAGGACATTTCCTTGATTAAAAAAAAAAAAACACCCGAGACTTCTGTGTTTACTTGTTTAACTTCAGTAAATCTGATCTCCACATTTAGATATCTTGTGGTTAAAAACTCTTCCTACTCCCCTCTTTAAACATTCCACTTTCAGCCTCTTGATGAACAGTAAATGAAAGTTTCTACTTTAGGTATGGTCTTTTCCGTACTGGAGGTGAGATGAGAAGTGGTACCTTGGTGTTTGTTCATACATGTTCATAGGCAATTTGGAGGGAGTGTGGGCATCCCACCTTTGCTGTTACTGGTCTGTGGGATTCATAGGCTGTGAAGTATGGAGTTGTCCTTGACAGACTGTCATAATTTCTATGGGTGACTTGAACCCTTGGAATACAGTGCATTTAAATTTGCTCTGACATTGTCAGTGAAATTATATTTGAAACTAAAATGGTTTGATCTCTAAGGTTTGGGTTTTGGTTTATTTTTTAATCTGATCAGTTTCAGGGTTTATTCCAGGAAATCTTTCATTCCAGAGGGTAGTACCCAAATGAGAAAGTCAACAGATTCTTCATTCTAGGTTCAAGGGTCTTTTCAGCATTTAACCTGAATTAACTTTAACAAAGCCCAAACCAAACCCATAAAATTGCTCTCTTTATGTTTGCATAAAGTGAAAATTGTAGCTTTAAGAAGTCTAGGGCAGTGTTTCTACTATTTGTGTGTAACTGAAGGATGGAAGAAAAGATTCTGTAACTACTTTCTCCTCTCCTGTAACTACTTTTGTGAATACACAGAACATTTTCTAATATTTGTGGAAGAGGCTATTTTTGCAGAGTAGTGCAAAGGGTTAAATGACATTGTTCTGTTCATTGCCAGCGCCTTTCAGAAATCTCATCTCTCGCTATTGAAAATAACTGGATCCTGGCCAGAATGGGGCCACTTTGCCTCTGCACTGCTGCGTTTCAGTTGATCCTTTATGCATCATGATATTAATATTTTAGATGGGAATACTTTAACGTTAGAGAAATTTCTTGCATTTTTGAAGTATAAGGGAAGTATCTATCCCTGTTCAAAAAGGAGTTTTAATTCTTCATGTCATTTGTAGGAGCATTTGTTATTCAGAGCGCTTTTTGAAAGCATTGGATCTGGGCAGCTTCAACAGTAGTTAACATTATAGATATTTTAAATTTGAAACGTAAGATTTTTGGTTTCTTATATCCGTGACAAGTATTGGGTATTTGGGTGGGGCCTTTGGCTTGTTTGTTTTTTTTCCCCAGGCACTGATTCTGGTAGAAAACCCTCACAGACCTTTTGATAAAGGTGGATTTTCATGTCTAATTTTAAAATGTACCCTCCCTTTTATTTAAAAGAGGGGCAGCACTGGAGGAGTAGAGCCATCAGAAAATATTAGTTATAAAGCCTTATGGGAAAAGTGAAACAATGCTATTATGGTCATATTGCATAGAGAAGGGGCCTTGCTCATTCTGCATATTTTGCTGAACCTTGAGATCAAAAGGAAATCTTGAGGAAAGAAGAAAGCTTCTCTTTCTTTGCACCTTTCCTATAGATGACTTGCAAGTCATACTGTGTCCTGCATTCAAATGAGTTCTGGAGTTTTCTGCATTCTGGTAAAGCTGCTTATAAACTCCACAGTTCTCATGCAGCACGGCAGCCTTCCCACAGAGCCTGTCTGTGTGCAGTTCCTCTAGACCTGCTGTGTCAGAAGCATCCCCAAGTTTACAATGGACAGTGGTAAGACGTTGTCCTTGATTGTAGGTCCTGACCTAGTTCTCATTTCTGTCTGAACCCATTGGTGCAACCAGTGCATGTCTGCCTGAACTTGCCGGTTCTGTGAAGCAGCAGCAGACTCCTCTCGGGTAAGTACTACCTTTCTATCAGCAGATGGCTTTCCTTCCTGGGGACTGTGTGGAATGTATTGTTTCCTAGGAAAACCTGACTTCAAATGCATGTATGTGAAAATCATGGAAATGTCCTCACCTGATTTTATTACACTGGCCAATTAAACATGTAATTCTGCTTAGGTCAGTTGGGGCTCATTCCTTAAGAAATCGATGTGTGCATTTGTGTTTTCCCACAAATCCAGTGTTGGAATTAAGAGTCTAGCAGCTTTTATAACTTCAGTTTGAGTCCAGTGTTCATTTTTGGGTCAAACATGCTGATCAGTTTGTCTCAAGCTTTTTAAATGCTTGTTGGATAAAGCTGGGGCCCTGCCCTTGGGAAGCTGGTGATCTGATTTAACCTGTGCTGTGAGGTCAGAAATCTGTGGGCGCTGGCTTATTGGAGTGTTTGCTGGGAGGCTTTGAAAGTGCATGTGGGTTCACAGAAACCTAAAAATAAGCAGTATTTGGGTTAACCCTCTTTATTTTTATTGTACTCATGACCCTGATGGGAAAAAGTGTACTTTAATTTTCAGTACTGATGCCACCAGACATGAATATTAATAATGGAGAAATATTTGTATTTTATATTGTCTTGCCCTCAGATATGTTCTGCACAATTAGAAGGTGAAAATGAATATTAGTGACTTGACTCATTCTTGTGTAGGGCTACCTGGTGTGTGTGTAGCTGAGTCTGTGATGGAATTTAATGTACCAATAAAGC
This sequence comes from Pezoporus wallicus, assembly GCF_028554395.1. Classification (NCBI taxonomy): domain Eukaryota; kingdom Metazoa; phylum Chordata; class Aves; order Psittaciformes; family Psittacidae; genus Pezoporus; species Pezoporus wallicus. The sequence continues at coordinate 567,780 of NW_026642052.1, forward strand.
AAGCTGGAAAAAATACTCGTCACCAGTGTTTTCTGTTGACCAGATCTTAGAGCTTTATCAATAAGGCAAAGAGACACCATCTCTAGTGCAGCCCTTTTTATTTTATGGGCTGTTTAACTTTTAAAAACATCAACCTAAGCAATTCAGTAAGATATATCCTACCTGGTCTGATGGAAAATTTGTTCTAATTGCAGTTGGGTCTGATCGATGTGAGCTGAGCACAGGTTAAGGAGGAAATTTGGTATTGTCTCTGAGTACTGAGGCTGAAGAGTTGGGGTTGGTTGTTTAGCCTGGAGAGGAGAAGGTTCCAGGGGTACCTTACAGAAGTAGGGCAGAGGGAATGGCTTTAAACTGAAAGAGGGTAGATTTAGATTATGTGTTAGGAAGTTCTTCCCTGTGCTGAGGCGCTGGCAGAGAGTGCCTGGAGACCCTGTGGCTGCCTCATCCCTGGCAGTGTTCAAGGCCAGGTTGGACGGGACTTGGAGCAGCCTGATCTGGAGGAAGGTGTCCCTTGGAACTGGAGGAGCTTTAAGGTTCCTCCCAACCTAAACCATTATGTGATTCTATGGTATGATTCCATTTGTGCCTTCTGTCTGACATTCAGTCTCCAGCTGTCACCAACCTACAGCACAGGAAGGTGCTATTTAAAAAAAAGTGCTAGAATACTAGAAGTGCTTTGGAAGCTGCAAATAACATGAGCATATTGTCATACTGTGCATATGAAACTTGTTTTTCCCAAATCATGATGGGCAGGTTCATAGGTCGCAGAAGTGGATAGGACTCTGATCTTGTACAGGCAGTCAAAGGTATTCTGGAAGTTGGGTTAAAGCTTGTTTTATAAAGATTTTCAAAGCCAGGTTATTGACTTGGTATTGTATATATATGGTTAGGAAACTTCCATCTCCATTCAAGGGCAAATGTGTCTGATATTCATTTCCAAGTGCTAAACTCTATACTTTTCTTAGCAGGGGTTAAGGGCCCTGTCACTTCTGTGACTAGTTAACCTTTTTGGTTAACTGAACAGGTTAAACTACTGATTCCTACAAGTTAGTCTTCTGTTCTCTGGATAATTTTTGTAGTATTTCCTTGAACTCTGATATTTCATATGTGCTCTTTTGTTGTTTTTTTTTTTTTTTTTAATACATGTACATGAGAACCAGAAAGAATATTTTAATAGAGTCAAAGTTAGGGAAGGTAACTTTGCTACTTGATAGTCTTTGTTTTATTTTACCGTTATACTAGATCACTTTGGCACAGCATAGTCTTTTCAATTCCTACAGAGTGATCTATGCCAGCTCCTGAATTCAGTTCCAATCTTGTCTCTTCAGCACTGGGTAATTCTGGCTTCATTTTGTCTCTGGTTGTAGTCCTTTGCCTTAACTGTGTTAAATTGAGTTTTGTGATATTACACTATTAATTATGCAATTGTGGTTTTTATTTGAGAAGCTTAGTTGAATTGAAACTCAGATTTCAGAAATAAAATTGCAGGCAAATCTTCTGTGGTATTTGGCAGATTTTTATTTGGCATGGTAATCACAAGGACACATTCTGGGGGCTCCTTTAAGTCCTTTAACCCCCTTTGGGGGCTCCTTTAATCTCCTTTTAGGTTCAACACGCAGGTTTCAGTCTCAGTGTTGGAGCAACTTCATAAAGTAAATTTATCAGAAAACCACGATACTGCTCTGAACTGTATGCCAAAGCCCATGTTTTTCAGTGAACCGTAGAGTTATTCTCGGGGCTAATAAACACCAAACTAGTGGAAAGGAAAAGTGTCTCCGTTGCCATTTCTGTCTGACTGTTGGTGCTCCTTTGGTAAGAGGCAGTGAAGAATACATGATGGTTTGCAGAGTTCGTACTTCTGCCTAGCACATGGGGAAATGCAAAAGACAGTGGTGAAATTCCTGGCTTATCATTTACATGCAACGTTGGTGAAGCTCATGGGATTTCAGCAGAAAAGTTTCAGGTGTCTGTGGCTTAAGATACAGATTCCTTGATTTTTCTTTCCCTCCTGATTTATTGTAGATTATTCTTCCTGTTGTAGATACAGGATCCTTAATTTTTCTGTTCAGTTAGAGGATGCCGGTTAAGGAAAGACTTACAAATCTGAGAATATGGTCTTAATGAAACAATTTTTTCTTGGTGAACATTGGCTCTTTAAACAAAGAAAATTGCCGCTTTTCTCTTTGGCAGTTGGAAGGCAGCTTGATATTTTATAAGGTAAAAGGCCTGTAGCAACTGCTGTTTTGACAGTTCTGTTATATAGATTCTTGCCCTTTATAAATACTTGGAACTTTAGGTCTAATTTAAAGCAGATTTCTAGCTTTGTTCTTAACTGTTTTCAGAGATTTTTTTTTTTTTTGAAAATATAAGTACTGGATATAGTAAGAGAACAAGTGTTGATGAGCTTCAAATACACAAGTAATACTGTGTCCTAAAACCTGATAATAATGTTCACTCTTTTGTATGGTTCGAGGTCTCAAGTTTACCCAAATAAATTCTTGCTGGTTCTTCATGTAACCTTGTGATCACTCAGCCCACTGCGCGAGGCCTCTGATTTCAGTGTTTGGAGAAGGTGAAATAGGAAATAATTGCTTACAGAGTATGCATTTCAAGTAAGGTTTGGGGACTTGGTCTGTTTTCCTCTCTCACCCTCCTTTTTCTTGTTCTCCAACACAAGTTTGTTTCTTGAAGTACTCTCCTGGATCCTAATGCATGATATTGCACAAATAAACTTACTGTTGGATTTCTCTACATCTTTAAGAGTATTTAGCTTACAGCATCTCTGTGAATAAAAATGATGGTGCCTGCAGTCAGTACAAGATAAATAACTGTTCTTGTTCATGAAATAGTCTCTTCCTGCTCAAAAACAAAGAGCAGAGGAAATTCTGAAGATGAGTGAGCTAGGAACATTTGCTAAAAAAGAATGTAATTGTTCGTGATGTCAAGTGCGTTGTCTAGTAAGTAGTACAGTCATGATTTAGTTTCTTTGTTCCTAGGCTTCCTAAGATAGTGCCAGCTTTTCCTTTTAAAAGTTCAGTAGGAAACATTTGAAATGGCAGGAACAAATCCAGTGTCAGTGGTGCCAAAATGTCCTCACTGGAAATGATGGAAATTGCAGTGCAATTTATAAATGATTCCTCTATTACAGAGTTATATTATTATTTTTCATGGGGCAAGTTTGTTGATCTTACTGTAAAGTAAAGGAAAATGAGAAGAAATACAGAAAGTACCAGAATATTGAGTGAAGTGGTAACAGTGCACATTTATAGACAGGCTTGTTTTCCAGATACCAAGTGATAATGAAACCTTATTTTCTATAGACAGATGTTCTCCTTCCTTACCACCTCAATTTCCACGTGAGCTCTGTCTTTTCACAGTGGCTCAGTTACCTTTTGGGTTTCTTGCTGCACCACCCCAGTGCTGCTCAGCCTTTTCCTTCCCTTTTCCTCCCTGCAAGTTATTACAAAACAAAACCAACCTTTAAATGATTGCAGAAATTAATTTTTTCCAAGAAACCTAGTTATTCACTGTCTTACCTGTTTAAATTTAACTGTGAGTCTACTAACTCTCCAGATTGTGTACTGAGGAATGCTAAGCTGTTTAAAAATTGAGATTTTTCTACTTTCTGGATGCCAATGTGAAGTTTTGTGGTATTCATATTCTAGAACTTTCTTCTTTTGTTTAAACTAACTCTGTAGCACTACTTCCTCTGAGGTGAATCCTGTGATGAAACTTGTGTTAGAAGAGGACGGGGAGGAAGGGGATTTTGAAAGGTTAAAGTAACCTGAAATAGTAATACTAATTTTAGAATGTTTTTGTAATCAATGCACAGTATCTGTAAATACATTATAAATTCTATAAAGCTAATTTCCTGACACAAAATATCTCTCATGAATCAACCTGTTTATAGTACTTGAATACACGTATGCCTGCGCCGTGATAAACACGATGTGCTGTGAGTTGGCTTGGTGGCTCTCGATTTAAAATTCAGTTTAAATTTCAAGTGTTTTTATATCCGTACATATTGAAAGGATGGATCTGCAGCTACTGTGAGGTGTGATTTGGGTTTTATGTAAGATTTACTTGGTTTCTGCCCTCCCCACCCTTGCCCCTCTCCCCCCAGTAGCAGATGCTGTTCCCTCTGACTGTCTCCGTCTTTGAAACCAGCAGATTCTCGGAGAAGGGCTTCTTATGCTGTTATATTTTCCCGCCACAGCTTTTTCAGTTAAGGGTGTGGCTTTTCCTGACACTGTTGTGTTAGAACAGGCTCTCATGTAAAACTGCTTATCATGGCAAAAAGTCCTTTGACACCGCAGCTTATCTCACTTAGGGGCTGCAGTACACTACATCGGAAAGGAACTGTCTTTGCTGAAGAGTTGCGGGTGTGAAGACAGTCTTTATTTTTCCCTTTTTTATTGCCTGGGCAGCCTGTTGTGATTTTCAGCGTGACTTTCCAGTTTATAGAACCCTTGGCCACTGTGTGCCTTCAGCTTAAGCGTTCAGATTCCTTTTTTATTTATTGGTATCCATATTACTGAAGTTCTTTGAGAGTTCCTCATGCCTTACTGCCAAAGGGTTGTCTGAGGAAACTCAGAAATAAATTTCAATGGCTTGTGCAAAATGTTGTCAAACATACAAGTTTCTAATTCAAAAATCGATACTTTTATCATCAGTAGCTGGCAGCCATAAAAATAAACAATTACAGTTATGTTACAGCAGTTAATTACTGGACCTTGGGAAGGGATGCCATTAACTTGTGTATCTATGAAACTGAGCTATGAAACTGATATTCAGCCTTAGATATAAAATGATCACTTGATGTTAAACATTGAATTTTCTCTTAAATCATTGCCACTACATAGCAGTGAATCAGTAATAGCTTCCCAGCAGCTGCTTGAATGCCATCTTACACGTGGGTAAAGGAGTAATACAACTTTGGCAAGACACTGTGATCCCATTTTAATGTTGCCTGTGCAGGCTGTTAGGGACCAGCTTCTTTCTAGTGTAAGAAACAGTGAAGTAATTATGTATGTGATTTATTCTGAAATAGCTTTTGGTACTCTGAAAGTAAGATGGAATTAGTGCAAATATTTAAATGCAAAATGATGATTGCAGATGTGCATACATTCTTATTTAAATGAGACTGCACATACATGTGCTCGAGATGCAACATTACACTTAAATATATCCTAGAAGTGGAATGCTTCGGCAGGCAGGAGCAGGCCATTGTTCTCTGCTGGGGGTGCTGAGCTCCAACTTGATAGTTTTCCCATGCTTTACTTTTAAGTAAATACACATGTAAGGCTATGCTCAACAGAATGCAGTGTACATTTTGAGCTGCTTGAGCTGTTTGGTTTGTGGTTCTGTTTGTCTTTGCTTGAGGACTTGCCTTTGTACTGTTTCTAAACTCCCTGATTCCTTGTGATAAGCAGAAAATGATGAAGTTCAGACTTAGATTTGTCTGAGTGTGCTATTATTGTAAGAGGGTAAGCTGTACGTTTGGATCTGCGAACTGTCATCTTTCAACAAAAACCGGGATGTAGAGCTTCATATAATAATAATATAATATTAAGCTTAATGTAGCTTAATGGAGTTCAGGAGAGGGGTTGTGGAAAGTGGTAGTGGGCTCTCAAAGGCATTTTTGAGATGATGGATTGGCAGATGGTGCAGGCTGGAGAATGTGAGAAGGAGGAGAGCATAGAGGGGGTGTTAGGGATCTGAAGCTGCCAAAGGAGGAGTGGCGGCTCCTTTCCTATAAATTCACTTGCTTAAAATTATATAGGTCTAATACCTTAAAAGGTTTTCCATGTGGATAAAAGCATTATTTCTTCTCACTATACCCTATATTTATTCCTGGGGTGCAGAGAGCTGGTAATTAAAATAAGTTATAGTAATAAAGATGTGTGTATGTGCTTACTTTAAAAGAAAAAAAAGAGGGTAAAAAAAATCCAACCATGTCTTTTAAAGCCTAAACTGATCGGTTTAAAATGAAATCCTTTAAACAGTGCAGAGGTGTCTCTGTGTGTTTATTTAGCAACTCAGTGGGTGGAAATCACTGAGCATCTAAAACTTGAGTGTCTCAAGTGCTTACATAGGTTTTGATAGTAGTATTCTCTTCTGCTGATTGTGTTGAACTGTCTCAGTTCAGTAATTTGTTCATTCTGAAATAAGAAACCAGTTGAGTTTGAAACTTGTTTTCTAATGCAAGATTAAAGAGGATGAGATTTGCTGTTTCTGCAGTCTTGAAGTAGGTATTTTTCTTCACTGCGATAATTTTGTTTAACATAATCTGCATTTCAAAATCCCTCATGTAAACTTGCCTTTTCTGTGTGCATCTACATCTGAGGTGGTTTTAGCTAATAAATATGTGAGTAAATTCCCAATTAAATTAAAAGGAACAAGCAAGTACAGTTTAAGATGAGTTGCAAAGAAAAATCTAAAATTGTAAGAGTTGAAACAAATACTGGTATTTACTAGTTATAGCATGTAGAAGACTGATCTTAAATGAACATGTATACAGTCTTTCCTACTGCATAGCAAAGAGTTGTAATGACTTGATAGTATCAGCAGACTTTAATGGTGTTTACCTGTGCAAAACTGAAGATGGGTAATAAAATCAGCTGTTTAAATCGGGGCTCTCCTTACATTGTGCACCCCAAATCTAAATGAGTAGTATTGAAATTAGTCTTTCATCTTACTGAGACAAGGAGCTGTGTTCTCCCACTTGATTCTGTCTATTCTTCCACCTCCAGAAAAAGACCCACTAGATTTCCTCGATTCGTTTTCTTAGTAAAGTTGCTAAATGCTGTGAAGCAAGGGGTTTCAACAATGCATGTTTCATGTGTAATGTCAATAATTGCAGTTTGTTGAACTAGCACGCCATTCGGAGCTAAATATTCTTAGTACAGTTCACCGAAGTATAGTTTGTGTTAGTGCCATTTTGTTTAGTCATGTACAACATGTAAAAAAATAAGAACTTTTCTGAAGAAGCTTTACTTTGGTACGTCAGATGATCAGGAATCAGAGGTTTGAGTCTCGAGGTGTTGCAAGGGTGGCTTCATTGTACTGGTTGTTTGCCAGTGGAAGGCTTCAAAAAATCTTCTAAAAAAGGATTTTGGAGTGAAAGTTATAATACTGTGCCTGGAAAACTGGGATAATGTTACATAAAAGGTTCTTGTGAGTGAAAGAATGATGTGTATAAAAGCAATACCAGCCGAATTTTCAGCCTTTCTAGTAGATATGTGCAGTTGCTGATTACAACAAACTGAAATGAACCCTGACCAGTGGGTTGCGTTTGTGTGTGTGCTTTCCAGATTCCAAACCCCACATGCTAGTGTAGTGATGTGCATGTTGTTGAATGAACCTAAAATAAGTATCTTTGTGAGAACTCTGCCTTAGGTTCCAGTCAGTATTTCCGAGTTTGTCTCCAGAAATATTTGCAATCTGAGCATGTTTTGGTGGGGCTGATTCTTCTTATTAATAAACATATGCAATATCCTATTTTCTGTAATGATTTAAATTCTGATGTATACAATATTCTTTTAATTATGTCTCATTTAACTTTTTAAGGAAAAAAAGAAAAACACAAGCAAACAAAACAATCACCACCAAAACCCCAAACCAAACCCAGTGAGTTTAAGCCTTATGTCTTGAACATCTCTGTCATTGCCTGTAAGAAGGTTTGAAGGGGTTCCATGCTTCTGAAACATCAAGCTGTGTAGATAGCTTCAGGAATTGGAGGTAGTTTAAATGAGAACTCGTGTTGGTTTACGTAGCATGTACGCATTGACTTGTCCTGTATGTTAGCCTAGTTTTCTAATCTTATATTTTTGTTATGTTTTTCTTTTTTTTTTCTCTTCTGAAATATTGCTATCCCTTTGCACAAACGCAGTTTCTGTGTTTGGGAACCCACACTAATTTTAGATGGAAGGGGGCCTACAAGCATGCTGGAAAAGGGCTCTTCATCAGGGATTGTAGCAGTAGGACAAAGGGCAGTCAATTTAAACTTAAACAGGGAAGGTTTAGGTTAGATAGAAGGAAGAAGTTCTTTACTGTGAGGGTGGTGAGACACTGGAACAGGTTGTCCAAAGAAGGGGTAAATGCTCCATCCCTGGCAGTGTTCAAGGCCAAGTTGGACAGAGCCTTGGGCAACATGGTCTGGTGTGAGATGTCCCTGACCATGGCAGGGGAATTGGAACTGGATAATCTTAAGGTCCTTTCCAGCCGTAACTATTCTGTGAACTGTTATTCTGAAACAAGAAACACGAGTTCTTAATGATTTCCTTGCTTGATTTATTTATTTCTCCTCTCTGCCCCCTCTTCTTAGGTTCCTTGAAACTGTGCTATGAATGGTGATTCTGGAGTGGGGGTGGTGACTTCACCACCCCCAACAACAGCTCCTCATAAGGAGAGGTATTTTGATCGAGTTGATGAAAATAATCCAGAGTATTTGAGAGAGAGGAATATGGCACCTGACCTTCGCCAGGATTTTAACATGATGGAACAGAAGAAGAGAGTCTCCATGATTCTTCAAAGCCCAGTAAGAAAAGAATGCTCCATCTTCAAAGTTATACATTTATTATCTGTATTTGTAATATCCTCATGGAATTGGAGAATTTTGTGGTATCTTAGATCCATTCAATCTTTTTTCTGGTTGGCCTTTCTTCTAGAGTATCCTAATTGTAGGCTAATTTTTCGTCACATTATCTGGTTGAATTTTTATTCTCTTTTCTATTTCTTCTACTTTTCCTTTCGTGTTTTATGTTCAAGTCAGTCATACATCCTGCTCCTTCTTCCAGAAATCTGTATTATTGGTGTTACTTGAAGAGAGAATGCTGGAATTTCCTTTCACAAACAAAATAAGTGACTGGTGTCACTGGAGCTCCAGAAAGCAACATTTCCAAGTAACAGTGTGTGCCCAGTACTTCTGCCCTGAGCTGTTTTTCAGAAGAGATGTAGGATGTTTCTGAGTGCTAAAGAGAAGCTGTGTATGAAAGGTTGAAGTTCATTTGAATTGCTTTATAACATGCAATGTACTCTTGCTAGGCTTTTTGTGAAGAACTGGAATCTATGATCCAGGAGCAGTTTAAGAAGGGGAAGAATCCAACAGGTTTACTGGCTTTACAGCAGATTGCAGATTTCATGACAACACATGTACCAAATGTCTACCCTGCAGCACCACAAGGCGGAATGGCTGCCTTAAACATGAGTGAGTGCACCTTAATTTGGAATAGTTGAATTCTTTTTTATTTGAAAGGTTTAATTCAGTGTGAATGAAAAGTGATGTGAAGTTAAAACACCATCCTGTTCTGCTTGCAGGAACATTGCAAACATGAAATGAATTGATTAGTTTCTAAATGCCACAGTGTTGTGTAGTGTAGTGTGATTCATGTGTATAATTTATATCAAAAGCTATTTCAAGTATGTTATCTTAATTGAAAAGTAAGCCTGATAAGTCAGCGCTAGTAAAAAAAACTCAAGATTTAAATATATTGCTAATATTTACCACATAGATTGTCTGCAGGAAAATAAAACGCTCTTTAGTAGTCTAGTAACAGTGAAAGTCTTTAGAAACTAATTGTTTTTGCCACTGAAGTGCTGTTTGCAGCTTTCCCCTGTGAAGTGAGGCTGTAGGCAAGAACATCAGCAAGCAAAACAAAGAAAGAAAACAAAACCCAGAATGTGTGAATGCATGTACACGCAGGTTTTGTGTTAAGATAATATAAATCCTTGCCATCCTCCAAAATAAATCTGTTCAGACTGTAACATGGCCTGGTTCTGCTTTATCATGGCACATTTCTGATTGCACTGTAACTAGAACTATAGTATTTTTAATTATTTACCATAATCCTCCTCTCTCTAGCTTGTACTTAATTGTGCCTAATTAAATGAATCTCTGTGTATCTTTTTAGATGTATAATTCTCCTGCTCAGGAATACTAAATCATGTATCTCAAAGTGAAATATCTGGGGTTACATTTTTCTGCTAACAATAAGTTGGATTTAGCAGACAATAGTTAGCTTTAAAGAGAAAATAAATACTTTGCTAAGGAATGTACTATTACCTTAGCACTAATTAATACTAAGGAAAGAAACAAATGCCAAATCTACCAAAGATAAATGACCTTGTCTGAGACTGCCATCATATTTATGTAATAGAAATTGACATTATAGTAGTTAAAGTTTTCTATCCATTTCTCAGGTTAATATGTTGATATAATCTAGTAAGAACAACCACTGTAATAGTGGTGCGTGGTTTTAGGTTTTAATGATGTTGACCGCAACCTCTCCTTGTGCTTCTTCTTTACCCCTTCTCCTTTTCAGGTCTTGGCATGGTGACACCAGTGAATGATTTGAGAGGATCAGATTCCATTGCCTATGAAAAAGGGGAGAAGCTGTTACGATGTAAATTGGCAGCTTTCTACAGATTAGCAGATCTCTTTGGCTGGTCTCAGCTTATTTACAATCATATAACAGTGAGTATTGAATCGACAAATAACTGAACCAATTGTTTTAACCTACAAGAGAATTACTTCCCTCCCCCAGCTGTCATTCTGTCTTTGTGTGGAAGAGAAGCAAAGTGGTATTGAAAGCAGTATAATAATGTAGAGATTTGTCATTGCATCTTAGGAATAAGAACTGGAACAGCTTGGATGTCAGTAACCATAGCCTGAATAGAGTCTTAAGAGAGTGTACATGAAAGTTCTTATGATGAAAGTCCTGAAAGACTCAGTCTTTTAGTATCTTAAATGCTTTGAATAATTTTATGTATTATTCTTCAAGGTCATGTCTTAGTTTTCTTGCTAAGTACTAAAATACCTTCTTAGTCATTCAGTTGAATTTTATAATTCAAGGTACCAACCTTTTTGAAAAAGAAGCCATAGTGTTTCTGAACATGAGTGAGCTACTTAGCTTAATGCAGTGTGCCAACAATTTTCCTTGTGACTGAGTAATCGCTGGCATCCATAAAAATAATGACAGGGAGGTCAAATCAGGGAGGTTTTATATGCCAGAAGAATGATCAACATGAGTCCCATGAGTAGAGTCCCATGAGTAAAGTCCCAGCTGTGGTGTGCAAACCAGTCAATTGTTTTCCTAACAGAGCTGAATTGTATTTTTCTACATAGTAGAGATTGTTCTTTATGTATTTTCAGTTCTAGTTGCAGTGTGACTGAAATATGGTAATTTTGTTATTACTGCTTTTTGAGATTTCAAGGTATATTATTTGTGAAGTGGTGAAGCTGATAAATGGTATGGGTAGGCTTAGGATCAAAGCACATTGTTAGATTCTTTCAGTAAGGGAACGTATCCAGTATAACGGTTCTTGTGAGCAACTCTGTGCCCCCCTGATTTTACGTATGTGACAGGAGAATTGATTTTGTAAAAGGAATATTAATGCAGTGTAAAGATTATTGAGCAAGCAGGTGTGAAGATGGCTCTCAGTATAAAGTTCAGCCTTGGGGATGTTTATGCCTTTAGATAAAAAGGTAACTAATGAAAAGCAGCATGCCTGAGGAAGTGGTTACAAAAGGGGCGTGTGATTGGGATGGAATGCCTCAAGTTTGCTTTCTTTTGGTCTTTCTTCCTTATACCCATACATTAATTAGTAATGTGGTAGTAAGGCACTCCTTTGGAATGTGGTGAATGCCTACCACTTCATGCAGAGGAGGAGTCTGACGCAAGGCTTTCAGTTTTTTGTGAGTGGGTGCTCTTAATTGCTAGGTGGTTACATTCAAGTTAAAAGCTGCCAGTGCACTCTTTATGTTAGAGAAAAATTACAACAGCTTTCTGTAAGGGTCATAAGTCTCTGTGTTAGAGGAGGAAGGAATTGTGAGTATATGAGAGCTATGCCAATCTGGACATATCGAGGAGTTGGATAGAGTAGCTTCTTTTCTGGATCTCTGTCAATCATAGGCAGCTGCTGTGTGTGGAATTGTTCAAACTGGTGCAGTCCTGATGCAGAAGCAGAATTACAGAGCATCAAGAGCTTTCATGTCAAGCACAATAATGTGCAGAGTAAACTTGGGTGCCTCCAGGGTTAGGCAGAATTTGAGATTACATAAGGCACACATCACTCACCAAGTTGTGGTTTGCTTGAGGGCATGAGCTGTTTATTGGATTGAATCCTAAAGCAAGGTGGTTTGTGAGTCTTGCTGCTTGTTTATCTTGCATTTGAGCTTTCCTGTTAATATTTGGGGTATTTTGAGTAATACTCATGCTTTGTCTTGCCTAAGTAAGTAAAATATTTTCTGGATAATTTACACTTGTGCAGTGGAGAACTATTTTGGTGATCCATAAAAATACAGGTTAACTTCAACTAACTGGTTCAGTTTAAGGCTCTTATGCTATACCATGTTACCAGCTGGTTGTAAAGAAAGCTACATTTGTACTAGAAGCTTTTGGATGACTTCTTTTGATCAACTTCTTTAGAAATTTTCTTCCCTGCAGTAGAAGTATATCAAAGTGTGTATGTATTTAATGTTGCAAATAGTAGAAGACATAAAGGAGCATAAAGTAGCTGCATCGTGGGGAAATGAAAACTCAAATATAATTATAAAAATACTCAAAAAAAAACCCAAAACAAACAGAAATACCCCAAACACAAACCCTGGGTAGACTCATAGCAAAATAGGGAGCTCTCTCACCTGTCCAGTAAAACATTTGAAGCCTTTTAATTCTCCACTGAGAGGCACCTAAACTGTCTAGCTGGCCTGTACTTTTCATTGTCCAGATTGTACGCAGATGCGTCCTAAGATGTGGATGGTGTGAAGTCAGAATTCCTGATTGTGTGAATTAAAAGAGCAAAAACATAACTGAAGGTCAGGATATGTGGTAGAGAACCTACAAATGTGCTGTACTGCTCACAGTATTATCAGTTATAGCATACATGAAAGTCACATTGCATATGTTACAGGTGTACTTGCCCATTCCATGCTCAGGAAGTGATGGTAACTTGCATGGGTTTGGGCCTTCTTGTATGCTTTAATAAGGTACTTCTAGCAACTTTTACTCTTGTTTTATCCTTAGGCCAGAGTAAATTCTGAGCAGGAGCACTTCCTCATTGTACCTTTTGGACTCCTTTACAGTGAAGTTACTGCATCCAGTCTGGTAAGCAATTACTATTTTTCATAGCTTTGAAATATGAATGACTGAATCTGCTCTGTGTATCTGTCACTGTTATCCTAGAGAATGTTTTACTCTGTGTTACATGTTTAGAATAGTTTTGTTGAACGTGACTCATTCTGGTACAGCTGAGGTCTCTCCTTGCACATGTTCACCACCAGGTGTTCTCCAGTTGACGTAGCTGTAAAGAGGAGCCAGGTCATTTGGACTGCTAATCAATCACATCATGCCCTTGAAAGCTGCCGGCTGTTAAAGTCAGGCTTGTCAAGGGAAGCAGTGTGTGTTTCAGACATAAATGATGCAAATCAGTTACAATTTCAAGATACTGTGTCAGATGCCTGATTTAGTTACCATCATTTAATGATGTAGCTGAGTGTGTAGATAAATTATATTTTTGAAGTCTAATGATGGCAGTTGAAGACATAACTCCCTTAACTGTTAGCTAGTGGGAGGCATTTTGTGAGTGTTTATCTTCAGTGTAGTCTCCACTGCGCTAAAGGCAACTTGAGTTAATGTGGTTGACTCTCTCTTGCACTGAAATGAAACAGGAACTTTTACACTATTCTTTCTACCTGGCTACTTTCAGGAAAGTAACGTCTAGCAGAGAGGTCAGGTATGTGTGTGCGGAGTAGTAACATTTCAGACTTGACACCTTAAGGTTCCAATACTCCCCCTCAGCTATCTGTAAAGTTGGCTCTTTCTTACATAACTCCACCTTAAACATCTGTAAGATCTTAATTGAAAAATCTGTAAGCAAAGGAATGGAGAAAACTGAGACCTGCCCTACTACAAGATTTCTGGAAGAGGGTCATGCTGTACTAGTGTTCTGTGTGTTTTGCTTGGGGGTCTGTGTTTTGTTTTGGTGGGGGGTTTTTAAAGGTGTTTTGCTTGTATCTCTCTATCATGATATGTAAGTACCTTGAGAATTAAGTTTGTGTGAAGATAGTGAAATGCACACACACATGCACTACTTACACAGAAGAGAGCATGTTCAACACAGAAAACAGCAGCAGGATTTAATAAGAGTGATAAGGCACCGGCTTAGCCAGTTGAGCATGCTGACCAGCAGCCTGCTTACATGGCTATCCCTTTATCACCTCTTTCTCTTAATTTCTCATATGCTTGTTCTTCCCTTCTCCACTCTGAAACTCCATTTTCTCTGATCGTGTTCAAAGTCCTGTTATTCCCCTTCAGGTGTCTGCAAAATTTGCAAGTTTCTTATGAAACTTCACCTTAACTCTGAAATGCAGCCATTTGTCACAGTGCTGTCTGTAACTGTCTGTTTCTTGCACCATTAACTGCTACAGGCAGTGATTCCTTGTGTCATATGCAGTAATTTCTCATGTCCTCTTCAGGCAGCTTGATCTCAAGCTGGGGCCCTGGTCACCTGCCTACAGCATTATCGTGCACATTTTGACACTTGCTAAAATAAAATGCTAAAAGAAATAAAGGGTTAGAGCTTCAGTGGTAGATACTGAATTAAATCACTTTGACAGTCATGAATCATTGATGAAACTAACTCTTTTCATTCGCAGGTTAAAATCAACATTCAGGGTGATGTAGTTGATCGTGGAAGCACTAACTTGGGAGTAAACCAAGCCGGTTTTACTTTGCACTCTGCAATTTACGCAGCTCGACCAGACGTTAAATGCATCGTTCACATTCATACTCCAGCAGGGGCAGCGGTAAGCACACTCTTGAGTTTGTCATCTGTCCTGTTTACCCCCCACCCCTCCCAGCTGGAAAATAAGTTGGTCCCCCTTAATCATAGATTTGCTTCCTTTTTGAAGGGCACAAAGCCTTTAAGTCTGCCTTCAGGTATGTGGTTCTGTTTGAATCAATGAGATCCTCCTTATTTGGTTGTTAAATGAGTGGTCAGACAGCGAAGTACTGTATTCGGAAAATACGTATTTCATATTTATGTGTCCTTTACTACAAAAGACCATATCCTTTGACAGTGAGTCATAAGATCTTTAGCATGTTTTGTAAAGCACAATTTATCAAGGTTTTCTTAAATATTTGAAGCTTTTAAAATACCTCTCAGTAGAGCAAATAGCTACAAGTCAGTTTTACCTCTTCGGAATTTTTTGAGAGTCATCTGATGACACTGTTTCAAAGGTCACATTCTGGGGCAACCATTTTAAGGATAAATGATCAGATTGTTAAAATTGTGAATTACAGTCTTAAAATGCTCCTTAACTTTACCCTCAGTGCTGTGTCAAAGTTCTTAACTGAATTTCTTCTTTTGGGAGGGGAAGTTGCCAAGTGGAGTGAAAGGAATGGAGGATGAATTTGATTTTGGTTGAGGTTTTGCTGCGGGTTGATTTGGGTTTTTTCCCTGAGTCTTTCCATCTTGGTGTCGTCATGTAAAAGCAGCCATACTGAGTCTGACCCAGGATCAATGTGACTTCCCTATCCAATCCAAAAGTTGTGAAAACTAGAGCCTGTAGGGGTGGAGTATAAGACCACTATGTATGTGGCTGTACAGACACCTATATATAATACATAAAAACATATTTTTAATAGAATTCTTATCATAATTTTTTTTCTTTTGCAAGAAATTAAGTTGGTTGTTTTCATATTTCTCAGGTATCTGCAATGAAGTGTGGTCTCTTGCCAATTTCACCTGAAGCACTTTCTCTAGGGGAAGTAGCTTACCATGACTACCATGGTATTTTAGTGGATGATGAAGAAAAGGTGGTGATTCAGAAAAATTTGGGGCCTAAAAGCAAGGTCAGTATTTACATCTGGAATTAAAGAGAAGTATGTTGGGAGGGGGGATTGTTCTTTAATCAAGAGCAAGGGAGTACTTGCCTTACTGCTCTTAACTTTCTTTGTAATGTCTCTCTAGGTCCTTATTCTCAGAAACCATGGCTTAGTATCAGTTGGAGAGACTGTTGAGGAGGCTTTCTACTATATTCATAATCTAGTGCTTGCCTGTGAGATTCAAGTAAGAATTTTAGTATGTTTTTATAATAATACAGTCTTCTGTATTCACCTTCAGATAGATTTTGCACTCTTTACCTGGTTAAATTCTTGATCTAAACTAACATGGTGATTTGTAAAATCATTTTATTATTCAAGGACATCCAAAATACTGATTAAACCAGTAACTTTCAAATGCTGTATTGGAACCACTGATTTGGTATATACTGCCTGTTAAAATGTTTTTGCCTTAAGACATTTTCAAAGCCTTAAGACAACTTTTATACAAGTATGTTAATTTATTTAGCTTAAAAAAGAAATATATTTATTCCGGCTTTTCTGATGTCAGTTTGGGAGGGATTTTGGTTCTTTTCTCCCGTCAAGAAACCTAAATCTGACTTTATTGTTTCTAAGGTACGTACCCTGGCTAGTGCAGGTGGACCTGACAATTTAGTGCTTCTAGATCCTGGAAAATATAAAGCCAAGTCTCGTTCCCCTGAGTCTCCAGCAGGTGAGGGTACTGTATCCCATCCAAAATGGCAGATTGGCGAACAGGAGTTCGAAGCTCTTATGCGAATGCTTGATAATCTGGTAAGGCATTTTTGTTTGTTTCATATGATAATGTATAAAATATTTTAAAAGCAACAGTAAGGGACATCGGTAAAAAGTGGGCTGCCTATAGTTGAGATAGAACGGGCTGCAGGCTGTATAAACTTTCCCCAAAATTAAGAGCCCTCAGAGGAGGAGACAACATGAAAAGCATCACAGAATTCTTCAGATGTCCTTTGTGCAGATAGCAGATTTACTTCTGTATTCATAATCTGGTAGTTATCAATGAGATCAGAGGGAGTCCTTGTGTGACTTGGCACTTGCAAATCAGAGTATTGTGGTGCTTGCTACTCCTTAGTCTGTGTTCTCCCCTCTGTTCCCATCTCCTCCCAAAAATGTATAAAACAGTGTTAATGTTTTCTCAGGTGCAGGGTCCAGCATGATTTGACTTTGTAAGACTCTGTTAGAACCTAGAAGAGCTCAAAAGACAGACTTCAAATAATTAATGTGTTGGATAGTTAACTACATTAGGTGGTAGATAATTACTCAAGATGCACTTTGACAATTAAAAGATAGAGCAGCAGCCAAGATAATGCCTCAAGAAGTGCTTTAATGCATGGAAACGG